>NC_092424.1:69098087-69404107 GCF_036169615.1 Heliangelus exortis | reverse complement strand
CAATACACTTATTACAGAAAATTAACTGAATTTAGACGTATGTGCAAGTGTGTGCAGAACTAAGCAACCAGATCAACTCAGTGAAATAAGCATAATTTCACCAGCTGCATGGTTTTATGTCAGCTTCCAAAAACATCTCTCCTGAGATGCACATAATCTGAAAAAGCCTACCATTCCAGGAGATGACATGCTGTAACATGATTTTCAGTGTTACCTCCTCCTTCCTCCTTCCTTCCCCTACCTCCTGTCTATTTCCTAAGGGAGGAGAAGGAGAAAATACAGAACAGAACAGTGAGGACAGTCTCCCATTTGATAATCAGCATTAAGATGATCAAAACAAGCCCATATGCTGTGAGTAGGTATGCAAAGCCAGCAACCTGGCCTAGTGGAAGGTGTCCCTGCCCATTCAGGGGGGTCAAAATAAGATGATTTTTAAAGTCCCTTCCAACCCCAGCCGTTCTATGATTCTATGATATCACTAGCAAAAGTGAAAGTTAGTTAGGAGATAATATGAAAGGCTTTGATTATTCAGTTCAGTTTGTTTACTGTGGAGCATCATCAGAATGGATCACCATACAGAGGCAAAATGTCCTTATGCCAATGCCAACTGCTCCTTGTTATTGCCAAGGAAAAGAGAAAGCAGTGGAACTTAGGTACTTTTGTTGCATATACTCAGACCTGTTTTCTAGACAGAAACAGTTAACTCATCAAGAAAGCAAACATAGTTACTTCAGATGCCTTGACCACAGACCTTTTTATTGCTTGGTTTGCAAGGATTCCAGGTAAACTTTGGCTTCTTTTTAACCAGAAACATTTTACTTTGATGCACTACCACTATGTTACAACACCTGCAGGTACAATAGATGAAGATGTCCCCTGTGCATGTGCAGTGGCAAGAAACCTCAGCTGCAGAAATTCTAAACACGAGCAAGAGAAGGTAGGTGGGTCACTGCATGCCTAATGACAGCCCCTCAGAAACTGCAGCTACAGGAAGTTCTGTTGCTTGGATCAATCCATCATCCTGATCCTAGAATCATTGCTCGCTTTCTCAATCAACTCTAATGAACTCTGACGGGTCTAAAACTCACAGGAAGATACGGAATCACTGAGACATTCATTTGGTTGGAGGGATCTCCACCTGAAATGAGGATTATTGCCAGCACAAAACCAGGGCAGCCCTGGCTTGGATTCATCATTGTCTGAAAAAGGCCTGAAAAGATGAAGACTACAACTTCTCCACACAGCCCATTCCAGTGCTCCCACTGTCCTCCTAGAAAATTTTCAGAAAGTTTACAAGATCATATTTGAAATCATAAAAGCTCAATTCAGTAGAAAAGCAAGTAAGAAGAACTTGGGCCAAAAATTACATAAGCAACACGGTTCAAAAGGACCTCTTGAAGATCATCTAGATCAATCCCCTTCTCAATGTGGGGTCAGCTACAGCAGTTGCTCCAGGTCTTGTCCAGTCATATTTCGAGTATCTCCACACAATGAAAGTCCATAATGTCTGGGCAACCCTTTCCAGTGTTTGACAGAGCCACAGAGAAAAAGATCTTTCTTATGTTTAAATGGAATTTGATGTGTTTCAGTTTGTGCCCACTTCCTCTTGTCCTGCCACCAGGAACCACTGAGAAATGCCTCACTCTGTCTTCTTTACTGCCTTCTGTCAAATGTTTGTACTCATTGATAAGATTCCCCTGAGTCTTCTCTCCCCTAGGTTAAACAATCCAAGCTCACAAAGACTCTCCCTGTTTTACAGATGCTTTGAACCCTTCATCACTTTTGTGATCTTTCATTCCAGTATGCCTCAGTATGTCCACATCTCTTCTGTACTGGGGAAACCAAAACTGGACCCAGCACTCCAGATGTGGTCTTGCTGGTGCTGAGTAGAGGTGAATGATCATGTCATCATGTCCCTTGACTCACTGGTGACCTTCTAGCCTAACGCAGCTCCAGGCACTGTTCTCAATCTTTGCTGCAACAGCACCTTGCTGGCTCATGTTCAGCCAGCACCACCAGGTCCTTTTCTGCAAAGCAGTTTCCCAGCCAGCCTGCTGCCTGGGGTTGTTCCTCCTCAGATACAAGACAATTCTCTTCATGGAACTTCAAGAGGTTCTTGTCAGGCTGTCCTGGTCCCTCAGAACAGCAGCACAATTCTCTGGTTCATCAGCAACTCCTCCTGGTTTTATATATTTTGTTAAGACCATTAAAGTTTTCTCATGACCTTTTGAAGCAGGCACGTTGATGTGTGCATGAATTATGATGAAGAAATAAAAAAAATTAGGAACTAACACTGAGGTATGTGGCTGACCTTTTTGATTATGGCTTCTTTCTATCCATTAAGTAAAGTGCAAATGATCACCATCATTAGCAGTCACAGGTACTTTACCATATGCTTGAGTACAGAAATAGTTTCACAGGTATTAAATTAATATGATTTTTTTTCCTAGTATTTTTTTTTAGTAAATTATTACAACCTGCTGGACACACGTGTAAACACACCCTGGTGATTTCTCTGTTTACATGTACACTTGGCAGTATGCCAAAAGACAGGAACTAGCAGAACTGCATCCATTTCCACATAAATTTTACTGTGAGGAAAACATACCATAGCTTTTGCTCTCTCTACAAATCCACCAATTGTTTCCTTGACCCAGTTATAGATAGTGACTTTAATCTTTAAAGTCTCTAGCACTTTCAACTCAATGGTCTTGTTAGGTAGGAAAAGGCAAGATTTTAAAATTAACATTTTCTTGGTTGGAGGGTGCTGAGACTGCAGAGGGATTTCTGGGAAGCTTCTTGGTTTTGGAATAGAGTTTGTATTTCTCTGCAGGTGCTCATTGTCCCTCCCTATACTTGTCACTGCCCAGAAAAATAATACAAAAAATGAAGACAAACATCAGATACACACATATTATATGTATTTTCAGAAAAAATAAAGACTTATTTTAAAGTAATTTGAGAGCTGTTTTCTTTCAAGAAAATAAAACATTCAATAATCAAGTGCTATGTTAAATTAAAATATACTTGATTCGTACATTCATTTTGCTCAGGATTTCTACAGGTATGCATATCCCCAAAAGAAACACAGCAACCAGTTAAATGCTATTAAATTATGCTTTTTAGAAGTTTCATGTTTTTAATATATGAACATCATGCAGTAGTATTACATTCGGTGTTTCCCATGCAGCTATAGTACAGCTTTTTAGACAATAAAATATATTTAGATACTAGACTACAGCTTTAACTAGTTCTCTAGTTAAACAATTAAAAATAAATTATCTGTATTTTCTATGGTAAGATAAGATCCTTGAGTAATCAAACACAGGTTGACTTTCTCATCTTTTTCTACCCTCTACATCTACCATAAACCTCTCTGGTGCTTAGAATCATAAAACAGTTTGGGTTGGAAACAACCTTTAAAAATAATAATAGCCCAGCCCCAGGCATAAGCAGGGACATCTTTCACTAGACTGGGTTGCTCAGAGTCCCATCCATCCTACCCTCTGAACACTTCCAGGGAAGGGACCGTACACAGCTTCTCTGGGCAACCTGATCCACTGTCTCACCACTCTATCTCACCTGATACTTTGAAGTGGCCCACTCCTTGTTCCCAAAACCTTAAAATGTAACAGGGAATGAGGGAACCTGTCTTGGAGCCGGCTGAACTGTCAACTTCTGGTGCCTTGCCCCAAAAGCCACTCCTACAGCCTCCCTCACTATCAAAACCTTGCTACACAAACCCAGTACAATCCAACAAAACTGGATCATTCTGATATACATAGCTTTACAGAGGTGATATTGCAACACATACACAAGCAAAGTTGCAGGTGTCATCTCTGGACACTGGAGAGAATAATGACATCTCAAAGAAAAAAAGGAAAAAGAAAAAAAAAATAAAATAAGATCATGAAAGAGATCCTGGCAACAAGAGCAGGAAAAAGATTAAAGAACAGATTAAGGAACCTCATGAGGTTCAAGAAGGAGAAGTGTGGAGCACCTCACATGAGGAAAGACCAAGAGAGATGGGACTGTTCAACCTGGAGTAGGCTTGGGGGCAATCTTACCAATGTACATGGATATCTGAAAGGAGGGTACAAAGAGGAGATGGAGCCAGGCTCTTCTCAGTGATGCACAGTGACAGAGCAGAGGCAATGGGCCCAAAATGATGCACAGGAGGTGTCATCTGAACATCAGAAAACACTTTTTTAGAGGGTGACACTTTTTAGAGGGTGATTAAGCCAAGACACAGGCTGCCCAGAGAGGCTGCCAAGTCTCCATCTTGGAGATATTCCAAAGCCATCTGGACATTGTCCTGGGCAACTGTCTCTAGGTAACCCTGCCTGAGCAGGGTGCTTGGACCAGAAGACTTCCCAGCCCCAAATCATCTGTGACACAGTATGATCTATAATATCATAATATGGTACCCTTCCTAATCTAAATGTACACAGGCATTTCTCACAGCAGAGTACCAAGAGTGCTGGAAAAGTCTTCATGTTTCAAGACACGTGAATGTGGCTGCAGCATTCCTGATTATATCCAAGTGTTAAAATAAATAAAACATTAAAAAAAAAAGCATTGTGTAGTAATTTTTAAAAACACCTACATGAGAAAAAACAAACCTGCCATAACTTGTCCCCCTCACACAGTCTAGATTTCCAGAAACTTTTATTGACATTAGAATGCAAATGAACATCTTAATTTATGACAATATTCAGAGACTTCTAATGGCATCATAATGCTAACCCAATGCTCATTGAATGACTACTGTTAATACTGCATAATTCCAAGCAAGTGCAGTGCATTCTTTTTAATTCCATAGAAAGCCCTCAGTAAATTGTTTACATTCCTGAAAAGAAGTTATACTGCATTTACCCAAAGAAGTGGCAGGAAAGAGATTTTTCTTTGGTAATTTCAAACAAACTTCAGCTATGCATTACGATGGGGGAAAAAATGAAATTTACCTGAGCTCACAAAAGATACAAAATCTGTGTACTTTTTTGTTCTATAGACACAAAAGCTCTCTGTACAAATGACATAATTTCATGGTTTTGCTACAATCACAGCTCTGCAGCTCTGAATAACATCAACCACCATGGTATCTACTGCCTGCTCAAGATTTATTACTATAGGAATATAAATGCAGACAACCAGACAAATCCACTCTATCTTTATCAGAAATATAGATGCTACTCAAGCTCAAGCTCATAAATGAAGAAACTCAGCAATGAAGACCAACAATCTAGTCCTGCAAGATGATGTATTCCTTAAGTGCATTAAATGCAGATCAAGATAAAACAATCCCTCACAAGTTTTACTCCAAATAGCAGCACGTGCACACAAAACCCCCACATACGATGAGTCTCTGCCCTGACCACAAGCTCACAGGCTAGAAACAAGATTCAGTGTTGCTCTTGCCAAAATACTTTCATCTCAACACAACTAGTATATGGTTGGCTAGATCCAAACACTGAGAGAAAACCATTATCACCAGAATATCACCAGAAAATCACTCATATAATTCAAAATACATATGCAAGCTGCCATTCCAATTCACTTGACACAGAGTCCAAGCTCCGTACTTTGGACTTTTCAAACACAGTAGGAGGAAAAGGGGCTGCAGACAAACCCAACTGCTCTGGAGCTGCAGTCTGCTCCTTACAGACACTTGGATTTCACTCCTTCTCTGTCAGAGATGCACTTTCAGTCCTGTGACAGAATGGAGGCTCCAGAACAGAGAAGATGGAAATAGACTGCAGCTGCCTAACTCACCATCAATATTTTTGACGGTCCTCAGGAAAGAATATGGCTGGGAGCATATTATATAAATTGCTGTGGTGTCGTTTTTTGATGCTGCCTTTCCAGTAGGCACAAGCAGGAATCTGTGTCAGTGCTTTTGCTGTACTGCAAATGTGCAATAGCAGTGGTCCTACCTGAAATTACACACATCAAGTGTGTCCTGAAAGTGAGAATATGATAAGACAGTGCCTGTAAGAACCATCCCTTAAAATGCTTATAGTTGAAGTTGTATGGCTCACACAGAGCAAATTGGCTCATAAATGGAGAAAAGCCTGTTTGTTGCTGGGTTTGAGAAAAAACAGAGGTCCTGTACAATTAAAGGAGTTTGCTTTACAATTCAATCTAAAAGCTGTACTGCCTAACAGAAAGAGATCACTTCTGATGATTCCACTGCTAATTTGTGGACTACTCAGTCCTCTGTCAGTAAGCAAACTGTCCATTAGATGCTGCTTCTTTTAAAAAGTATTTAAGATATAAAAATTGCAAACATTTTCTTATTTTTAAAAGTATGTATTTGCTGCTCTCTGTTAGGATACAAAGTATTCTGCTCATTTAAAAAAAAAAAAAACCACCAAAAAATAAAAAAACAAAAAAAAAACCCAATTTCTATATATATCCAGTATCTCTCTGCAGCAGTTGCTTATGCATCAAAAGCTACCTTTAAAATTATGCTGCCCACACATAATGATTACTCATTTAAACCACAAAGAGAAACTTTAAAAGAAGGGTGAACTATATCTTCACACCAAAAGAAATTTAAAGAAAAAAAGCCCAAAGAATTAGAGGTAAACGTCAAAAATCACACTTGTGTTCATAGCCTAAGAACTTCAGGTTCTATTTCCTGACTGACATGCAACAAAAGGATTAGCATACACCAACCTTCCAATCAAAAGGATTTTTCTTTCTGCAAGGTTTTAAGTTCCTATGAAGAGTAATTCATGACAGCAACAGATTTGTGATCACATGCATTTACTCAAAATTAGTCCATTTTCATCCTTTAGACTTAGGAATTCCCCTGATTTATACATCCATGCACACTTCCCATCACAGGGCTCAGCTCTCATGCAATGCAGCACCAGCTGTTTCCTTCAGTACTGCAAAAACCTCAAACCCAGCCCCTGCTGGCTGGCCTGATTAGCCCTGCCTGCAGCAGGAAAAAAACCAGCAACAACAAAAAAATCTTTCCTAATCTCTGCCCTTCCCCACTGCATGAGCTTTGGTGCATTGTTGTGCTTTTTTTTTTTTTTTTAATACCTATACCAGCCCCTCAGATGAACTTGCATGAGCCACATGTGAACATCCTCTGCTCAGCTCAGCCTGATCCTGTCAGCCCACAGCAGTTTGGCTGTTTGCATATACCTTAATGCTTAACTGTATACTAAAGTCTCTCAGTCTCTCTCTCTTTTTTTTTTTTTTATTTTGAAATTTTATTCTGTGTTTATTTATATATGTACCTTATTGCTGAACTATTCTAGAGGTACTCTTATCTCTAAATAGAGTTACCACATCCCCAAACCCATAACAATTCCTTCCTGCATTAAATACCTGAAATAGAAAAACATTGCAAGTATTGTATTTTGCTGTTGTAATTACTATCCTTTGTATCCAATTACACACGGGTAAACTAAATTAAGACTAAATGATCAAATTTTCACACATAACACAGCTTCCCGTATGTACAGTGTGAAACTGAAACACCTGTACTTTCCAAGTAGCAAAGGTTAGGGTATTCTCCATACGCTTGAATTTCCATGGTGAAAAAAACTTGTAAACTAAATTGGCATCGAGAGAATTCCCCAAACTTCCAGATTAGGTGTATAATATGCTTTGTTATCTATGTATCTAGCCTAAGTTCTTTTCGTTTTTATCGAAATGATCTTGACTAATGAGATATCAGTAACAGAAAAATGATACCTCTCTCCCACAAACTCTGAACTTTGGTGTAACATTAAGTTACAACAAAAACGGACAAGCTGATCTGAAATCCCTTGACTACATCAATATTTGATCTGCCTCCCATTTCCACAATTTGCTTTGGCTGCTAAGCAACAAATTAAATATGATTTGGTGTTAAAATGCATTATTCCTCCTACTGCTCTTATGATGGAAAAAAATACAGTTATAATAATGCTCTTGTCACAGAGCAATAGTGTGGAGGAAAGGTCCTGCACTTTAGCAAGTGCACTAATTGTGAGTGAAAGAATACACGTTTGCCCTGCAGTAAAGGTAAGGAAATACAGAGAACACCATGTCCTATAATCTATTTCCAGAGACACTCTTGTCTGGATTGTCATGATACCTACAGGGATTACAGTTTTGCTAAATTAGCCAGCTAGTGGCAAATTAATAGGTAAGACAAACATAAGATGGATAAGTAACTCCACCTGGGGCTCTCTGTTTGAGATTTACGAGCTTACTGGGAATTCAGTATCAATCAAAAAGCCCCCCTACCCAGAAATTAGAAGTTTCTAGTCTTTCAGTTGCAATATGCTACCACTGTACCAAAACACACAGTCATAAAATTGAACGTGGATTTCAGGTACAATTGTAAAGAAATAACAACTGTCCTCTATCCTCCAATTTGCATGCACTAGGAATTCAGAAAGAGTTCCTCAGAATGTGAGAGGCCACCTATATCTATGCACCTTCAATTTAAAACAAAGTAAATTGCTGTCAAAGGTGGACAGTAACCTTTGAGTTTGAAGAAGGGAAGGAACATCCAGCTTCCTTTTGCATCCTTAAAGCAACCATGTTAAACATGAATTGAAAGCAAGAAATAGCATTTGGTGTGTGGGCAGGAGGCTTGCATTGCTACTACCAACGTTTGTCATGTGTCTACTGAATATAAGCACTACAGGTCTTAATTTTGCCATCTCATTTGGTAGAACACTAACAAAACCAGCAGAATCACATGGAAGTTATATTTGTGTACATTGTGGACAGATCTTACTATTTTCCAGACAGAAATACTCTTGTATATTTTGTATTGATCACATTAACCTCCTGTGCACTCACTATTCTAATTAATTGCCATTAACTACATTAACACTAGATTAACATTAGCCTGTAATAGTGAAATAATAAATAGAAATATTTAGAAATATTTCTAAATAGTTAGAAATATTTCTTTATTTATCCACATCACCATGACAGATGCTTTTAATTTCAGCTGCAATATTAAAAAACTATTAAGAGTAGGTTGTCAGAAAAACTTAAGTTTTTTTTCTTCTAAAACTTTAATGAACAGATTAACAAAAATTAATTCCTTCACATATATATTTATGACCTCAATCTTCCTCTTTCTGATCAAGTTGTATCATAAAAACAAAAATTAAATAGAAAAGCAGTAAGAAGCTTAGTGTGGCCTGATTATTAAAGTAAAAAAAGAATCATATTAGCTGTATTAATCAAAACAAGGTTTGTTCAATAATTGTATTGGAAATGCATGGGTAAAAAGCAGGTTTTGCTGCAGATGCTCACAACATGACTGTAACATTATTTCCGAAATATCTGTCCATTTTTCCTCCTTTGAAAGCCGCTGTTGTTTCCATGTCCAAAGAGGTATTTATTAAACTATAAAACAGGTTCAACAAATGCAGTATATGGAAGGATAATCTGACATCCTTGAAGGCCAACACAGAGGAATACCACGTTAAAGTGACTGAGTAACTACTGCTAGTGCTATTACTAAGAAATGTCAGGCATACTCCTATACAACTGTTCAGTAGCAATAACTTCTCATAACTACAGAGATGAAAATTAAAAAGAAATGTTCCTTTTCTCTTTAATTTACAGGTTTGGAAATTTGGCCTTTTCTTTTAAGATCAAAATTCAAAAGAGCCATACTTTGGGGACAGTGGCTCAAAATGTTCAGGGCCATTTTTCATTTTGATGAATCCTGGATCCCCAAGTCATCTTTAGATTACCCACAGACTGTAAGCAGAGTTGTACAGGACATCCAGCCCTGATCCTGTTTCGACATGGTAAAAAACCCACCCACCCAACCAACCAAAACCAAGCCCAAAACCCACAATTTCACTGCGTAACAGTAAAAAGAGGGACATTAAGAAACTTGAAGTCACCTGAAACTGGGACATTCACTACTAAGAAACACAAAGAGGTAGAGTTGCTGCACACAGCAGTACATGCTGAGAGCTGACCTGCCAAAACCCAGCCCTGCTGAGAAGGACCTGAGGGTTACAATGGACCCTAAGCTGAAGACAAGACCACAGGGCTTTTTCATCACATTAAGGCAAAGAGTACAGAGCTCAACAAGGAAGAAAAGAACAGGGCAGAAACAAGGACAAACAGAAAAACAAAAGTTACCATTCCCCTGTAATTCAGCACTAGTAAGACAATACCTAGAGTACTCGTTTTGGTTTTGGGGTTCCCAGTTCAAAAAGTCTTTGGGTTCTCCCAAATGGTCAGGAGCTGATAACTCACAGCCTCCAAGAAGACTGGGTGAGCCGTACCTTTTCAGTCAAAGGGGCTCAGAACAAATTTAATAACATTAAAATAAAATCTGTCCTTTCACCCAAAGCATGTAATATACAAAGAAATGGTCTGACCTAAGCCAGTCCTGATGATTTATTAAAGGATTGATTTGTGATAAGAATGTCATGCAAAACCAATTTTCCCCAGTGCCACATTAACTTTTAATATGAACTATGTATTCTATTCTTCTGAAAAAATAAACAATTACAGAAGTTTCTTTGACATGGTATCAAGTTACTGATACTTAGCTTTACATGCAAACTGCTTATTTGATTTTAGGTCTCTACTGTTTCACAGAACTGACAGCATAAAATCTCATTTAATTTTTAACTGTGACCCTTATTGCCTATTTTATTCCAAACTTGCTCATCCTCGAGCTCATTAATAAAGCTTTCCCATCCCTAATGTCACACTAATAATTAACAAGTTAATTTAAGGCATTCACAGAATTGTGTCTCCAGCCAGGAATAAATTATCTGCCAGAATTATTTTTTTCTGTAAAATAGTCCAAGTCTAAGAAGAGTAAGGATCATTTACAGCTATGATCTTAGAAAGAATGTTCTAACTGTGCAGAATACTCATTGTAATTATTTCTGGTAAAAGGCCCACTGATATGTAAAGTCCAATTCCAAGCCTTACTTTCTTGCTCTGCTAGTTTAAGTATATGGTGAGGAAAACAGAAAAGACTACTTGTATCTTGAAAAAAATACCTCAGGAATTCCCTCCAGCCACCCATCTTCTCCAGTCTACTTCTTTTAAGAAGTCTTATTCTCCTGAAATCAATTGCAAAGCCCCTTTGATTTCACAAGTGCAGAAATAGATTTGAAGAGAATTCTTGGAAAAATTTTGCATAAACCTACAGGAAATACTTGGATAATAATGTGATTACCACTTTTTAAGCATCACAGACAAAAATCTTGCAGTTGCCTCCTCTGTCTTTCCACCTCCAGCATGCAGGTAAAAATTGTTTGAAAATAATAGAAAACTAATCCAAGTAAAATATAATCCAGCAAATAAAACAAAAAAGACATTGGATGAGTACCCAACCCACTTACTGTGGACCACCCAATTGCAGGATGACGTGAATGCAAGATCTGTCAGCAGGGGCTGTCTAATAATACTGGAACTACAAGAATTTCTTGACAATCTACATTCACAAAAGCATGTTTCTGAAACTCACCAAGTCTATCTAAAATATTACATCCATGTAAAATCCATGCTTTTTTCCAAATAAAGACCTTGAAGAGAGACAAGGTTCCTGCATAACATTTAGTGTCAACAGACAAAGAATTTTATATACCATATTAGCCTAAATTAGTGATGAAGTTTCAGATTTTATAATGTGCTTAAAATCAGACATTGCTGAGGCCTTGGGCAGACTAACATAAGGTACTGAAACCTGCTACCCACACTTAAGTAACTGGCTCCACAAAATCTTCTGTTGCTATCTTTAAAGAAAAAAGTACCTGCCAAAAGACAAGATGAAAACTTGATACTCCAAGGCTATGGGATAAATGACAATGGTTAACAAGATACTAGTCTGTCTGGATATTCCTTTGAATAAAATAACCATGGCCCATACAGTTCAGCTAATACCTACATGTCTTCCAGTTCTGTATAGTTTCTAATCTCAGGTTGTTGTTTCACCTCGTTTTGTACCTCATATTCCTCCTCCTTCCTAATTTGTAAAATCAAGTGGTTTTCTTGTCTGAAATAAGCCCCTGATTTAGGATGAATATGCACTTTGTTCCTCTGCATCCTTAGTATTTTTATTGTCTTTCTCTGCTTGCTTTACTACCTCCACTTTGTTTTCAGGCACATTCTTCACCAATTATATTTATACACAGGATATTTTTTCCCAGAAGGTTATTTTCCATTCCCTTCCTGCTGATTTCTATTACTTCTCAAATGTATATGCTAGCTCGTTAGAGCTTTCTTCCAAAGCTGCTTCACCTTTTACTTTAACATAAATTGTTTATCTACATTATGTCTTCTATCCTTTAAGCACTCTCCACCATCTTATTAACTTCAGCTCTTCCCAGTGTATACAATCTGTGTGTGTATACACACATATAAACGTATATATACATATAAATTTCTATCAGCATCATTACAGAAAATCTTCAGAATATTACTACCTATCTTGAAAGCATCAGAGTTTTAAAAAAATTAAGAGAAAAATGGGCAGTTTTTAAAGTGAATTTTCCTACAGGAGATCACACAGAAGCCCCTTGTGCTCCTCAAACTCAGTAGGTATTTGAAAAGTCACAAATGCTTTTTTCTACTTCATTTAATTCTTCCTTATGGTTTCTTGACACACTGCTTCACCCATCTTGGTGATTGACTTCTATGCCTTCACAGATGTCACCTATTGATCCCATCCATAGGTCTTGCACTTCCATCACACAAGGATGTGAACACACACAACTATGAACATAACCACTCTCATTCCATACTGAAAAGAAAAAAAAAAATCTTCCTGTTTTGCACATATGGGAGACTGACAGGAGTTCTCTCATGTTTTCAAAACTGTTGTCCTACTTATATCAAGAAGACAAGTCGGTAAGCAAGACAATGGTCATACTCTCCTTCTCATTTGTCAGGTTTAGCTCTTCTCCAAGGAAAGACTGAAATTAAGGAGATAAAACACCATATCAAGATAAAACCAAATGTCAAATAAATTGATTCAAAGCATTACTGACTGATTTGTGTTCTTGTTTCAGCCTTTCAGATGAAAAGAGGCAGTATGTCATGTTTTCTGATTATTTTTTGTTTGTTTTAAGCTACAAGTTTTCACTCTCCTATTAGTTGCTTTTCTTCTTCAGTAGCCATCCCTTTTCTTACTATCACAGCAGGCTTGAGAAAAGAACTTTGAAATCTCCCCATTCCATCCCCAACTACAGCCCATCTATGCTAGAAAGCTAAGTGGTTGTGATAATACAAGAGGCCCTTAAGATTTTCATCTTGTGACAGAACTGATGTATCTATAGTCTCTAATTAGAAAGATAAGGACTATGACAAGGTTTAGAGTCTTACTGGGTAATTTCAAATTTTTTAATAACTATGAAGGAGAAAAAACACAAGTATACTGGCAGCAAACAAATACTAAGCTGTGTTTCAATAGTATAATTCTATATTCTTTGTAAAAAACATGAGTTTTTTTCAAAGACAGGCAAGATTTCATTTGTATGCACCAAATGACATACAAGGATAGAACAAGTTTTGAGTAAAGAGCCTACTTTATACACCTACTTAGTTTATTTCAAGAGCATATTTTATTTTGCTAATCTGGCTTATTGTAAAAAGATGTACTACTTTACAATTTGTTTCCTGAGATGCCCACATAAATTATAAGGGTGATTTAACACTATTCAGAACTAAGACTATCATTGCAGACAAAACCACCCTCAAGGTTTCCTTGAATTTTGTAGCAGAAATTTTAAGACTCAGTTGGAAGTCAAAGCAAATTTCTTTCAGAATATAATGTCTGCACATGATCCTGGAACTGCTTACTGTTCATGCCACTAATTTCTTCCACTTTTCCACATCTTTCTTTTCACCTGTTAGACTTCATTTCTAGTTAATGGCTTCTCCCAGTTTTGAGACAATAACAGGAGGAAAACAATATTTTCTTCCTTAATAGCAGTGCTGCACAGGCTTTGAAGAGAACAGAGAGGCTCTAAAAATTGTTTTGCTTTCATTGTAACAACTATAAATGCTATGAGCTGTAACATGGTATTGAATATTTATCATAGTTGTGAATGGCCACACAAAAATCCTTTAGAGTTCTGCACACACAACTCTTATTACCAAAGATGACCAGTTTGTCTGAACTTGTATAAGTTTATTTTAATAAACTGTCAATATTTTTAGAACTTAAAAAATTTTTAAAAATCCACTCAGGATTATGGCTTTAGCTTATTCTCACTAAATATAGTTCTGCCTAGAATTACAATAAAAGAGTAAGCAAAAATTTTTAACAATAACTGCAAGGTTTTGTTTAGAAAGGTATTTTCTCAACTCCTAAATACACAAATCCATTAAACTTAGTAAAAATTTCTCCCCTGAGCAGGCTTACATAATAATATAAAAACACACCAAAAAAACCCAACACCCACATGCATTAGTTAATAGTTAAAAAAATAACATTTTAAATATGTAACGTAAGAAAATTCCAACAGTAAGATTTACCTTCTCTTCATATAACCAGCTCTTTAAATTATACTGGTTATTACAAATAATAATTTTTAAAGTTTGTCTTGAAATTCTAGAATTTACTGGTCAAAACATGACTCCTTTGCTATCTTTTTGATCTTGCTACAAATGTCTAGCTTTCAGTTAAAAATTCAACTGCTATTAAATACTGTTTCATGCTTAGGTACATAATGACAAACACATGCTTATAAAAATAAGCACAGTGTAACACATCTACCTTTAAAATATGTGTAGAAGTTATAAGCCTTACAAGTAAAAGAAAAATGGAAAGAAAATTTGTATTACAATTTATTGTTTTTAGAAAAAAAAAAATTCCAAGCAATGTCTTTAATTTACAATTCATTATCTAGGCTGCTAAAATGATTAAGCCTTCTACACACTCACAATAAAGTAACCTGCCAATGCAAATAAACATAGTTTGACACCTGTTCTAAGAGTCTGTAATACCTTTACTTGCCTTGCCTTGTGTATGTTACCTATACATTAAAACAAATCCTGCACATCATCGTTGTTTTATTATGCAAAGACTTGCCTCCACCAAGAAAGAAGCATTTTAGTTACTGGTTCACTTAGAAAGAAATAAAAAGGCAAGAACTGTGAAGAGTAACTTATTCCATAACTGAGGCAGTTGCCTCTTGCTTAAACTAGATACTAGCTCAGCAAGTAAAACCTTGCAATTTTGTAGAAGAGAGAAAAAGACAGAGACCAGGTACTATAGCAAGAACATCAACTAAGAAGAGTTTAAATCATGCTTTATATTTTTTATATAAAGTAGACAAACATTTTGCCTATGTCTGCTAAAACATGCTGTCAACTTGCATCAATTTTTATTGTTTGGAGGACTTATTTTTAGAAGAATCTAGAAGAATGGTAACTGAGTGAACTGAACTAGCCCATTCCCATTGCACACTAGTTTTTTAATGCTTCGGATGGTAGCCGTTACCTTTCTTTTATGGCCACCTTCAAAAAAATCCCAGGAAGAAAACTACACTCTCAAGATCAGAGAGTAGAGCTTTAGAAGTTGTTTAACGACCAAGTGAATTCAAGTACTACGCCAAGCAGAAACGTGACTTGCAGAGGTCGGCAAGGGCTGAAGTGAAATGTCCACTTCAATTAGGTTCTAGTACCCAAAGTTCAAAACGTTCTGTCAAAGAGTAACGTACGAATTCCATGAAATATCCATTATCTACATGTCACAACAGAACACTCAAGTGACTGAAGGTTCTCCTGCTCTTTAAAAGCAGCAGTCACAAAACATCTGCATAGATTTCCTTCTCCATGACAGCAGTTGTCAATCTAAGGGGCTTTTAATGTTGGGTTGAAGCAGACTCTAAGCGGTGACCGCCTTAGAGATAAGGTGCTCTCTTGGGCCACTCTGGGTAGTCACGACAGAGCATGAAAGGCAAAGCTATGAGGTGAGAAGAAAGGCATTAGCCAGCATTCTCTAAGGGAAACTCATCACTGCACTTTTTAGAAAAGCCACTGTTTTAGGGAACCTTCATTCTCCACCAGGAGCAGAGAGTGAACCTACTGCCTGTCTGCATTCCTCATTCTCAGCTGTGTCCTGTGGGTATGAACAGAGGCACAACAGAGCTGGGATAGACAAACCAAGACTGTGTTTCTGAAACTACAGTAAACTGACTGCTCAGGAGCATCAAAGACAAAGGGTTTAAAATTGCTATTTAAGAAAACATTCTGTATATGTTCTTATCAACTGCCTGACAACAATAGAGGTTTGCAGCACACACCAGACTAAGGGTATCAGGCACTGAAAATGGTGGACCAACCCTGATAGCTGTTGACCTTTCTGTTCAGAGTTTCTCTCTAGTTGCCAACAGAAATACGTAACATTCATAAATTCACACTTCATTGTGATAAAAAATAAAAAGCTGATAGCAAATCAGAACTTATGGAGGTGCCATATTTAGAAGACTGAAAGGAAAATGGCACAACTTTGAACTTCACTTGTCCAGGAAAGCACATAACATGATCTTTCTGAGATTAAAGTTTGGGTTCAGAAGAGAAGTTCCTAATTACACATGAAACATAATTCTTAAAAAGAGACACTATGACTCCATTTACATAGATACAAGTTTGTCACCTTTCATTTAACATACATTCTTCAGTACTGTATACACAGCTTTATTTTCACACACACAAGACAATTTGCTTTTATTTACATGTTGTGTCAATCAACTCTGCATGATATACCATCCAGACAGAATTGAACAAATCATTAAAGTCTAGAAATAATAAAACACTTAGGGTATGCCTATCTGGACAGCTGAAGACTGCTACACATTAAGGTGTTTGAAATAAGCCAGAACTTCCTCAGCCCCATGTTATGCTAACAGCAGTAAGGACTGCCCTCTCAGAGAAGAGTCTTCACTTAGCCTTCTAGATTATCTGCATATTGTATGATGTGGAGAAGGTATAATCTAAAATAATCTATGAATAATAGTGAAGATAGATAAATTTTATATTCCACCCTTTTTCTAGATTTCATGTCAGGTTCAAACCTAAAATTCAGTTTCTTTATCTGCTAAAAATTAACACAGCTATTTACAATCCTTCCTTCAATGAATCAAATTCCTTTTTTTCTCTTATAAAATATGGCCAGGAGAGAGGGTGCCCATCTTTGATATTAGCTCTGTCCCCTCCGAAGAAGAAAAATCTTCCTTGGTTCTCTGGTAGTTCAAATGCTTATCTCCTGCTTCCCCTGGGCAAGAATATAAACAAGCACAGATTACAAAACTATTTACCTTCTCTTTGCAGTTGTTCCACTAACACAAAACAATTCACGATTCACAATAATAGAAAAAGAGCAAGCATTACAGAATGATGCAGCAGTTAGGACACACAATACATCCCCCAGAGAACCTTTCTGCATTTCATTTAATAACTGCCTAAAATTTTCTGTTATTACAACAAAAAAATGTTACAAACTCAGAACACAGGCAACATCCTTAAAAACTGAATACTGAAGAAATGCATGTTCTTGAGAAGTTTGACATTGTTATTTTCATTTTACTTGGTAGAAAAAGAGTGGGTAGATCCTAAAGAGGAAAAAACACCAAGGACTGATGATTTGCCCTACAATTTTTAATCAAAGTCCAAAGCAGGTTGACACAGCAAGCAGGTGACACTTTTTCCAAATAGTAAGGTCGACCACCAGTAATATTCAGTTACAGTTCCCTAATTAAAGCCTAGCAATCCACCACTTTGTTCTTGAAAAACAAGATCCCTGAAGTGTATATTTTCTATCCCAAGGTCTCCTATACTGGACACACTGTACCTCAATTAGCACTAAAACAAAGACAAACCACTTTCTCCTTTCATCTTTATGGTTGTTACACAGCAGAGAGGAGAAAGAGCCTAAATCTCCACCAAGTCAACAGGTGTTAAGTTCACTCTGAAACTTTCTGGCAAAAGCCATGCTGCAGCAATGGGACTGAAACACGCTGTGCATTAAGTACAGCAAAAATCACTATTACTTTCTATTAACACTTGATGAATTCTAGGTATTTAATGGAAAGTGTAAACAACAAGCTTCCTGAGCTTTCAGTTGGTTTTAATATTCAATAGGGGAAACTTCCTCACTGTTTACTGATAAGTAAGGTATGATCTTAATACTGCTGATTGTCCGAAAGATTCAGTACACTAATTTCTCCAGCACTAACCAAATGCAACAAAAGTTAATTTCATAGAATCATAGGAGACTACATAGAATCATAGAAAAGCTAGGACTGGAAGGGACCTTTAAGATCATCCAGTTCCAACCCCCCCTGCCATGGGCAGGATCACCTCCCACTATCAGGTTGCTCAGAGCCCCATCCAGCCTGGCCTTAAAAACTTCCAGGGATGGGGCTTCCATCACCTTTCTGGGCAACCTGTTCCAGTGTCTCACCATCTTCATGGTGAAGAACTTCTTCCCAACTTCCAATCCCAATCTACCTTGCTCTAGTTTGAATCCATTCCCCCAAGTTCTATCACTACCTCACATCCTAAAGAGTCCCTCACCAGCTTTTTTTTTTGAAGCCCCTTCAGATACTGGAAGGCTACAATAAGGTGTCCTCTGATCCTTTTCCTCTCCAGACTGAATAACCCAAACTCTCTCAGTCTGTCCTCATAGGAGAGGTGCTCCAGCCCTCAGATCATCCTTGTGGCCCTTCTCTGGACACACTCCAGCACATCCATGTCTTTCTTGTAATAGGAGCTCCAGAACTGGATGCAGTACTCCGGGTGGGGTCTCATCAGAGCAGAGCAGAGGGGGAGAATCACTTCCCTTTACCTGCTGGCCACACTTCTCTTGATGCAATCAAGGATATTTTCCCATATAACACATACATAGTCACCAGAGACTTGGAAGCATTAGTTTTTGAATCTGTAGGATAACCTGAAAGTGTCACTCCAGCAGAAGAACACTAAGATTATTATGCAGGAGTCCCATATCGTGATCTAGTTCCAATTTCATCAACAAAAGCCAATTTGTCATATTATTGACACATGGAAAGTGAAGAAGAAATAACAGTACATGAAAGGGGAAATTGTTAAAGTTCATGCTTTTCTAAATACGTCTTAATGTTGACATTCTTCAAAGTACACTTCCTAAGTAAGCTTACTATTTTAAAAGTAAATGCAGTTTCAAGAAAAACTGAAATTCAAGACCTTGCAAGAGTATGTATTTTAGACATAGAAATTCTGGAACAAAACAGGTTGGTTTACAGAAAAGTTAAGCCATGTAATAAAAGAAGATAATACACATTGAAATCCATTTACTCCTTGTTTATCTGTAATAGCATTAACTAACTAAGTAGGGCTGATGGTGATCTTTATAATGGACAAATACGTCCATTGAAAATAATAAGTTCTGGCTTGTAGTGGTCTTGTGCCAGAGTCACTCTGGATGCCATCCACTCATCTGCCCAATTTATACACTAGATAACCATATATAGCAGACAACTATCCCTCCCAAGGGTACCCACTAATTACAGAATTTATTTTTAAAATCCTAACAGCCACACAATAGGAAAGAGAATTAGCTATAATTCTACTTTCTAAACATGTACTAATTAAAATATATTTCATTTTTGCTAATAAATTTTCACTAACTTTGGATAGCAAACAATTTTGAGGCACTCAATTATAATTACAGCTATAGAACAAAACCTACAGCATTTTTAACAAAAATGACTATGTATCAGCAATTACCATAGTTTTGTTCAATTAATCTACAAGTTTACAATTTTATAGTTTGAAATGCATATGCATGCCACATAATAAATCTTATCTACCAATCTTGCATAATTCTACTCAGAATTAATACCTGCACTACAGTGAGACCACCATGTACTAGTTACAAATTTTCATTTAGAAAGAAAAAAACACCACTATGGACAACATTATTATTTCATTACACACAAATGTTTCATTGCTGTTTTTTTCCATCTCTAAATGTATGCACTTTTTAAATAGTCAAAACTATGCACTACACATGCATTTTCTTTCTGTGAGACTCACTCCAGATATTTCAACATTCCAACAGTCTTACAGAGATAAGGTGCTGACACAATCTATAGTTTTCCTAAGTCTATCTTTTCAGTTAAAGTACTGTTTCCAAGCACAGGTGAATCAGGCTTCTCCAGAATCCTTTCAACACCAATGCCCATAAGGTTCCTCATGTTCCAACATGAAATCAAAACCACCTATCATTTTGTCTTCAACTAAAGCTTAGATGTAGCTGAGTACTCTAAAAGGCTAACAGATGTGTCTGTTTAGATCCCAGTACAATGAAATCTCCAAAATTAACATAATCTGCTAGCCTGAAAAAACAGGAAAGTTGCAAGACAGATAAAAAACAACACGAAAAGTCTCTTGTCCACCTCTGGAGTCCCCAGCAAAAGAAGGACATGATGCTTTTGAAAAGAGTCCAGAGGAGGGCCACAAAGATTACCAAAGGGCTGGAGCACCTCTCCTATGAAGACAGGATGAGAGGGTTGTTCATCCTGGAGAAGAGAAGGCTCTAGGAAGACCTTCTAGTGGCCTTCCAGTAGCTGAAGGGGACCCCAGGAAAGACGGGGAGGGACTTTTTATAAATGCATGTAGTGGTAAGACAAGGTATAATGGCCTTAAGCTGAAAGAAGCGAGATTTAGGTTAGACATCAGGAAGAAATTCTTCACTATGAGGGTGCTCACACACTGGCACAGACTGGGCAGGAGGACAGAGGCTGCCCCCTCCCTGAAAGTGTTCAAGGCCAGGCCAGATGAAGCTTTGAGCAACCTGGTCTAGTGGGAAGTGTCCCTGCCCATGGCAGGGGGATTGGAACTGGATGATTAGCTAATTTTTTTCTAGTTTTTTTCTAAAAAGATTATTTCTACAATGATACAGGAGGTTTCAAGGGAAAAATAACTATGACTGTACCAATAGGTTATGCCACATGAAACCCCTTAATGATTAGTGTTAAAGCAATACTTGTTAAGTGTCTGTTTCCCCTGGGAACTCACTAATATCTAGGCAGAGAGCACATTCAGCTGCTGTCAGAAGCTCAGAGTTAAGAAAAATCTCAGGCCACAGAAGTATATACATTCAACAAAATGTCCCATTATTGGACCACACTGATTCACCACGAGAAGGTCAAGTATAGCATGCTATGCAGTACTAAATCAACACTCAAACCTGGCCTTCAACACTTCCAGGGAGGGGGCAGCCTCAATCTTCCTGGCCAGTCTGTGCCAGTGTGTAAGCACCCTCATAGTGAAGAATTTCTTCTCAAAGTCTAAATCAAAATCCTTTCCTTGTTTTTGATCTGCATTTCATTTTCTTGAGTAAATAATTCCAATCTTTTCAATCCCTTGAAAAAAATCTGCTGTATTCTTCATATCAAACTCTCTAAAATACTGCTATTTTTTAAAAACTGACAGTTAATACACTCTGAATAGCAGATAGGAATTAGAGAATTTATACAGAATGATTTGTATAGAATTCCTTCTCTATGCTTTTTCTCACTTCTGATTACAGCCATAAATTGGGAAACAATACCTAAGGAAACTGCAATGATGCAAAATTTTTCTTTTTATATTAATACTGCTAATTTAGGAACTATAAAGCTACAGAAATAGATTATTGATTTTTACCTCCAAAAGATATTGTTTTGTTTATACCAACATTCAATTTTACCTGTCATCCTGATGCTCTTTCACACAGCTCATTGCTACTTTGCAGGATCGCTTCAGTATTTCTGAATTTGACTGAACAGTTTTGAGTCCTCAGCAAATACTGTTAATTCATAAATCAAATTCTACAGATGATTAATAGAAAATATGGATCAGGAAGCATTATGGAAGCATTATGCTTGCTATAATTTAACATTTATTTCTGCTATGTCCTCTCAGAGATTTTTGTGACCCATGAAAATATCAACCTCTCACATCATGGCTTCTTTATTTAATAACCTGGTGTGAGGAACCTTCAAATATACTTATCAAGTATATGTAAATAATAACTATATTAAAATTTAATCTGCTATGCTACTGTAGCCACCAAAGCCCTTAGTATACTCATAAGACATTGTCAAAGACAAGAAAATTGTCTTTGCAGGAATAGTGCTAACTACATTAGTAATACCAGTCAGTTCTACTAAATCTACCATCAGTTTTAATATAACTGTATACTTCTGTCTACAAGCAGTAGAGACTGTAAAGGATGACATTTGCATGTGAAAGTTTTTTTTTTCTTTAGGAAGTCCCAACAATTCTCAGACCCATTTCCTATCCAAGGTTTATGAGATCATTTGCAGAGTATTTGCTGGAAGCTTCTCTGCAGTCACTTAAAATGTATTGACCAAATTCTACCAAATTTGACTCAAGTACACTGAGATTCTCCAAATCCATGAAAACAAGAGCCAAACAGAGAACAGAGACTCTATTAATACTCCCTATAAATGAATGCAGCTTACCACAGAGCAGGAAGAAAGGGGAAAAAACAGTACAAATGCCCTAGCTGTAAGAAATGCTTCAAAACAAGTCTGTTACTGGATGCCAAAAGAACCCACCTGGGTTTAGAATGTATTCTAGTTATCTAATAAGCTTCAAGTATCAGACAGTCATGGCACTCATAATAATCTATTTTGTATGGAGTCAGCTGTCAGAAGATGAAATTCATGTGGCAACCATAGCACCTAACTAAAAAGTCAACAGCAAGGTATAAACTAATTGAAAACTATCCATTATTTCCACTCTTCCGTAAGTGTTTAGTTAAAATGTAACTACCTTTGTTATTCTGTAGTTCTTTGTGTATAAGTTCTTTGTGTAAGTTCTGTGTGTATAAGGTATTTATGGTATATGACATTTTCTACTCTTTTACTGATTAACAACCTTTTTCAGAGTTAAGAATTTCTCTATTAAAGATATGAGGATTTCTAATTAGGCTGATTAGTTTATTTTCCTGGAAGTCTATAATTAATGTTTTGCTGCCTCTCCAGCACATTCTTTGTTGAACTCAAGTCACATCACTGCATTAAGCACTTGAGTAGCTTGGGTGAGGCTACACAGCATCTGACCTCTAGGGAGGACATGGCTGTGCAAAAAAAAAATTATTTTGTTTGTAATGTCATATGAAATAAGTATTAGAGCCTAAGTTGTCCCAGTCCTAACTCCTATCTTTTCTGATTTGAAAGAGCATCTTGTACACATGAAATATATTGCCTGTAATCTGTATTAGACGGCCTCAAGATCCCTCTCAAAAAATGTAAGAGACTGATTCATAGATGTACTGGAACACAGAACTCCTATTGCAATCTGGCGCCTTGATATCTTTGAGAATCCGGGATATAGTCCAAAAAAACCAAAAACTGGAAGGGAGGCATTATCACCCTTGCAACAGTCAGAGGCTCCAAGGTGATAGAAAAAGCAGAGAATGAGGTATAAAAAGTGCTTCAGTCTCCGAGTGGCTAAATTAAGCACATTAGGATGCATCAGACACACAAGCAGGTTATAAAATGCAGTTACAGTAACCTAGTAAATCTTCCATCATGATACCTTTTCTCAGCAGCCAAAAGCATAGGAACAAAGGAAAATAAACTCATTTTCTTTCAAACTCTCTATTTTCCACAGACAATGGAGCCTCATATTTTAGTTCAAGCCTCTAGCTGATAAGTATCTGGCTTCTTTTCCCCCCCCTCCCTCCACAGCACAGACCTACACATCTTGGTGGATGAGAAGAGAGTGTATACACAAGTGGGTTGATAGCACTTTAAGAATGCTAAATATATGTATAGAGAGAGAAGAAAATAGAAGTAGTGGGATAATATGCATCATCATCTGTGGGGAAGAGAAACCAACAGAAAACAGTGGGCATGAGATAAAGCGCGTCCATCATGGAAAGCAAGAACTATGAAAGAGCAAGTAAAGAGAAAAGAAAGTAGGATTAAACACATTAAAAGCACAGGGAAACAGATTTCAGTACCTGCTACAGGGAGGAAAACACTGGTGTCAAGGAAATCTCATCAATGCTTCTAAATATCTAAATAGCAGGTGTTGAGAGGATGGAACCAGACTCTTCTCAGTGGTGTCCAGTGGCACAACATGGGTTAACAATGGTCACAAAACACAGGAGGTTCAAACTAAACATAAGAAAAAACTTCTTCACTGTGAGAGTAACAGAGCACAGGAACAGGCTGCCCAGAGAGGTTGTGGAGTCTCCATCTCCAGAGACATTCCAAACCCATCTGGAGGTGTTCCTGTGTGATCTGCTCCAGGTGATCCTGCTCTAGCAGTCATGTTGAACTACATGACCTTTAGAGGTCCCATCCAACCCCTACCATTCTGTGATTCTGTGAAAACCTGGAAAAAGTTGCATTAAAACTTTAGAATATTTTATCCCAGATTATTAAGGAAGTTAGCCTGATTCAGTAAGCATTTGGGGTTGAATTCAATCAAGTTTGACAGAAGGGTAGAGGTCTCAAAGATAACTGCCAGAGAAAATGCTAAGTTCATGAAATCAAGATGCTCTGAGCATCCTGATGGAGGGAAAGGCTGAAGTTTGCATTAAGGCCTTATTAGACATTAGATTATCCACAAAAGGATGAGACTACAAATGTTTCAAACAGGAAAACAAAAAAAAACAACCCTTCAGTGCTTACAATAATCTGTGAGATTTAAGGAAATAAAAAAAGAGGGGGGAGGTAGGAAGCCAGGAACTACTGGAACTGCTTAAGGAACTCCTCTTTTAAAAAACTTCATCCTCTTTCACCTGAGGGAAAAAGAACGATATGGTAATACTTTGTATAGTATTTACCATCAGGAGTAGTAAGAAACAAGTGCCAAAAGGTGTTTTTTGTACGCAAAAGTGCTGTGCAAAGCAGGACATTTTTATCGTCCTTTGGAAAAATCAAAGCAAGAGAGGATGAGAGCAAGAGAGGCAAAGTGACTGCAAAGAAAAACAGCAGTGTAAAAGCTGGATTAAGAGAAAAGTAACCTAAATCACTTTCCACCCACCACTCCAGTCTGCCTTCAGAATCAGCAACATCCAACGCATAACATGTTTTCTGGAACCTGATTATAACAGAGCATATTTACAGCACACAATAATCAATGAGAAGTCTTTTTTACAAAAGGTTTTAAAAGCTCCTTTGATTTTTTTATACCAATCAACCCCTACTTGAATTCACAACTATTCACTTAATAGCCACTGTGTGTTAATATATTATCTTGACACACATGACAAGCAGCAATTCCTCAGCTTTTTCCAATAAAACCAGATTTTAGATAACCATGTATATTATCCACCTACACTTGTAAAGCAGTCAAGTCAGTATTTTATATCAAAAGATGGAATCTATATGCTTGCTAAAAATTAATCTTTGCTTCAATTTAAGCAAAGAGAAACTTCAGACAATGTTCCATTGAATGCCTTTTTGTGTGCTTGCTTATATATACCAGAAAGGCAACTAATTTAATCCACTAAGTGATCCTCATATGTTCTGCAATGAAAGCATCAGGAATCCCAGAAAATTACATTTAACTGGTTAAGCGATCTGTTCTAGGATGCTTGGATATAACATACTTAAGCAAACTACCAAAGCTTACAAATTAAGCACTTCAGATTCAAGGATAACAAAGCAGCTTTAGATTAATAATTTTCAACACAACTCTCCAGATGAAATATCACAGAATTGTTGCACAAATAGACCTTGAAAAATTTCACTTTTCAGGAAGCACACCTTTCAACTTCAGACAACCCAGGATCTGCACGCCAAGACATAAAGGAATGCAGTCATATGGAATCAGTTAACAATTACAGCCAACAAACAAATCGACTGCAGTGGAGGGTTTACTTTTGATATTAATAAGCAGTGATTCATGTGAAGCGTCATGTAACTTTCCTCACTTATAGCCTCATCATCCATATATTTAAGAGAAAAGCCAACTGACTCATTACCATATGAAACGCTAGTTAAAGATAGCACATTCCAGCTTCTGGAGATGCGAACTAAAAGTCTTAAGTGTCGAAAATGTGGGACTTCAACCTAAAATCCTGATTGCGGTATACAGACAAGAGGCACGGCAGTGTTTAATAAAACAGATCTAAATACACCACCTTGTTCCACTCCATGCTATGAACACTTTCTCTTTGCCCTTAACGTTTATTCTATCATTTCTTTCAAAAATAATCCCAGCTATATCTTCTCAAACTAAGGTATTTGTTTAAAGCCGCGACTGCTAAAGAGGGTCAAAAAACCAAACTAGTGAATTTAATCTGACTGACTGCCGCTGTGTCACAATTAGATGTCACTGTATGTTCACTTTAACTCCGAGAGCACATGCAGCAATGAAAGGAAGTCACAGCAATCCACTGCTCCAGGTGCAAGCGTAGGCAATGCATGTACCTGGCATTAAAGCCCTTCAGCACTCTATACTTTCTATTTATCCTGCCCGTGAGCGAAGGGAGCGCAGAGAAAGGCATTTTGCTGGCTGGAGAAGTTGAAACCTACGTGCTTCTCCTGCTCCCGAGCCAGCCGCGATCTCCGAGCCAGCCGAACAATGGTAGCAGTGTGTTCCAGCGGGCAGATCCGCCGTCAATCCCTTCGAAATCCCCCTCGCCTACCCGAGCCCTCCGCCCGTGTGCCCCACCTCTGCCCTCTCTCCTACCCCGGTCACCCCCAACGGGAAAGCGGCAGCGGGGACCGGAGAGGTCGGGAGGATCCGACCTCACCTCACCTCACCTGGGCTCACCTCGGCCCGGCCCGGCCCGGAGCCAGCCGCTCGCACCTGGCTCCCGCTGACGTCACCCCCGCCGACCCCGGCCCCCCGCACGGCCCCACCTTCCCCGCCGGCCGATCCCCCCCCACCGCCTCGCCGGCTTCGGACACACGGGGAGAGCGGTCCGGAGCGGCCAGGAGAGGGAGAGGAAAGCGCCAGGCTCCCCGGCACAAGTGCGGCCCCCTCCCCTCCTCCGCCTCGCAACACGCCCCCTCCTGCCCCTGCGAGCGGGGGCGACGGGGGAGACGCTGGAAAGGGGGCTCCGCGGCCGCGACGTGCAGCCTTCCCTCCCTCCCCTCCTTCCTTCCTCCCGCCGCCAGCCCCCCGCCTCGCACGGGCACGGACAAAGAGAAGGGGGCCAACACCTGGCGGGAGCCGGTCCCTTTGTGGGGCAGCCAGGGCCGGGGACAGGGAGCGGAGGCGCGGGCTGTGCAGCGGGGGCCGGTCCCTTCTTCCCGCCCACCCCAGGGGGCCCGAGGGGAGGGTGCGGGGCACTTACTCGCTGGCCCGGCTGCCGCGCGGTGCCTCCCCGCCGCCTCACACCTTCACGCCGCTCGCCTCAGCCCCTCCCTCCGCCTTCGCTGCCCCCGCGGCCGTCTGGGGCGCCGGGACTTCAGACGGTGCCTGCCATGCCGCGCACGCCACGGTCGGCCGGCGGGGCTCCGGGGTTGCGGGGGAGGGAAGAAGGGAGGGGGGGGGAGGAAGCCGGCGTGCGGCCCCGGCAGCGGCGGCGCGGAGCTTTCCCTGGAGGCTTCACAATAGACACAGGACAGCGCGTGTGTGTGTGTGTGTGTATGCGCGGGAGGGAGGAGGGGCCTCTCCCGGCGCGCCGAGGCGGGAGGGAGCGATGGCGGGAGGCAGCGCTGTTTACCCGGCGGCCGGACCCGGCCCCCCCAGCCCCGATGTTCGGGCTGCTCCACACAACGTCGCCCCCCCAGCCCCGCGACGTGAGGGAGGCGAGGAGCCCCCCCACCACCACCACCCCGCGGGCAGCAGGTGGTACAGTCCGCCCCGCCGGCTCCCTCTCCCCAGCACGGGCGGGGCGGGACCCGCCATTGTGACGTGCCGAAAGCCGGCTGCGAGCAGCCAATCAGCGAGAGGGGGCCGGGCTCCCCGGGGCACAGCCCCGCGCCGAGGCGGTGGGCGCCCGGGGCTGAGGGCCGGGGGCGGACGGTAGTAGGTGAAGTGCCCGCTTCCCCGGCTGCCGGGCTGCCCACCCTGCTGCCGCCTTTCTGCAGCAGAGGTGGCGAAAGCCCTTTGTGCGCAGAAGGAGGCGGGGGCGCCCAGGAGCTGTGGCGCCCACCCCGTCTGTTGGATGTTTTCCCCCGCCGTCACGCAAGGTGCAGGCCAGCACGGGGGAAACCCCCAGCGCCCCTGAGGGGCCGTAACCTCTCGGCCTCCCGGTGCGCGCCCGAGCCCCTGGAGAGAGCACGGCGCCCCGGTGTGGACGACCGGCCGGGCTGGCGCCGCTGTCATTGGCCGGCGCACGCTCCCGGGCAGCGGGTCGTTCCCCCCCCTCGTGCTCGTATCCCCCGGCGACATCAAAGTCCTCCGGCGGAACAGCGGCAGCCGCCCCGTGGCACCGGTGCCGCCGGGATGTCCGCCCCGGCAGCACCCGCTATGTACGGCCCTGGCCGGCCGGGGCCCCGCTGCATGCTGGGACTTGTAGTCCTCTCCGTGAGTCCTGAAAGGTTACGCGCAAATAACCGCAAAAGGCGATGATCCACCCGCAAACGCCTGGGCATCCTACAGAAGGCCGTGAATTATCCTTTAAAGCATATTTTCCGTTTTAAAGAGCCACCTTTTCGGGCACAGACCCACCCAGCTCGTTCTGCGGGGGAAGGTACGCGAAGGGCTCCGCGGAGCTGCCAGGACCTTCCCGTCCCGTCACTCCCTTCGCCAAGATGTCGGCGGCTATCGCCGCGCTCGCCTCCTACGGCGGTTCCGACTCGGAGCCTGACTCAGAACCCGAGGCCGAGGGTGGCTCACAGCACGCCGCGGTACTGGCCAGCCGTGACGCCGTGCTGCACCTCCGGGCGCCGCCCGCCGCCCCCCCAGCCCTGGCCGTCGACGCGGCCCCGGAAGTGGCCGTGAAGGTAAGCGTCCCTCCGCCACCCGGAGCACCGGGCCCGCCGCTCCCGCCCGCCGCTGTAGCCCCACCGCCGGCCTACAGAGATGGGGACAGCCTTGGGGAAAGGCGGCGAGGGGACGTTGCCTGCGGGCCCGGCTTTTTCCATGCCCGCGGTGTGGAGCCAGCGTGGGCACGGCTGAGTGGAGGGAGGGCGGGCGCGGCCTGTGTCTGGGCTCGGCCGGTGGATCTATCCGTGACAGTTAAGCCTAATAAAGTGTATTATCTCTTTCTAAAAGCCGTGCCCTGCTTGGAGTTACTCCGTATACTCTTGCCTTCTTTCCCCTTGGAGTTAAAAGTGTTTTTTCTCTGTGGTTTGCCTGGGTCTTGGGGTAAGATCGACACTTGAAAGGCTTAGTGCAGCTGAATCCTGTTCTAGAGAGCAGCCTGGGCTGATCAGTGTTTCTGTTTTCATTCCAGTGTTGCTTGGGAAGCCTTAATTTGTGAACCCGCAAAGGGTGAGGGGAAGGTGCCTTCTTTGTGACAAAGAGTTGGATGGAATCTTTCACTTTGTTGCCGTTTGTTTATTCATATGCTATTTGCATATATGTTATTTCATATGCATATTTGCCTGGGCACATTATATTACAGTTACTGACTAGATGTGCATTTTCATATCCCTTTAAATCATAGAATCATAGAATTGGCTGGGTTGGAAGGGACCTCAGAGATCATCAAGTCCAACCCTTGACCCACCGCTGCGGTTGCTAGACCATGGCACTGAGTGCCACATCCAGTCTCTTTTTAAATATCTCCAGGGACGGAGAGTCCACCACTTCACTGGGCAGCCCATTCCAATGTCTGATCACCCTCTCTGTAAAGAAATTCTTTCTAATATCTAACCTAAACTTCCCCTGGCACAACTTAAGACCATGCCCTCTTGTCTTGTTGAAAGTCTGGGAAAAGAGACCAACCCCCCCCTGGCTACACCCTCCTTTCAGGGAGTTGTAGAGAGTGATGAGGTCTCCTCTGAGCCTACTCTTCTCCAGGCTGAACAGCCCCAGCTCCCTCAGCCTCTCCTCATAGGATCTGTGCTCGAGTCCCTTCACCAGCCT
This sequence comes from Heliangelus exortis, assembly GCF_036169615.1. NCBI lineage: Eukaryota > Metazoa > Chordata > Aves > Apodiformes > Trochilidae > Heliangelus > Heliangelus exortis. Next base: position 69,374,158 of record NC_092424.1, on the reverse strand, counting down.
GGTTGCCCTCCTTTGGACCTGCTCTAGGACCTCGATATCCTTCCTGAACTGAGGGGCCCAGAACTGGACACAGTACTCGAGGTGTGGCCTTGAGTCTTAGAAGTATTTAAATTTTTGGTTTCCAGCCTCTGGCAGACTGGTTTGTATGGGCTTTGAGAGGAATGCTAACATCTGTAGTACTTTCTGAAAGGGACTGATGATAAGTGGCAAGTAACAATGGCTGTGCTCTTTGCCACTCTAAAGGCAACAGGTTTTCCCATTGCCATGCCACCACAAAGGTTTATTCAGTTGTTTGGTGGCTGACTTCTGGAAACTGATCTGGATTAAAAAAATAAAATCAAATCTGATAGAGTTATTTATCCGTGGGAGCCATTTTGTGATCTGGGATCTGGTTTGCAGTGTACCTGCACAGGTGCTGTGCTGACACAGATGCCCTGTGGCAGAGTAGGAACAAACAGCTGGAGAAGTTAGGTGTCAGTAAGATGTTCCATTCAAAGCTGTTCACCAAGCTGTGCCCAGAAAGTGGTATCCACCAGTTCACCGAGGGCTGTCTCTGCTGCAGATGTTCTGCTAACCAAGAAAAAAACAAAGTGAGGTTTCTGAATACCAAGATGCTTCTTTAAAATGTTGTCCAGCATTTTGATTTGAGATCACAGATGAAATGCATACATCTGAAAAGATTGATGGCTGAAACCTGAGACTTTTGAAATATGCAGCATACTATAGCTTCTTTTAGCACCACAACCTTCCTTGAGGGATAATGGGTCACTTCCTTGAAGAGTAATAGCAGGCCTTCTTTTCAGACTTTTACAGTTCAAGAAAGAAGTGCTGGTGTCATAGACAGCAAGCTTTCAACATCTTCTGTGTGTAAAAATAACACATCACCAATCATCAACAAAATCTTGCCAGTCATCCCTCCTCAGGAGTTTAACCTAATTCTTTAGCATGAGAAAGCCTTTACTGAACTATGTGATGTTTGAGTGTGGGTCATAAGAATTATTTGGGTATAGGATTAGAAAACCAGTAAGCTCAGTGAGGAGGAAGACAGGTTACAGTACATCAGTATCACTTCACTTGTGCAAATCTTACTTTGACATGAAAAAGGATCAAGTACTCTTAAGTGCAGGAGTGGATATGTATTACACAGGGGACCAGGAGTAGATAAGAAAAGATGGTGCTAAGAAAAGAGGCTGGAAGGGTTAGTCACGCAATAAATCCAAACGACAGCTGCACGCAAGTGCATTTTTGGCAGCTGAGAATGTAAATCTTAAATGGTTGGTACCCTGCACACTGGTTTCAATCAATGCGCCTGCCTCTGAGTCAGAGTTTTGGCCTGTTAACTCACAAAGACATTGGATTTTTGTGTATAATTTGAAGAGAAATGGGTCCCTTGCTTTGTTAGCAAGGCATACTCAGCCACAGCATTTTTGCTGCTTTACTTGAATATGTGTGTTGAATATAGCCCTAAGATGTTATTTTAAGATGCATTTCATTGTTCTACAGAAATCTGCTGAGTCCTTGCTTTGAAGTACATCATAGATGAGCACAGCTCATCCTTCCTTTCTGACTAGTAACCACAGTGGCTAAGCACACACCATCCTGGTTCTTTGGAACTGGTTTTCTATGGATGTTTTTTCCTTAATCAGCATTGTGCTGAGATTTAAGGAAGTTAATATCAATGGTAAGGTACAACCTTTTTGTCTTTGAGATGTCTTCTATGAGCTACCTATGTGGCTTCCAGAGGAAGAGAGGCTTATCTCCCTCTTTCACTCCTGTGCAGGAGCACTTGTGCTTTCTGGTACCAGTCAGGCCTCATGTGGGCAGCAGCTCTGTTTGTCTGTTGTTCCAGCCTACTTTAAGGAGAAATAGAGCCCAACTGAACTAAGGCCTTAGGCCTTTCTGTTCTGCAAGCTGCAGGATAGGTAGCTCCAGGACAGTGGTGTTGACTCAGTTTATTGTGGGGTATGAACCTATTAAGAACACCCAAGGTATTTGAGGCACAAGGTATGAACTTGCCAGATCATCTCCCCAGCATCTCAATGCCCATGATACCGGGCTGGGCAGGCTCTTCCTCTCTTATGCTCTTAAAGCAATCAGTTTTTTGAACAGATTAACTATGGTTAACACAGTGAGAAGAAACCCAGAGTATGTTTAAGTAATGGACTTTGGTGATCTAATTCTCCTTTGCTGTTAGTTATCCAGAAAGTGGCTAAGATGTGTTTGCTAGTAGGGGCTTTTATATTTGGAGTGAATTATGCTAATGAAAAACCTGAACTGAAAAAGTCAATACAGATGTTCATTTACTTGGTCCTTAACACTGATGCATTGTGAGTATTTGCTCTGTGTATTAATAATGCTGTCTTTAATCTAAAAGTAGAAGCCAGCATGCATTGCAAGTTCCATAACATCAGTTTCCTTTTTTTACTCAAAATCTCTTACTTTAGGATTCTTTCTAAGTTATATTTTACTAGGCATTGACAAAAGCAATCTACTTTCCCTACAACTTCTACTGATATGAAAAAAATCCTTCTAAGAATGCTCACAAAGTATTTACCTTCACTAGTGAATTGAAAATGCTGAAGGAAATTCAGGAAACTGAATTCAGGAAACAGGCACATTCATTGGAGAGATGAGTTTCACAGGAAATGTTGCAGCTATCAGCCTCACTTTTAGAGTGAACATTTAAATGTTTGGTCTCCATCAGATCAGGGTGAGACTTGAATGGGAGCAGATTTTGTGATATTAATCTACAGTGTTTCATTCAGTGGTTTTGAGGAGAGGATACTCAGCTGGGTTGAAGTCAATTAGGCTGGCCTGGCCCAGTAGAGGAGCTGGAGGGATCATGTTTTCTGTGATGTGGGAAGGAGCTGGAAGTCTCAGCTCTATTTCTCTGTTGAATCTATTTTACTTTTGGCACTATGCAGGTGTTCAGAAAAATACAACTTCAGGGGAAGAAATAGATTTCAGTCACATTTCTTACTATTATTCAAAACCTAATCCCTGCCCAGCTATGGAGAGAGGAAAGAAGCAAGGTCAGTATGTGACTGTTTCATAGCAGTGATGCACATTAGTGACATGGGAGGTGTTATTTGTTAGGAATGTTTTGGCTTCTTTTAATTCGGTGGGGTTTTCTGCTTTCTTTGATGCAAGATATCTTGTAGAGAATAGAGTGCTTAGAACTTGTCATCATGAAGATGCTGGGAATTTAACCTAGTTCAACAGTACCATGTTAACATATGCTTTTCTTGCTGGTTTATTTTTGTTCTATTGAAGTTAGTGGGATGGATTTACTGTTATGAGTGTACGAATGGGTAGAATGACTAAAAGTTGAAAACAACCAGCTCTTAATGTTGAAACTTCATTGCATATGCAGTTAATCTTTTGGTAATAAATCTGCAAATCTTTGGAATGAGATGGTCTGTCAAAGACACAATACTAAACAGTTTATGCAAGAATGGGTAAGTGACAAATTGCTTAAGTCTCTATAGCTCATGGGACTTTAACGTACATTTTAACATAATGGATAGTTAAAACTAATTAAATATTGTGCAAAACAGCCTGCCCTTCATAGCTATTTGGTTAATTAGTAATTATTCACCTGGAGAGAAGGGAACACTAAAAGAGTATTATCTGAAAAGTCCAGAGAAAAAAAAAATCATATAAATATCACAACTATTTGTTTGCATGATATGTAACTGAGAAGCTCTGCCCTTTGCTTTGTTCTAACAAACTTCATGTTTAGGCATACACATGAGATTTAAGTGTCAGACTCTGGTTCTAAATGCATAAATGGCTCTCACTAAACTTGCAGTTAGCTGTGTATTGATGCAGTGGGCGTTACAGAATTTTACTGAAATTTTTAAATATCGTGGATGGAAAGGATTGAGTTGCCTAAACATAAATGATATTATATTCTTTGTAAAGAACAGAATGATCATCCAGTGTTGCAGCCCATGTTGCACATTTTTTCCTCTATTTAAGACTTTGCTTTGATGCCTATTACAGAGATTTAGCCTGTATTCAATTAAAAAGTGGGTTTGTCTTGTATGCATATAAAAGAAAACTTCTATAAGGTGTTTTCAGATTTTTTTAATTACCGAACTATTTTGCCTTCTAAAATCAAGTACTTTCCATAGATGGTAACAGATAGGGCTGTGGCATGTTTAAGGATAAGGAAAGCTAAACTGATTTACTGTATTTGTAGTCTAAAATCCCTCCTACTTCCTGTACTCTTTCCTATGCTGATTTTTAGCTGTCCAAAGGGTCTTTATGAGGAGACTAAAGAAGGATGCCTTGGTAGACATTCTCCAGGGAGTTATAATGAGGCACCTGCTTGTCTACACTTAGCATTGAAAACGTCTTTTCTGTCTCAAAGTGGATTGCTGAGGAAATGCTAATACTACAAGGTACAGCCCTGAGTGCCCTTCCCCTCTGTTAGTGTGATGGTGTGGTCTAGCATGAGAGAGGCAAAAGGAGAGCATTTAAGTATTAAACTTTTTATTTTTTTTACATAATCACATAATCTGAATTGTAAATCAACCTGATAATACAAGCAAGTAGCATCACATCTATTTAAAAAACAAAACAAACAAAACTGAACCAAGTAATTAGTTGTTAAGACATTATCTGTTGCTTTTTTTGCCTGGCATCAAGAGTGATACCCACCTCTGTCTAGACAGTCACAAACTTAAACTGCAGTGAATCTACAGGCTGAGCAATTTCCATGCTTGGTTGTCCCTATTTCTGCTAAGTGGTGTAATCTGAATTTATTCACAAGGTCATATTTTCTTAGTGTTGGCTCATTCGTGATTTTTTTGTTTTGGACCCTTATGAGCAACACGTGTCTTACCCTGATGTGGCCACTCTATTTCAGCTGGGTTCTTTTCTGTGCTGAGAAAAGCAGAGAGGTGACATGAAAAGCCAAAGTTTGCAGCTCCCTTGTGTCATGTCTTCTAAGAAAGCCCTGTTCTGTAAAATGTAACTTCCTAAACCTTAATGCTTTTTTTCCTGGTCCTCTGGGCTGTGCCACCTCTACTGATACTACAGCATGCCATAAAGCCTGTATTTATACCATTTCTGTATTGCAGCAAACACAAGCTGCTTCTCTGCCAGTTCTACACCTGAACTTTTAGTTTTCTCTGGAGGAACACTGTGTTTGTATAAATAGGCAGTTTCTTGACTTCTCTTTTTATGATTCTTGTACCTTTGTGAGAGGGAAGTGACCTAGAGTAGTACTTTGCCTGTCACTGAATTCATGGATTCCCTTCTCTTTGAGCTCAGTTCTTGACAGTCTTCGATCCCACAGAGCCACTTGTGTCACACTTGGGACATAAGTGACAATATTAATTGCTCACCTTAGGCTTTTAGATAAATCAAGACATATTGTGTGTGACCAAAGGAAAAACTACACCACAGCAGAGGGATGTGATCCCTTAGATTACCTTATCTCACTCACAGCTCTGCCAGACTGTTTCTTCTGTGATCCTTTCCCTGTTTGCTGTAGCTATGGGAAAGGCATCTAGAATGCTGCAGGTAAGGTCTGTTGGCTGTTGCCAGCATAAAGTGACAGAGTTGTAAGACCTGAGTGGTTACTTTTTTCCCTTTCTTGGTCTAAGAAAGATGTCTACTATGGAAATGGTCTTCTGGCAATGCAGTTGTACCCAGTGGCCTTCATCATGTGCAGAGGTTGCTGGTGAATTCTTTCACAGAAGAAAAAAAAAATGCCCCAATGCAGAGAGCTTGCCAATTTGTGTAATGATTGATGGGCTAAGTTAATATTTCTAATATTTCTGCTACCTACCCAGAGTCTCATAGTGCTGTACATTTTATTGGATGTTGACCAAAGTATAATTTATCTGCTGCTTTTCCAGCTCTTGCTGTAGACTAACATTTCAGAATATGTTGTGTCAATACTTTATTTTCCCATCAAGATTTTGGTTCTCTGAAAATAATGAGAAGGTAAAGTGGGGAGTTGGGACATGTTCAACTTAGATAGTTTTAAAAAAAGATAACCATTATGTGCTTCATCAGCTTATTGACATTGTTTGCTTCCCAAATATGTGAAAGCATGAATAAGGCTGGAATTCTTGGGGAGTGTAGCTCTGAATATAGCATGTGCTTCAATTTCAAGGCTCAGTAGTTTCCACATAGAAAGACTGTGCCTGTGGTGATCTAGGAGTGAACATACTGTGTGGCTTCCAAGTGACTCAGCACTGTTCTACCAGCAGCAAAGTAGAACCAGAATTGCTATAATTGTCCAGCAGAGGATCAGCTTTCATGGAACAATCTGTTTCTTTTCTCAGTTACTGAGTGGCATTTAATAGGATTTAATGGGGAGAAAAGTGGAGGAAAAATAGCAGAACTGCAGAACTGAAAATTTCTTGGCATTTTTTGCAAAAATGGCTTCTTCTTTACAGAGCAGGAAAAAAACTGTCTTAAATTAAAGTAAGCTCATGACTGTTTATATGTCCTGACAGTTAATGAGATAAATTTTGCCATGTTATCAATTATACTAATTTTTATTGTCTTAAATTATGAAGTTGGTGGGTAAGATGTGAAGTCTAGCTGCATGATGAGACTTGAAAAATTTGTCTATGAAAAATGTTCTCAGGTCGTGGAGCTGTGAAAGGAAATATAAGTGTGTAGGTAATACAGGTTAGGAAGCAGTTTAGATTTGCTCCTGTTCTATCAGGGGGTGGGAGCAGATCTGGTTTTGTTGCTGAATGAGTGGATTAGGCCTGCTGTGCTGTTCCCCAGCAAGTTCATAGTGTATGAAAGTCAGGGCTGTCAATGTGCTGGTAGCTGTTGTCATCCAAACCCAGTGAATTGGAAAGGTCGTGTGATGGGAGAAAGGAGGTCAGGCTGACAACTGGCAGCACTAAGAGCTCAAGCAAAAGCAGTGCAGTGGCTGAACCTGCCTGTTAAGTAATTGATAAACAGTGAGAAATAGAGCTTTGTAGTTGTACTTCCCAATTTATTTTTTTTAAGATAGTGGTCTTGGTAGCAAAACAATTGGTGGGATTGCTGATGTCATTATCTTGTGGATTTTGTTTAAAAAAAAAAAAAACAACAAAAACTTTTCTGGTTTTCTTTTTTAGTTATTGGTTGTTTTTTTTTTTCTTTGAGAAGTAGTTTTAGGCAAATATAACCAGGTAACAATCCAAAGATCTTTATACCTTTAGGTGTTGTTTTTCTTTTCCGTGTTCTAGAAAACCAGGTTTTAAAACCTTTTAAACCTTGCTCGCCCAAGCAAATTTGTTTATAATTGACCTGCTGTTGAAACAGGAAAAAAGAAAAAGCCTCCTGGGCACGGCATGTTAGCTAATAGCTAGCAGTGTTCAAGTAAAGAACATGCAGTTGTGCTCTTTCAAGATGCTACAATACAAAGCAAGATGGAGTTTGTTCAAGGTAATTTTTTTATTAAAGAAGTAACTGGTAAAAGTCAATCCTCTATTGTGCCACTTTGCTCTATGAGTTGCAAATGCTTTTGGATCCTGTAGGCACTGATTAAACACTGATGCTAAGATTGCTTTTTCAGTATAATTACTAGGGATATTATCAATATGCTAGCTCATCCCAAATGCCTTTCAAATGCATTATTTCTAGAATAAAGAAGCAGGAAGCAATACCAGTAATAATACTGGAAAATAACAATCCCTTCACTAACCGAGGCCTTAATTGGAAGTGAGGGAGGGTAGTGCCAATTTAAGATCAATGTAAATGAGCCTTTTTTAGAGCTCTGTGAAATCAGGTCTTTTTGAACACTGCCCCCTTATCAGCCTTTTTCTTCTCCATCTTTTCCATTTTCTACTTCAGGAATATGTGCCGTTCTGAGTTTTTCCCTTATGAGTCATTTGAGAATTCTTTTGGTTAAATGCTCTTGTCTCTGCATCTATTTGTTTTTGCCACAACAGGCTTAGAAATACGTTTAAATGCTGCAGCTGAATTACGCTTATATCTTTTGGTAAAAATTTGGAGATGAGGGATTGTTGGATTCTCTGAAACTTGTTATGTATATATTTACTCTGATATCCCTCTAATATTTTTCCCCAACTATCTTTCAAAGCATTTACTTTTGACTTCTGCCTTGTACCTCTTGCAGTAAACTAGTTTTTGCAGCTGTATATTAAATTGGTGCCCGTTTTAATTGTCTCTTCCTTACAAGGCCTGTTTTTCAATCATCCTCAAAAAAAAAATACTTCCAATGTTGCTACTGTTTTTAAAGTGTGTGCATGAAGTCTTTAAAAAACGTAATAATAGGCATGCAAAATTCCACACGGCTTAGGCTGAATTTCTAAGTGAGGGCCCAACATTGATTTTGCAATCAATATTTTTTAAAAATAAAAACTTTGGTCAAGCTGCATTTCTCCTTCCCCAGTACTAAAAGTGTCAACTTGAACTACAGCCCTGATTTGGTCTGAAATGGGGTAATGTCATATATTGAAAAGCCTGTATGTGAAAAATGGTTTAGTAATATGTCTGTTTTATTTCAGGAAGATGTGGAAACAGGAGTTCACCTTGATCCTGCTATCAAAGAAGTTCAGTATAATCCTACTTATGATACCATGTTTGCACCAGAGGTAAGAAACAATATTGATCTTCAGAGCAGAAGAAATGCCTTTGGTTTACAGGACAGAGGTTCTATAAATCTAGTGTAAAATTCATGTAATAAGATACCTTCTTCAGATGCTTGCTGTATTTTAGAATCTAGTATGGACAAACTGATAAACTGCACAGGTGTTTTGGTATTTCTAATGCTTGAATTTTAATATTCTTACATAGCTGCTCTAAGAATCTTAAAATGTTTATCAGAATTACAGCTATGAAAATTAAAAATCAAGCTAGGAAAATAGCATTATAAAGATGTCAAGTAAAACATGAATCGCATTAAAGTAAGCTCTTACTGTTTCACATTTTTGCTATTTACTCTTCATGCTACTTTGAGCAAAACTAATAGTCGTAAGTCTTGTGGATGTATAGCCTTTAAGAAGAAGATTTAAAATTTAAATCCAAATACTTTCAGTATAACTATTCCCATCAGTGTTAAGTATTTTGGTAACTTAAGCTATTCTAAATGTGTATAGTAAAAATCATTTCAGGCTGAATTTGGATGGCCTGGTGCCAGGTGAGCCACTTTCAGTTTTATGATAACTGATCAGCTATTTGAAAGGTAAAAATAGCTGTTGAAGTGTTTACCATTTTTCAGTATTTAATTTCTTTGTATAGTTTGTCTGCTGTTAGACGAGGAGTTAGTGTTCCAGGTAGACAAAGACTGAATCAATCTGAACATTCTAAGTTATTTATGCTTTATGTTTAAAAAGCCTTTTGTGGAACCACATAAGTAGATTTTTTCATAGCAAGCTTGCGGTTTGCAGCTTACCAAAGCCATGAAGTGTGGGAGCAGAAATACTTGTTTAAAATTAATACATACACTGTTACTTTGTATAAGCGTTTTCCTTAGGAAAGTTTAGTGTGGGACAGTCTCAGGGGTCTGCAAATATGATTGGTAAGAGTTGGGCTTACAATTCTATGGAATTTAAGATCAACCTCAGTGTATTGCATTTGCTTGTATTCACTGTTCTTTTCCCTAGCCATGGTATGGCTAGGAATATTGGCTTGTGTCATCTTGCAAGAAGAAAAGCAAGGCAGGGCTTCATGAGTCTATTTCCTGGAATAATACAGCAAGCCCCAAGTTGCTTTGTAAGTGCACAGAAGAAGTTGGCAGTGTATTAAGTGTGAGAGTTCAGCAGGACCTGGAATCTCCCCCTTACAAGTGGCAGAATGCTGTGGTTTTATCTTCTGGATGCTTTTCTGCTGGTCACATACTCAGTGGCAGTGTTTTGTCAGATAGTTGATACTAATTTGTTCTCTCTTCAGGCCAGAAAGTTCAATCATGAAATGAGCTGTTCAAAGCAACTGTGTAAGCAATCACTGTCTAAAATAACAGACTAAGAAGTTTATTCAGTAGTCTTAAAGAAATAGAAAGTTGAGTTGATTTTACATTTTGAAAGACTATTTTTCTTTCTGTGTTTTTTACTGAAAAAAGTACACACATATGAATAACAAACTAGTGATTGATATAATTTCTTTTAACATTGTTGATGTAGTTTGGACCTGAAAATCCATTTAGGACTCAGCAAATGGCTGCACCTAGGAATATGCTTTCTGGATATGCAGAACCAGCTCACATCAATGATTTCATGTTTGAACAACAAAGAAGAACATTTGCAACCTATGGTAAGTCCTTGACAGTGGAATTCAGCTCCACATTTGTTATGCCTTTGTTGGACAAATAAGTTGTTCTTTATACAACAGTTAATAGGACTGCAAGTTCTGTAAGTTACTTTTTAACAGATTTACTGAAATGAAGAAAGATCTTTGAATGAGAATCCAAACGGCTATAGGTCATAGTATTTATTTCAGAAATCTCATTTTATAATTTCCCCTGAAATTGTAATCAGATGTATGATCTATTAAATCTCTCTTAATTGATCTTTCCATTAGATGCATCAGTGTAGAAAAAACAAATCTGAATTTCACACTTTAAATATGACAGACAAGTAACTGTAGATCTGTTATGTAAATAGATTCTTTGTAACTACAGGTAACTCTCAAAACCAGAAGGGAGCCTTAATGAGTTGTCAGGTTCTTCAGAGTGGCTGTCCCTCTAAACACAAGCTGAATGAATGGGAATTAAAGAAGAGGGAGTATATCTATCTACTGGATTATTCTTTGCAAAGACACCCCCAAAAGTGTATCTCTGTGTTGGTGATCATTATAGTCACTGCTTTGAAGAACTTGAAGAATCTTGAAGAACTTTCTCACTTGTTAATAGCTGCTTTTGAAACATGAAATATTTGAGTTTTGGAGCTTGAGTTTCAAATAAAGTTTTTACTAGTTCTAAGAAAAAGGATTTTTTAACAAGGAAAATATGGAAGGAGTATGAATTCTAAGCATTCTTTTGGGCATGTTTGAAAGAATGGAACAGCCATGTGTTTAAATATGATAGTGGTTAATTTCTTCAGTGTTCATTGTAAGTTTTCATTTCTGTTTTGAATTTGACTGTAGATGCTTGTCTTGCAAGTATGAATCTTTGTTTTCATATGAAAACTTTATATTCTTTACATTTAGTCTATTAGGCAAGTTCTCATACTCTCATACTGTGTAAACTTGAAAGTGCCACAGCACTCAACTTCTTGCACAAGAAACATACATCTTTCTTTATTTATATTAATATTCAAAATATTAGTCCCTTACTCCATGCAAACTGTCATGCCTCAAAATCATCTCCCTATACACAATTCCCCTTAACTTCTTTAGGGCTCTATGCATGCATGAATTTTCACTTACTGCATTCTGTGATGGTTGAGCCTGGGACTGTATTGCTAACATCTGTAGGAGCCATGAATTACAGTGAAACCTGGAAAAAATGAAATTAGAGACTATAACATGCCCTGTTTCTCATTTTGCTTTTATCAGAGGTTTTCTTGTGTGAAGACAGTTTTTTTTTCTTTTACACAATTTTAGCTAATAGGTACTTTTCACTCAGTTGTTAGGGTGTGAAATATAAGGAAAATGTCACTACTTAGAAGTGGGTGTGTAGTTCCACAGCATAACTTTAAGTTATTTGCCTGCAATTTTAATATTAGAATTTGGCAGGCAGTGCAGATAGGAACCTACTAATGCAAATGGAGAAATCAGATTTTGTTTTCTGAAACTAAATGTTGCATTGTGTGAATTGTGCTTTTTTTTGTATATGTGTAAAATAGATGCTGGGAAAAAAGGGTCTCTAGGCATATAGTGTTCGGTTTTGAGGGTTCTTTTTTGACTGTGAGGTTTAGTTTGGGGGAAGATAGAACTAGTAAGTCCACTCAAATCTCCTGCTATTGTTTTATACCATCAGTGTACAACTGCTGCCTTCAGAGCTGTATTTACAAAATAATATAAAATATATTTTCAAGATTTAAAACATTGGCAGCTGTGCAACTATCAAATTCAACTTTCTAGAAACATTCAATATGTAGTGATCTGAGTACAGAGAAAATGGAGCTACAAAAAGGCTGAGTAGGCAATTTAAACTGCAAGAACAAGCACTGAGAAGATGAAGTTCAAGCTGGAAGATGCAGTAAGTGTGCATGGTAGTGTGGCTCACTAGAAGATCTGCTAGATAACAGCACTCCTTTAAGTTGTCAAAAAGTTATTAATGAAGTTCAGTATTCTCTTTTTCCATTTGGAAGGAAGTAATAAGTATCTTCTCAGAAAAGACAACATATAAAGACATAAGTATAATGCTAGGCATAAGGCTAAGTCATACATGTTTTTAGTGACAAAATATCACATATTGGAAGAACAGAGAGTAATCTCTTAATTAAAAGCTGCAGATCTTGAGACCTCTGGCCTTTTTTAGGCATCTTTCCAGCATTGTGCTAAGGCTGTCTCAAACAAATCTGCAATGGTTAGCATGTAGGTATGCACTGGTTATAAATGTAGAATGAGTGTTGTACAAGACAGGGAGGGTGGTAAAAAAAAGTAAATACATATTCAGTGAGAAACCTACATATTACTTGCAAACAAAACCCAACCATGCAGTAAATATTTACTGTCAAAAGTACTTTTTCCTTCTGATGCTTGGATAGCTCAGAATATTCATGTTGTCTTTGACTGTTGTCTAGCCCTTCCAGTGTTCCAATAACTTTTAATCTATTGATGATGTACAGACCTGTGGTATTTTTAAGTGTCTTTGAGATACCCTGTAATCAGCCTAACTTGGTTTTGAAAATATATTCAACATAACCAAGCTTTGCTCATTCATGTGATTGTCATCTCAGAAATATTCTGCAGGTTTTGTCATAATTTAACTGAACAGAAAGCTATGTTTTCTGCTCTGCTGCTACTTAATATGCTCATCCAAGTGCTTATTCATTGTTTTCTCTATTATAATTTCTATTGCTTGAAAATTCTAACTGTACAAATGTCTGACAAGTTGACCTGTAGTTCCCCATATCTCCCTGAAGCATCTTTTGAAAGTTAGCATCATATCTGATACATTCCAAACCTGTCAAATTGAGGCAATATTAGGCCAGAGTTTTTCCACTGTGGTTCAGCTTTTTATATCTTAGATGATTACCATCTGGTCCCTGCATTTTGTTGCCACTTATTTGACACTCCAGTCTCCTGATATTTCACTTTGAGGTAGATACTTTGTCATGTTACCTGTTAACCTGTAAAGAAAGGCACTAGCACCTGAGCCTCCCCAAGCTCCTCCATAATGAACGTGTCTTTAAAACCCACTGATGCTCTCTTTTCATTCCTTGATCATCTGTTTACCTACATGCTGTCTGGTATGTTTTCTGCCCCTGAATGTTTTGACAAAAGACAAGTGATACTTTTTACACTATATGTGATTTGATTTGCTTCCTGACTTGTGGAGGTGTCAAAGCTGCCTTACTGTAGTTTTTAATTTGTCTGCTAGAGTTTGGTTCTTTGTATTTTTCACATTTGGGTGCAACTTCAGCTCTTCAAAGAACAGGTCCTTATTTGTAGTAGTTTCTCTTTATGTACTGTTCAGCTGTGCTCTCTTCCTTCTGGCCCCTTTAAAGTCAAATAACAGCTAATAGGCATTAGGTTTTCTTCTCCCACATGGTATCTTTAAAGTGTGCTTGCATTTGGAAAAAGTGTTACCTTTTGGTGCTCACTTTCTGTTCCTTTTTTAAAAACTTTGCTTCATATAGCACCCCTGTTTTGAGATTGAGATCACTGTAGTAAATGCTTGCTCTCTCAACAACGTTGATTTATACTGCATTATGGTAATTGATAAAATGTGTATCCATAGATAAAATGCCTTAAAATCAGGTTTCCTTCACTGCTCAATTAGTGGTTTTTTTTTTAATGTGAATCTCTAACATAACTGTTACATTGCATAAAAGGCTGCTTTCATGAAATTTTGGTGTGAGACTTGCAGTCTTCTGTCTATTTGCACTATAAGGAGATGACTAAAATATGTCGTAATTACTGTGCTTCTTTCCCTAGCACCTGTTTAGTCTCTGTTACCATTTCATGGTTGTTGCATCTTTTGGCTGAACAGTCTAGGCAACTGTCCTCAGAACTACTTAAATCTAGAATTTCAATCCTAAGGATTTTCTAGTGCTTGTTAATAGTGTTCACTTGTTAATCTGATTTATCTTTAAGCTTTATGTAGCATATAGCATGTTCTTCCCCACTGGTATGACCATCTTATTTCTGTATTCTTTCTACTCTATTCTGTTTGATTATGTCAGTACTGTCCTACCAATTATGTTAGTTTCTGAATTTGAACCAAAATCTTTGCATTTCACCGTGTATTATTTTTAGCCTCTGCCAATTGTATGACTAGGTTTTCCATTTCTCTCCTCTCAGTTTAAATAGGTTCTGTGCTTATTGCTGCCTGCATTATCTGAGGCTTCAGATTTCTGTGTTCCTTTTTGCTTAAGGGAATGGCTTTTTTGAGATAGTGTGTCATTCCAAATTGCTTCTTTCTTTTTTCTTTTTTTTTTTAACTCTTGACTATTTAATCAAAATTCAGTCTTTGAACCCTCTCATTACCAACAGCCTTCAAAATACGGATGAGACTTACCCATCTTGGTAAGGTTCCCCTCATTCCAGAAGTTTAGAGAGGTAGACTTGACAAAGGCACTGGAGATATTTTCCACATTCAGATCAGCAGCTTCTCTCAGTAAACAACCTCTTGAGAATGAGCTACCATCCCAGAATGTACTTCGTACAATTTTTTTTAAAAGTTGCTTACCTGAGTCACTTTTGTACTGTCCCTCAGTTCATGGAAAGCTGAGGAAGAGCATGCCACAAGTAAACCTCAGATCTCTGACAGATCAACTAGACCTCAGCTTCTTTATGTTCCTGTAATATCAGCACATGGAAGAAGTCAGTTAGCTGGTGCTTTTATTCTTTAGGATACAAAACATTGCTGTTCAGGCATATAATACAAAGAAGGAAAAGCCAAATCTTAAACTGCTCTAGTTGTTTGCCATTTTTTTCTTAAGCCATTGTTTTGCCCCAAGAGATTGTGAACCTTTGTTACTGTGAATGTAAACCTGCTCCTCCTGTCTTTCAGAGTGCCCAGAGGAGTGAGGATATTTTTTCTTTTGCTTCAAGGTCATTCCTATTTTTATACTACGCTGCATGCTCTTAAAATATACATAAATATTCTAGTTGTAGTTTTTTCACAAGTGTGGTAGTTGAGACATTGATAAACACCTTGGACCTGTGCTGCAAATTGATGCTACTACTACTCCCTTCAGCAGCTCTATCAAGCCACAGGTCACTGTTGACTCTAATGTTTTGCATATTAAAACTACCTTTGAGTCCATCAGTTTTTCACCTTCTGTCCTTCATGTCTTGTTAAGACTGACAGGCATGTTTCTTCAACCCTCTCTAAGCCTTCTCCCCACCCCCAACACTTTATCATTCTTGTTTTTCTCAATTTTTAACTAAATTTTTCCTTAAAATACCTTGCTTAAAATTGGGCACCCCAATCTAGATCTTGCCAGTACGATTTATATAGTTTTTCCTTTGCACTAAATCTCAGTTTTTCTTCACACCCCACCCACACTGGTGTCAGATAGACTTGTTAAGTGTATCAATGTCACTGTCCTTGCAACCTGTATTTTCCTTCACCTGTACTTAGTTATTTTCTTCTTCTCTTGTTATTTTTCATTCAGCATTTCTTTGCTGAGGTGAAATATTTCACACTTGTCTTTGGTGTCAGCTACAGGTTTTACAGGTATGTGATCCTTTGCTGATGGCATAGTCCATTAAAATACTGAATAAAATAGTGCAGGCTGGTCATTTCAGGACAGTACATGAAAGGGGCCTAAAAGAAAGCTGAGGAGGGACTTTTTATAAGGGCATGTAACAATAGTGCAAGGGATAATGGCTTTAAACTGGAAGAATGTAGGTTTAGATGAGACATTAGGAAGAAATTCTTTAATGAGAGATTGGTGAGACACTAGAACAGGTTGCCCAGAGGTGGTAGGTGCCCCATCCCTGGAAACATTCAAGGTCAGGTTATCTTCCCTTACCTTGTTTAAGGTGCCCCTGCTCATTGCAGACGAGATGCACTAAATGACTTTTAAAGATCCTCTTGCAGTTTGATGGAAAGCCATTAACAATTACTCTGTGACAGTCTGACCCAAAAAGATCAAAATAAAAAACTTATCAGTAACCACTTTTGCATCTGCAGTCATAGGTAGCCTATTCTGTTTTTAATCCACTGATGTAAGGCAACCTTCTAAATAATATTAGCTATCAAAAAAAATTTCTCTCTAGAAAAGTGAATTTCTCATCATAAGCCATTATGATATAAATGACCAAAAGCTTAAACACCATTATTTTTTCAGTGTTGCCCTTAGAGACAACAAGGCTAAAGTGACTAGGAAGTTCTAAAATACAAGCACTTGTATGTTCTTCTGTATCTAATGTATCTTATATATTCTTCTGTATATCTTCTGTATATTAATCTCAGCAGGTATAGTCTCTTTTCCTGAAAATATCCTCTTGAGCATTATTTAAGAAAACATAAGTCAGTATACTCTCCCTCATTATGTGGGCATGTATAAATTTTCAATGTAATGCAGCATAATTATTTTTTTACATGCTGCACACAAACTGTGAAGGAAAATCATTTTATAGCTATTTCAGCATTAGTACTCATCCTAGAAGTGGACTGCCTCATTCATGCATGACTGCATCTTTTAATATTTTAAAATCCCTCCTTCACAAAATATTAATGTCTTTATGAAATAAGAAACAATCTTCTGTCCATGAATCTCAAAGATCTTTATGAGTATTCAGTATTTTAGTTATAACAGGATTCTTCATTAGTCAGACTGACATTTTGAGTTTAAAATGACTGACTTGGAAATAACACTTCTGATTCTTTTTCATCTATTCATGTTACATGCAATACCTACAGCTTCTATTACCTCTTACATTTGTAGACACTTTATTCTCTGATTACTTTGATTTTTCAGAGAGGCCAATGCAGTCAGAAAGGGGTAGTACAGCTGTATTGTTCCACATACCTGTGCTGCCTTGGGTTTCTGTATGCTGCAATGCACAGGACAGTGAAAACATACCTTAATTAGCTGTCTTTCTGAAATGTACATCGAAGTCTAATTATTTAACCAACTATTCTCAGGTGCACTGAAATTATAGATGGAGGTGGAATTGTACCTTTCCTAAAATGCAGCATAAAATATCTCTCAAATAAAACTGAAGGAGATGTAGGAGTTGGGGCACATTATATGGCACACCAGCTGAGCAGGATAAAAGCAAGCTGTCTTCTGCAGCTGTGTTTCAGAGTCCCAGCCAGAAAAAAAAAAAAAAGATTCTCTTTCACATATCCACTAGAAAGTAGAAATTGTTCCGAGCTTTTCTATGAGCATTATACTGGACCAAATTCAACCCAGCTATAAGAAGTCTCTACTTCCACGGGAAGCTGTGCTTGGCCCAGGGGCTCTATTCATTAGAATACTGACCCTCTTTTACAAGTACCAAGCAAATAGAGTCCCAGAGACTGTGTCAATACAGTTGGAGGACAAGGAAACCACTGTATTGATTTTGAGATAAAACCAAAGTAATATTTCTCTGCTGTTAACAGAAACCTTATAGCTCAGAAAAGAACGCATTGAAATAGTGGCTTAATAAAAGCAGGCAGTTAAATTAGCAGAAGTATAATTGCAGTGTCTGCTCAGTTTGGTTATCCATGGAAATAAATCCTATTAATAGTCTAGAATAACTTATTTTGTTTTGTGGGATAGTGGGAATTTACATTTTGTAAGCAGGTATTGGTACATACTTCTCTCCCTATATGATGCTCATGAAGCATCTGGGCATATGGTGTTCCACAACAAGGTCTTACCAGGTTTGAACCTTGAGAGTTGCTCTGCAGGTGGATTGCTCCCTTTGTGTGGCAACAGCCACTGTGTTCTTAGAATGGCTCTTCTTTTAAGTTCTTTTTTTTTTTTTCCCCAGCATCTAAAAAGACATTAATTGGACAACCTTCTAGGACAGTAGTCTTTCTGAGAAACAATTGGGGAGATGATCTCCTTTTGCTATTGGGGTGATGTTAATGGGTTTTTAACTTGTATGAGCCATTGGTCTCAGGAGTGGACTGCATAATCTCCCACTGTTCATGATTGTCTCTCTGAATCAACAAAAATATAAGAATTAGATTACCTGCTGTAGGATTTATTTGATTTTTTTTTTTTTTTTTTTTTTTTGTGTCTGATTAATTTTAGTATTGTTGTTGCAGCTTTTCGGTTTTTTCCTGATACAGAGACATTTTCATTGGGTCCTCAAGGCACATTTTATAATGTGAATAATATTTAATAAAAATTAGTGATATGTCCACCAGGGTGCAGTCTTTCACAAAAAAAAAAAAAAAAAAAAAAGCTTTTGGTGGCCAGTAACTGTTCAGTGCACCTGTTCATTGGAAACTACATGAGTTTGTCTATCTTATTCTCCTAAGATCATGTTATCCACTTCAGGAGAAATGGAGAAAATGGAAATGGAGAAATGGAAAAATACGCATACTAAAATGAGAACTTCAGTATCAAAAATTGTAAATATCCTGAATAGATATGAAATGCTGGTACATTTTATAAATTATTTATAAAAGTACAGGAGGTTTGGTGGTTTTCTTGGATGTCACTCAATAGCTGTAATCAGGAGATGGAGATGTCAATACTGAATTCTTTTAAAAAACAAAGGCCATTGCTGCTTTTGATATCGTCTGTGTTAAAGCAGTTGCTTTCAAGCAGATGCAACAATCTTTCCCAGCTCTGGCACAAGGAGGATGAAGTGATTTCTGCTGAGGGAGACAAAATACGCAGGAAGCCCTAGAAAGCTTCATTTGCTTTCCTTTTTTCCCCATCTCTATCCTCTTCCTTCCAGCATCTGCCATCCCCAGGACTGCCGGGGACTGCTGTGATCCAGCAGAGGCAGTGGGCAGCACGGGGGCTGTGAAGCCACAGGGTTCTCAGTGCAGCAGCATCAGGCTGTTTCCAGCACGACTCAGTGGGTTTGCAAGCAAAGGAACAGTGCCCTGAACTAAAGCAGCATCTGTTTAAAATCAAGTCAGTAATGTAAGATTTGGAGCTAGTCTTTTCCTTGTGCCATCTTACAAGAAGAAGAGGTTGCTATGGTGTTCCAGCAAACTGATCTGAATTCAGTGCTGACCTTGCTTAGAGCGGGGTGTTGGACCAGGGGCCTCCTGAGGTCCCTTCCCACCAGAAAGATTCTGAGACTTTGCTTCCTATGACTACCTTCCCTCTGTGTATTATGTTAACTATTCCTGTTGAAAAAGACTGAGAAGAAAAGAAATGAGTTTAAGCATTCTGGCAGAAGTGCGGACTCAAGGCCCTCATGGTAATATTTTGTAGTAATCCTAATACCCAGGCCAAGTGAAATGTGGATGAGATTTCAAAGTCTCAGCTTTCCTCATCCCTAGCTCCCTGAGACCCAATACAAAAAGAAAACAAAACAAGAAAAACCACAAAAAAATGTGGAAGGTAGGGTGGGAGAGAGAGTAATGAACACCTTACAAAATGTTACTTGAAATAACACTATTTTTTTATTCTTCTTGTTCTAGGTTATGCGTTAGACCCCTCCATAGATAACCCTGAAGTTGCTACCAAATATATTGGTTCTGTAGAAGAAGCTGAAAAAAATCAAGGTAAATAATTCAGAAACTTAAGTAAATTAATTGCAACTGATGACTCCATTTCTTCTTCACTAAAAAACTGCAATAGTATTTGGCAAGAGAGTGAATTATGAGAGTCTTAACCCATGTCCAAGGACACAGTAAACTGAGATGTGTTGGAATTGTAATGTGAAGAAGGAAGAGGGATAATGGGTGGCTTTGTTTTCCTGAAGTAGCAAATATTTCAGGTTATCATTATGTCAAGTTTCAATTCAGGATTTGTCACTGGAACCTCACATGTGCCAAATTGACCTGTGTATTCGAAATAGACCTTTTTGGTTCTCCTAAATTCTGTCTTAGCTAAAATTGTCATAATGTGGGCATTAGGATACTTGTATATTCAGCTAGTCACCTTAACTATACTACTCAGTAGCAAACGGATCACTGTGTATGCAACCTCTAGCATTCTGCTGGGAATTGCTTGTTATCTCTGCTTAGCAGGGTTAAGCTATTTGGGTTATTTGGAAAAGAAAAACCATGGGAAGGTTGCCAAATGGTGAAGGCATAAGGTGCCACTGGGAGGACTGACTACCAGAGGCATGGGGTTTGTAATTAATACTTTGAGACAAGATATTTAACATTTCAAAGTGACTTATTTGCATTGGAAAGTTGTACCTGTGTAAAATTTACAGTTATGCTTTCCTTTGCAAATCTTTTTCTAGCATCTTATGCATATTTTATACAAAGGTTCTTTATTTCGATGTCCTGTTTCACAGAACATATCCAAGGTTATTTCACTCTTTGCTTTCAATGTACAATAAAGAAAATAGACTTACTTTGGTATGGCAGCTACAGATACTGGACAGAAGTAACTTAGATTTAATAGTTATTTTTTTTAAATAACCTTTTCATAATGGAATTTTAGTAATTTATTTTAACAAAACTCTTCATTAATGTACAATTCCTTGTATGATCACTAACATTAATTTTTGTATTTTCTATTTCTTCTTGCTTATACACAGCTCTTTTTTTCTTTATACTAGATGAGTATTACTGATGATGAAAGAAAACATTGTTTGAAAATTACACATAATTATATATACAACCTTTTGAAAAGCTTTAAGTCTGTACTTTAACATCTCTTTACTTAATTTTTTTCCACCCATATCTGTATTCTTTAATGGTTTTGACTAATGGATTTCTGAGGGCACAGCATTTGTTGAGAAGATATCATTTATATGAAAGAGGAAGATTGTGATTGGAGGTATATTACTGTGTCAGTAGAAACAGAGTTTTTAATAGGGCTTTTGGCAATAGGACAAGAGGTAATGGTTTTTAACTAGAAAAGGATATTCAGACTAGATGTAAGGAAGAAAGTTTTTTTTTTACACTGAAGGTGGTGAAACACTGGAACAGATTGCCCAGAGAAGTGGTAGATGCCCTGTCCCTGGAAACATTGAAGAGCAGGTTGAATGGGGCTCTGAGCAACCTGATCTAGTTTAAGATGCCCTTGTTCAATGTAGGAGGGTTCCACTAAATGACCTTTAAAGGCCCCTTCCAATCCAAGTCATTCTATGATTCTGTGACATTTTTACTAAATTTAAATACACGGTCATTGTTGGGATTTTGGGAAACTTGTCTTATTTTGGGTTTGGGGGACTTTTTTTTTTTTTTTTTTTTTTTCCCTTAGAAACTAAGAGAGGTAATGGGGTCCAGAAGTAAATTCTTAGGACTCTTCTCTAAGTATGAAAACTGATATAGTCATATATTGCTAGAAACAGGTACATACATGGTTAATTACTCTAACCAGCCATGACACACAGTTTAAGTTGTTCCTCTCTTACTGTACATCTTTAGCTAGAAAGTGCTAGCAGTGCTTTGGCCAGTTTTGCTCAATTGCTTTTCCATTTTGCTGTGTGTAGTGAAACAAGGTGGTAGTGGTGTTTTTTTTCTTTTAAACTGACTGTGATGTGACCCATGATGTTGTATTCTGCGTTAGCAGCTGGGCAATGCACTGTTTTCCTCTTCAGGTTTGACAGTGTTTGAAACAGGACAAAGGAAAATCGAAAAAAGGAAGAAATTCAAGGAGAATGATGCATCTAATATTGACGGTTTTCTGGGACCATGGGCGAAGTATGTTGATGAAAAAGAAGTAGCCAAACCATCAGAAGTAAGTGCTACTTTAATACAATAGATACAGATTGTTAGTACATTGCAGTGGTTGTAACAGAGATCCAGCTGCACTAGTAGTTTTTCCAAGCAGAAGGTCCATGCTATGTTTCAGGGTAATAGACACATTTGAGGTGATATGTCCAAATAAGTTGTTCTGCATATTTTGCATTCAATTATTTACAAGACTGTTTGAAAATAAAATCAATGGTATCCCTGTATAGAGTCTATTTTTAAAACTATTTATAAAAGAAGCAGCTTGAGAAGGACTGTAAGTAAATGTGTTTAAAAATTAAAAGAAACAAAACCAATCACCTCCCCCAACCAATAGATATCCTTCTAGTTCTGTCAGTGGTGCTTTGCTTTAGTTTATGAATTAAAAGAGAGTATTTCATTCTTTTCATTGTAAATACCTTTTTTATTATTCTGGGTTTGATAAAAGTATTCTCTTTATTGATGCTTAGAAAAATTTCTCATCTCGTTTAGCAAGAAATGTGTTCTTAGTTGTAGGCAAACGATAAGTGCCATTCTGGATTGTTGTTAGGTGATTCCAAATGCCAAATTTTTAAAAGTCAAGTTCATGTTGTACTTTTCCAGGAAGAACAGAAGGAGTTGGATGAAATAACAGCTAAGCGTCAGAAGAGAGGAAAAGTAGAAGATGATAAACCTGGAGAGGAGAAGACTATATTACATGGTAATGGCATCTTCCTGCCTGTTCTCATTTTCTTGCTCACTGTGTTTTCTTGCCTGCTGTGTTAATTAGTAAGGATGGCAGACAGCTTCAGCAGTTTTGGTGAGACACCTTGATGTCTCTGTATTGGAGATAATAGCACTCAAATGCATAAGCATAAAGGACAGAGAAAGAGAGAAACTTGGACTAATTCCACTTCATACTGTGAAGAGCAGCATGGAAATGTCATCTTTCAGGGTACTGGTTTTATTATTTATTTTTAATGGTGCTAGATGCACATATCCCTTTCCTGTTTTGCAGAGCAAATGTTCTAAAGTTAGGAGTTTGGCTTGGTTTCAGTTTCAGAATTGCTGCAGTTTTATGTGTCAGTGCTTTAATCAGCAGGTAGTGCTTTGAGTTATGGCTTATGTACAATTTAGAAAATCGCTTAGACTTTATACTTCCTCAGTTCTCAATGTAAATGTTCTTGCTGTCATACTATGAATAACTGTGCATCAAATAATTACCCTATAGAAGCTTATAGAATGTGGTACCTTCAAAGAAAGTGCTTTACGAAGTAAAATCAAGTGATCTTTGGAAACTGTTATTTCAACACTCTGCATGCAAAACGGCCCTGCCTTACATGGCTTGGCACAGGTAGCTAGGTAAACCAAGTCCCTCTTTGTTTACCACTTTCTACAGCCCATCTCACATGCAGAAGCTGGAGCATCCTTTCTTATATGCATTAAAGAAGTAGCTATAAAATAAGCATTGCTGACATTAGTACTTCATTCTGCTTAGTAGGTCATGTAGTAGATCATGGCAATGCTTATTGAATAGTGACAACATAGCAAAGCTGAAGTTTTAGCCATTGAGCCTCCTGTAGAATATTTATCCAATTTTTCATAGTCTTCTTCCTGAAGTTTCACAGTGAAAGATCTTAGAAAATAAACTTTATCTTCTCAAACACAAACATTCCAGAAATAGGCCATTTTGTAGATGTGTAAATACTTAAAATGCACAGAAGGTCACTTGTACAACCAGAACTGCTGTAATGAAACCCCAGAAAGAAACGGAGACATTAATTTAATCAGTGCACAGCTTAATGTCATGTCTGTCCAACACAAGTCTACTCAGAAATACCCATTTCCATGGCTAATACATCCCTGCATATCTGACAGTCCAGTCACTTCTTAAATCTAGTTAATGAGCAGCTTTTCACTACACCTGGCCAAATGGATCTTTTTCTCTGTTTTGTAATTCTGTTGATGTGACTGACACAGCACAGAGCTGGATGGAATGTGAACTGCAAGCAAATGGCAAAATCAGTTGTACATTATAATCCATGTAGTGTTACTGTAAGCAAACCCTCATTGGCCAGAAAACTCTTACTGTTTGGTGATGAGTAAAATGTGTAGAGGGGAGATTGTCTTAATATTCAGATTATCTGTTTCCAAGCATAGTTTGCTGAAATTACTTAATTTGAACTCAATTAATGTCAGTAAGATTCCACATCTATGTCCTATGAAGTGGGATTTTCTTCTTCTCCACTCCTACCCACTCCCACGCCCCCACACTTCACAACAGAGCAGCTGTGTTGAGAAAAACTTTAATGTGTGTGGCTTTGGAGTCTTTTGAAGATTATAACCTCTTAAAATACAGGCTTAGAATTTTGTGTTTACCTTTTCAGTTAAGGAAATGTATGACTATCAGGGAAGATCTTATCTTCATGTCCCTCAAGATGTTGGAGTTAATCTCCGTTCCACAGTACCACCTGAGAAGTGCTATCTTCCAAAGAAACAAATCCATGTGTGGTCTGGACACACAAAGGTAGGAAGATTTGTTTGTGATCATGCATCTTTAAAACCGACTTCACTTTGTGTCTGAAGCTAGTGATTTCTATAAAACTAAAGTATCAGTAACAGGAATGAGTAGTCTTTACCACATTATGATATCATTGGTTGCATTACATCCTCACACAAGGTGTTTCCCTGCTCAAATGCAGTTGTTAACCTGCATTACCTTTTCATGAACATACTGACTTCCTTCAAAAGAAAAGATATTGTTCAGTGACTTCTGTGGGATTTGGAGTTGTTTCCTAAACTACCATGTGAAGCAGAGTAAGGCTACTTCAAGAGGTCCCTGAAAATGTGCTTTTTTTAATAGTGAAAATTCTTAACGTCTATTTTGTATCAAAGGTATAAAAAGTTACATAGGTTTTGTGGTTGTGGTGCACCAGCATTACAGGATTCCCAAACACAGCTATTACCTTTGAGAGGTCTGCCTCGGGAAAAGTTTTCTTTGATGGTGCTACCTAACTTTTAGTTTCTTCCTTTGCCAGAGCTCATCACTGTGTACATAATTTTGATATTAAAAAGGGGTTCCATTGACCAGATTTGTAAAGCCTATACTCAATTTGCTGCTTCTTTTGTCTCTGATTTTCAGTATTCCTTGAGGGAATACGGTTCTGCAGTGGACAACACTTTAATGGTATCTGAAACATGGTAGAAAGGAGGACAAAGAGAACACCTTCAGCTTTTACCCTTTTTCAGTTGAGTCACAGCTTTGAACTCTTCAATGACTGCTGCATCTAAGAGCTGCAGCTATCAATGCTTTCCAGAATAACATCTCCTCCCCCAAAGTTCTAGTCACTCCTCTGCCTGTTATCTTATTAGGACAGACTGATGCATAAAATAACATCTTCCTTCAAACAAGAAATGAATAATGATGTAGATGGAAGAGCAAATGAAAGCTGGGATGTATGGGTAGGCAATAATAGGGAAGATAAAGCACCCAACTCCAAGCAGAAGTGGAAGCAACTGGATGGAATATAATTACAATAATTGCATTCAGTGGAAAGAAGGGACATCAGACAATGAGTACTTGGTTCTTTGGCCTTCCCCTGCAAATAGTACCTGGAATACAGATAGATGGGAATCTGAGCCCAGTGAGTCAAAGCCCCTGGTAATATAAATAAGAAATAGAGTTGGCCAGAATTTTTTTTTTTTTTTTTTGTGGGAAACCCTCATCTGCCCACCTGAAAAGGCTTGTTTTACAGAAGGAGTCTCCCAACCCCACAATTTTTATTTCTTTGCTTTATTTACCACGGTAATTGTGTGAGTTGGAGGAGGATATATATATACAGCTGTTGAAGCAAACCAATTTGTTGATAATGACAATAATACAAAATGCATTGCTGTTTCTAAAATTAAATCTTGGTAGGTTATTTCTTTGCAGTATACAGTATGTATTTTATGAAGATAAGCTTTAGGTTTTTGCTTAGGGAAGGTGAACTGAGGAAATATCTAAAAGTTCCACTTACTGTTTAATTATGTCCTTATTTACAGGGTGTCAGTGCAGTTAGATTGTTTCCCCTCTCTGGGCATATACTGTTGTCTTGCTCTATGGATTGCAAAATTAAGGTGAGTTATTTCTCTATTTTCATGTGTATATTTTATGTCATCATTGAATATAAAAAATGCATTTTGGAATCCTTAAACTTTTGGTATTTCTACCAAATACCTTTTGTCTGTATTACTTTTATTTTTCTCACTTGTTTTTTTAAATTAGAAATCATTGGAGCATAGAAATTGTACACATGATTGTGGGTGTTAGAAAACTGTTAATCATCTAATAATACTACTTAAAGTCACAGCTTTCTCAGGTTATTGCCTTTGTTATTATAATAATAAATTTTCTATGAAGCCTAGTTGTACAACCAGGAATAGTTTTCTGCTGAAGTGTTTTACTGAAGCATTTGTAGTCATGAATTAGTCTCATTTTTGTCCAGCATACATCATATATAAATAGCTGATAATATTTTGTTGGTTTTTTTTTTTACTAGCAAAACCTTAGAATCTTAAAGTTGGAATGTCATGTGGGTTTTTTTAGTTATTTTAAGGGGGAGGGTTGCTAACAAGGTGGTGACAGAGCATTCATGTGAATTTCTGTGTAGATAGTTGTGATTAATCAATAGATGTTATTGTATGTTAACAATTAATTTCTTAAAAGGTGATGCTGTACATACTTGCATTTAATTTTAGCATCATTATTGTTTAGCAATTGACATATTTTCTCCCCATCTCTTTTTTTTTTTTTCCAAGCTGTGGGAAGTGTACGGTGATCGAAGGTGTCTACGGACATTTATTGGTAATAGTCTCTTTTTCTAAACTGATCTGTATTTAAAGCAGTTTCCTGGAAGGATATGATTTAGGTTAGCTTATTAATTTATCATACAGAGGACTTGCAGGCATCCACAGCAAATGGGATTTAGTATGATCTTGGTGACAAGAATTGAAGAAGGTGCAAGTTCTTAAGAGAAGCTTTGTCATTATTCCAAGCAATTTAGTGTTGATGTATAACACCTTATGACCCTTAAAAGAAAACATTAGTGTACTGCAGTCATCAATACTTCATGCAAGACTCCTTCCCAAAGGCAAAATAGGGACGTTAAGTTGTCTCATCTTCGTGTTGAGAACAGCAGCCCTCTGTATTTATGCAGTGAGAGCATTTCATGGTCTGATGATCTCACCTTAAATAGGCTCCCTCTGCTGTGCTGAGTTTCTAGTGCAAAGGCATGGGAATTTTTAATGGGTTTTTTGTTGGGTTTTTTTGAGATTCAGGTGTTGTCTTTGTTCATGTAACAGATGCTTTTTAAAGCAGATACCTGAGAGGGAGAGAAATACAAACTTAGGAGCCTTCAATGCAGAACAAAAGCATCTGATTCTCCTTTTGAAATGGGAACATTTCTAGAACAGTGGATGAATATATGTTGAGTAACAACAAAGAAGTCTTTTTTCTCCTAATATTTCTGATGACAGCAGTGTGGCAAAGATGATGGCTCGAAAAAGGTTCTCTCTCAATAGACTGCTCTTTCTGAACAGTTTGAGTTTTTCTCAAAAGGTCTTTATTATCAGCCAGATTCACCTGCTATTTTGCTGTATTTAAGTTACTGTGCCAGTATTTTAACTAAAGGGATCTCCTACAAATCTGATACAGAGGTCAGGTGAAAGCATTGGGGCTGATGGATAGCAAGGTTGACACCAGATGAAAGAATTCTTCATTTCCTCATTCAATGTTTCCCATATTTTATACCTGTTAACTACTTTAAAATGTTTCTCCTTTAAATATATCTCCTCTTTTTCAGTAGATGTTGACATTCCAGTGTTTTTAACTCCTCCTATATCTTTTAACTGTGACCAGAGCAACCTTTGAAGCCAACAGTACTGAAAGTTCTGATTGTATATCAATTTATAAATGATGCACAGTCGTTGGTTCTGGGCAATGCTATTGTTTCTCTCTCTAGTGCTTTAGAGGTGTGGGGACTTAGGGATTTTATTCTCATTGTTTTAGGAATTAGTTTTTCTCACTTGCATCTTTCTTGACTGGTGCTTCTGAAGAACTTCAAATAAGCAATTTCCTTATTCTGTTTGCATTGTTACAAACCGGAGCGTTTAACTTGAATAATGTTTTTCTAAAAACTGTTAATTCTAAGAATGAATGCATAAAAGTTTATCATCACATTTTTTCAATCTTGCAGGACATAGTAAAGCTGTTCGAGACATCTGTTTTAATAATGCTGGCACTCAGTTTCTTAGTGCTGCATATGACCGCTATCTTAAACTCTGGGACACTGAAACAGGTAGGTTATGAGTATCCAGATATATTGTCTTTTAATGCAGTGATTAGGCTTTCATTACAGGATGAATAGTCATTTTTTCCTAAATGTTTTGTTGTTATCTGTAATGGTACATTACCTATGTCCCCATATTTCATATGCCTTTTTATTTGAGAAGGCTTGAAAGTTATTTGTGATTCTAGAACAACTTTCATCAAAAAGACAAAATTTTATCAAATAAGTTAATTGCATGTTTATATTTACAGGTATAAAATTAAGTAATGAGATCACACTTCTGACCTAAATATGGCTAATTTAGAATAATTATTTCACTTGATCTTTCAGTTAACCTGAACTTGAAGAGCAGTCTAAATACAAAAAGTTGGTAGAAATTGAGTTGCTGGTATAAGGAGTGGGGGGTGGTCTGATGCTCTTGCAGAACTGCCTGGGAGAGGCTCTGTAACATTCTGCTCCAAATAATTTCTTAAGATAAAAAGATACAGATTTTGTCAATATTCTTTTAAATTTAAGTCTCTTCCTAAAACAGGAAATTTCCATGTTTTAAAAAGATGGAAGTTTCTTGTTTAGCAGTGCCACTCGACTCATACAGGTGACAGCCAGAAGAGTGTAAGTCAGATTCTCTGGACTTGAATCTTAACTCAGTTAGTTATTTAGACACCTGAAAAATGTATTGAGCTTCTGCATTAAAACAGGCTCCTGTAAATTATGGATAATATGTAATCAGCATATTTATGGATGAGGCTATGTGGTCAGTGGTTTATTTTGTAGCTGGATTGCTGTTACCGTTTTGTAGGTTTAGGATTGAGGAATTTTTCTCTGAGTTGAAGTCACTTGTCAAGAAGAGGTGATGCTGTGCAAAGTCAGTGATCAGCCTGTGATATCCTGACCAGTCCTGATGACTTGATAAGTCCTGATGACATACTGGGTACTGAGCAGCTACGTTGTTGGAAAGCTGTAGTAAAGACAGGGAACAGTTTGTTCTTGAGTTTACACAGGTGCATGTATACAAAGAGAGGTAAATGCATATGAAAGAAGGTAAAATCCAAGAACAGGGTAAATTCTACCCTCTGTTTCTCTCAGGGCTTTTAAAAAAGTATTTCCTGCTTTTAGTAAAATAAAAGTAAAGTGAATGGGTTTTATCAATATCTGAAAAGAGCTAATCAATCCATAGAACTTGCAGGTTGATGCACTGTGATTGGCTTCTCTTGCAGGGCAATGTATTTCAAGATTCACAAACCGGAAGGTTCCTTATTGTGTCAAGTTCAATCCTGATGAAGATAAACAAAATCTCTTTGTTGCCGGAATGTCAGATAAGAAAATTGTGCAGGTATGTCTGTTTAATATCTCTTACTCTAAAAAAATACCATGCTTAGTAAAAAACAAGGTCTTATTCTGACTTTTTTATTTGTAGTGGGATATTCGAAGTGGTGAGATTGTTCAGGAATATGATAGGCATTTGGGAGCTGTCAACACCATTGTGTTTGTGGATGAAAACAGAAGGTTTGTGAGTACATCTGATGACAAGAGTTTAAGAGTCTGGGAATGGTAAGTTAAAAAAATCAAATTTTAACTTGAAGTGTATTATGAGCAAACTGAGAACAGAGTTTATTTTTAAAAGTATACATAGCACATAGGACACCTAAGTGTATGGAGTTCTAGCTAGCTGAGGAAGAGATCAATTTAAATTTCTACAAATGTTTAGGTAATTATATATGCAGTAAATAAAATGTTTCACTATAAAATAGACCAAGAACAATCTCAGCCAATGCTGCTAATTTATGATAACTGTTGAAGTTATAGAGGGATATACTCTGCATATAGCTTACTCTGCATACTCAGCTTATTGCCCCACTCAGTCTAGTATGGATCACAGTTATTAAAAGATTTTTGTCCAGTGAAAGGAAACATCCCTTCCTAAATCTTAACATACTACTTTCAATTTATTCAAATTCATTCTTATTGTCTAATAGTTAATTACTATTCCTAGCTTACTTCCCTGCTGTACAGCAGTATCTGAAAATTGGTTTTAAAGGCTACAAAACCTAAATCACTGTATGCAAAAGTCAAATGCTTTAAATAGCCTCTAGTTTTATTGGTGCAGATTTTATAAGGACATTGGGCTGTATTTATATTTGGCATCGATTATTAACCATTTATCATAATAACATATCTTTTAGAATAATTTCTCTAAATATTATATCTTTAAAACCAGTTACTTGCTATGAAATTGGTGAATAGTAAACAGCCCATTTGGTTTTATGCTCAGGACAGATTTCCTTCTCCCTCAAAGAAAACATAAAACAGCCCTGTCAACCTGAGGCACTCTTATTATTGATCTCTGTTCTCTCTCCTTTCCCCAAGGATGTAGAAGTCCTTAAATTAACCTTTTAAAGAAATGTCTGTTGTGTTATACATAAGTGTGTGTCGGTTCTGAAAGCTTTGAACTTGGATGTGCATAGTATTATATAATATTTGGCCCATGTGTGAAATAGTTTAGTGTAGCTTCATTTCTGTTTTTCTGGTATTCTGGGGTTTTTTTTTGCAACCATTGTTAGCCACACTATGAGTACAGAAGATGACACAGGTTAAAGTTTCTGAGGAAAAACTCACTAAAATGTCATTTTAAAAAGTTTCCAATTTTTAACGTAGCTGGGGAGAAACCAATCTCTTCTAGCTGAAATATTTTGCAAAAAGTTCTAAGTACTAAAATTTTCAGCTTAGGGCTTCTAAAATTTCTCTAGATTATAATTTTTTTAAATTTTTTTGTGTGTAGTGACTCCCATATCTTTAGGTATCCGTTTCATTTTGTCATTCACACATGCAAAGCTGTTGCACAGTATGGATGCTAGTTCCACAGCTCCATGACTAATCAGTTCCTTCCTAGCTTTTTTTTTTTAAAACAAAACAAAACAAAACAAAAACTAGACAAGAGACTCCAATCTGTGGTATGTGAATGTTACCCAGGCCAAAGTCTGGGATCCCAGGCTCAGGTTAGATATGTAATGCTGTCCCCATATGTCGCTCTTGGAGAGCCTCTGATCAGTATTTCATAATTAGACACATGTATTTACTGAGCTTCTTAAAGAAAAGTCTTTACAATATCATATATGCTAAGGAGCATCTCCTCTCTGCTGAGTGGGAGGAGGATCTCACTTGCACAAATCTGTTATTTCCTTGAGGCTGGATTGCCCTTGTTTTATGAGCTTTTGTATCAATGGCTGGAAGTGGGTGGATTCAGTCACTCTCTGGGAAAGAGCAGGAAAGGCAAAAAAGTTCTGGCATGGGAACATTGCAACCTGATTGTTCCAGTAGCAGAATTTTTTTTTTCTTCTGAAGCAAAAAATATGTACTCAGCTTGCTGTACACTGAAGAAAGAGCTGCCTTGTTCACATAGTTAGCAGAGAACTCAGCTGCAGGCAATATTCTGTAATACAGTTGTCAGGGATTTTTTTTTTGTGTTACAAAAAGCAAATGTAAGGCTGTCTTTCTAGGCACAACTTGAAAACCTGTCCCCACAACCTGCCATGATAGACATTAAATCACTCTTTTCAATATCCAGATTTTTACAATGCATTAAGCCTAAAGGAACATATTCATTACAGAAGCTTTTGGAGCTTGAAAGCTTCCATGGCTAATGATTTCATGCTGCACCTCAAATTCTTTTTTCTTAAGTACATGAGGAAAATTACTTGCAACCTAGGGTGATGTGGTTCCTGCACCTTTTGAAATGTTTCTTGGTATGTTCTTCAGCACAATATTTCTTGGGTGTCCTACATTAACAAAGCGGAAGTAATTATGACCTGAGAATGCCCTTAAAAGCCAGTAATAAAACCTGGTCTAATTGCTTCATTTTGATTGTCTAGAGGAATTTTGTAGTATGTTTTGTAAATACTTTGATTCAGCCAGAGCTGGTAATGGGATGCCATTGTCAGACCTCATCATAGTGAGGAACTTCTTCCTTAAGAATTTAAACCCCTGTCCCCCAGAGTTCATCCCATGTCACTCTCCCATACTGAATTGTAGCTGGGTGGTTTCTGGAAGTTCAGTCTGTGAGAACAGGACAGACTCCTGCAGATATAAACAGTTTCTTTTAGAGTCTTAATGGGAATACTTTAAAGTTTGGCTGCTTTTGCATTTCATGTCATTATATAACTACAGCAGGGATATTTAAGTTGATGTGGGTATTGTATTCTGTGTTCTGTCTTCCAGAAATGCAAAATATTATTTTGTCTTTCTTCACTTCATATGCATCTGATCCTTCTTGGATAGAGAGTGAAATGATTTGGCCAATTGACCTTGGAGGCTTTGATTTCCTTTTACCTTCATGTCAGCCAGCAAAGCAAGAGCTGTACATTGGTATCTTAGTTATTATCCTGGCAGGCTTAAGAGGGCTTGTTATGTCTGTAAAGCTGTACCCCCCTCAGCAGGCCTTTTCTCTCCATCATTCCTGATACAGATACAGTTGTCTCCTGAGAGAGCTCTTCGTGATGTTCAGATCTCAAAATTGGATTGGGTCGGGTTTGGGTGTTAGTCTGGTTTTTTCCTTTCTTCCTTTAAAAGGATTTTCCTCACACTTCTTTCTGCTTGAGAAAACAGTTGCATTAGAATGCCAGAGTATGACATTTCTAAGTCTTTACTAGGGTCATAGAATGTTAGGGGTTGGAAGGAACCTTTAGGGATCATCTAGTCCAACCCCCCAGCCAAAGCAGGATCCCCCAGGGCAGGCCACACAGGAACACATCCAGGCAGGTCTTGAAAGTCTCCAGAGAAGGAGACTCCACAACTTCAGAGATTATGCAGACTTTTTGTTATTCCTTTACAGATCTACCATCCAACAACAGTCTTAGCTCTGGCTGTTCAGAAGCCATTTATCCCATCGTGTGCAAGGATTCACAGAGTGTATTAAGTTGGTTGCCCTTCTTATTCTTTGGCATAAATGATTCTAACACTTAACTCACAAAAGCATTTGTTTTGCTTCCTGACAACAGAGCAGCTTCTCACCCTGCTGCCCTAGTACAAGGCAGCTACCCACACTCTCTGCTTCAGTAGCATCCCAGCAGCCCTTCCATTGTGTGAACTAGACAATGAAGTCACAGCCATCCCCTTTGTACTAATTAATGTTGCTACAGAACATTTTGCATGTGTTTTCTGCTGAGTACATTAATCAAATCTATTTTCTGCTGGAGATTTCTTTTGCTTAATGAGAAAGACATGCATGCCTTCCATTTTTACCAGTCTTCTAGTACAGGGCATGAGGAATACTGTGAATATGCACAGCCCATTAGTAATTCAATTTATATAGTTAAAACCAAATGACAGTTCTGCTGAGGAAGAATTAGATTGTACTTGTTTTTTCCCTAGACCTTTATACGGGACAGTGTATGTTCTTAACATAAACTGGTTAAATCCTGTGTCTAATCAAAACCAAGGAATTCATGGTTCAGTTCAGCTGTGAACATTTGGAATTAGTTGGTATCCCATTTAGACAGTTCAGGAGGAAAAGGGCATTATCAGGCAGACAAGAGAGATTCCCATTTTCTTTTTCTTTAAAAAATAAAATAAATATTAAAAGAAAAGAAAGATATTCTAGTAATATATATGCATATATAGGTCTATTCGTACTATATAGAAGACTTTTGTAAGAGATGCAGCTACACTGGAGGCAGTAGAGTATCTCTGTGTTGCATTTTTGTTACTCAACAATTGGAATTACGATTCTGCTTTTGACCCCGGGTCATTTGGTTTGGGGTAAATTCACTCAATCAGAGGCTTTCCTGTAGATGGCTCTGCAGCTGGAGTTCTCTAGGTGGGCATTCATAATGTTTTTGAGCTTTTGTACATTCTTCCTTCAGACACCACCATATGCTCCCCATGGTTCAATGGCTGAGTGTATCTGCTGACTGAAGGGCAGCCCTTTGGAACACCTCTGTCTTCATACAGCACATACATCTTTCTTTTGCAGGGACATTCCTGTAGACTTCAAGTACATAGCTGAACCCAGTATGCATTCGATGCCAGCCGTGACCTTGTCTCCAAATGGTAAGTGAAGGCTTCACTGCCTTCCTAGGCATGTTTATGGAGGCACATCTGGCTGATTATATCTCTGTAATAGGTTGCATCCCCCTCTGATCCCACACTACACACCCCCCCAATCAGTATGTGCATTAATTTCAAGATTGGACTGTATCTAATCTTGATTTTAAAATCTTAAGAAAATGTGTGTCAAAATAAGGGGTTATATCAGGATAATTGTATCATTTTAAATTTCACCAAAGCGGGAGAAAAGAGAACTCTTCCTTTTCATAGAGCTACAATGTGCTCTTTGCTGTATTCAAAACAGAGAAAAAATGGTGGGACCTCACTATGGCTGCAAAGCACTAAGCAAGTTCAGCAGTCCTTGTGGTACCACCATTTAAAGCAGAAACAGATGTTGTACATGATCGTGTTAATGCTGTTCCTTTCTGTTCTGAATGTAACCCAAATAACACTTGCATAAGAGAAATCCCAAAATTATCTCTGTTTCTGTAAGCTAATGTTCTGTAAGTTAATAATAAACAGTTGTTTGTGTTCTTCAATTAGAATCAAAGTGAAGAAAGATAAAAGTTTAGTGCCTCCAGTAATAAGTGAAAATCCTTCTAACAGGGCAAAATCTCTTATTATCTGTTTCGGCCAAAATTAAATAGCTTTTGTATCAACATTATTGAAGTGTTGCCAGATTTCCAGTTAACAGGCCCATTATGCTAAGTGGCTGATCAACTTGTTGCACAGCTTAGGTTTTCAGACAGCTATCAGCATCAAATTGTATTTGCTTTGCAGTATAAATATTTTATTCTTAACAATCGAAGTGGGTTTCTAAAATAAAAAAAAGAAGATTCTGGAGAAAGAGAGAGCTGTATTTAAAAATGTTGGCTTCCCCAGATGGTCTTTTTCAACCCCTGTTTCTGAAATGGCACAGCTTGCTGTGTTCTGATCCATTTTTTTCAGACTATCTCATTCTTTCACATTGAAATACTGGATTTCTTACCTTTTTCCAGTTCTGGCTGGCTACCATTTGAGTATTTGTTGAGACAATAAATGGTGCTAGGAACGAAGTAGTCATCTTTTCAGCTCAAGACATCACCTGTCACATTAACATTATCTTGAACTACACTAGTCCAGTATCACACAAAACAAGTTCTTTCAGAATAATTATGCTACAGATTGTGCCAGACACATTATGCATCAATTTGGAGTTAAATGAGTCCTTTAGAGAAAAATAAATTGGAAATTTTACACTTCTCTGAACTTTTATGCTTAGGGGACTGGTTTATGAATCTTACCAATTAAATTTTTCCTCCTGAGTTATGCAGGAAACAGACCTTTAAAAAAAAAATGAGAATAGCATGCTTGGGGTGCACACTGGATTTGTTTCTTTCGGAGGCTGAGGAAAATCCTCAAATTCTAAGACAGTAGCTGGAAGTGTAATTTGCCATCAAGTCAGCACATTTTATGTCATCACTGTTTGTGTAAAGGCAGTGACAATATGCAGAGTCCAGGACAGAAATCTTTTGTTCTGTGGTGTCTAGCACATCAGTTTTGGATTTTCTTTAATTTAAATATCTTTATTAAATTTTTGTCCATTAGGGCAGACAGTACTAAATATTTGAAAAAATGTAAGGTTTTTCAGACTCCTTAGTCTACCTTTTTTTTTTCCATAAAGAAATTAAGAGATGACTGCAAAATAAGTACCCGCTAAACAGGTAATAAAATAGGTTGCAGATCAGTGGTTTCTTTTTTTTTCCCCTCATCTGAGTTACCTGATTATGTGCATCAGAAAGCTTTACACAGCTTAAAGCTCAGTGGGGTTGATGCAGCACATTGTTGTAACAGTGTCCTAAGTGCATTTTGTAGGAATAGGCATCTCAAACCCTGCCAAACATCAGGTTTTGCCTCTTGGCAGTTGTACCAGGCAGAAGCAATATCAGCTTTTACCTAGAAGCTTGCTACATAATGTAAACATGGATTAAGATGGTGCAAGAACAGCCAGAAAAATCTCTTAAAGCATTCCAGTTAAGTCTGTTTCTTCAGATACTGCACTGATACCACTTTTGTTTATTGCATTTACAGGGAAATGGTTGGCTTGCCAGTCAATGGATAACCAAATTCTGATTTTTGGAGCTCAGAACAGATTCAGATTAAACAAAAAGAAAATTTTCAAAGGTCATATGGTAGCTGGCTATGCTTGTCAAGTTGATTTTTCACCTGACATGAGGTAAGTTTTTACAGGAATGAGCTTCATCTTAAAACTTGCTAGCACAGACACTGAACTTCTTTTCAAATCCTCCACAACATTCAGTTGGTATCATCATTTCTTGTTCAGAAAAACATCCTGTTTACTTAGTAATATGCCCATACATTTGCCAGTGTACATACACAGGATATTCATTACTATAAAAACTAGAGAACAGCCTCAGCGAAACTGGAGGAAGAAGTGCAGAGAAGCATTTATGAATCTTAGAGACACTTCTGGCACTTTCTCCTTTGCTGATGTATTCTCTTGAGTTCCAGTAACACAGTGTATGCTATAATTGCATTGCTTAGCACATTTACCTCGCAGTTGATGAATCACCTTCTGCAGGACTTGTGTGCTTTAGAGAACAGCATGAATGCCAATTCTTTGGTAGGTGTGTTTGCAGACTGTCAGACAGACACAAAGCTCCCTGGGTGAAGCTCTTTTCCATTGCTGAGTGCGAAAGTATTAAAATGCAAGCAGTCTTCACACATGATACAGCTTTTATTTTATTCCTGTTCATATAGCTACGTGATATCTGGAGATGCAGATGGAAAACTTAACATCTGGGACTGGAAGACAACAAAACTCTACAGCAGATTAAAAGCACATGACAAAGTCTGTATCGGTGCAGTGTGGCATCCACACGAAACATCTAAAGTCATTACATGTGGCTGGGATGGTCTTATTAAACTATGGGACTAAAGAGAATGCTAGGAAGATCTAAAGATAAGTCCTACCTAC
Source organism: Heliangelus exortis (assembly GCF_036169615.1). NCBI lineage: Eukaryota > Metazoa > Chordata > Aves > Apodiformes > Trochilidae > Heliangelus > Heliangelus exortis. The sequence continues at coordinate 69,336,972 of NC_092424.1, read as the reverse complement.
ATCTGAGATTAGAGTGAAAATTGCTGTAAGGATGAGAAAACGTTTGTAATGCTGCAGTTCTCAGCCAGCTGTATATATGCACAAAACCTGGGAAATCTTTAGAAGGCACGACTGAAAGGATATAGTTTGAAATATGACCTCCCAGTGTGAGAAGCTGAGGTCACCTGAAGCATGCAGAATCAAGTGTTAGTTTGTCATGTCACTTCTTGTGCAAAACACTCTTGTAAAATAAAATGATTTTAAGAAAAACTGGTTTTGTGGTTCTGGCTGTCAGCAGTGTAGGAAGTTAAAGGAGAAATTATGTAACTCTCTTCCTAAGAAGACATCTTTGGTACCTACTGCAAAATAGAGCTGGAAAAGGTGCATGTTTATCTGCTTTTGGGTGATATTTTCTTGTCCCAATTCTCATTAGAAATGAAGAACTAATCAGAAGCTAGCAGCTGTCAGATAAACTGTATCAATTGAAGACTATTCATGAACTCTTATTTTCTGTCTTTATTTAACAATAGCATCACACTAAACACTGAGTTTCGTCTTTACAAGTACTTCTCACTTTCAAGATTTTGCTTGTAATAGTGGTGTGTTGTGTTGTTTTTTCCTCTTCTCATATGCTGTTATGTTCCAGTAAGCATGACATACTAAAAAAAAAAAAGTGAATGTCTCTTGTTCAGTTTGGAATACACTGTATTATAAGCCCCATAAAATTTTTGACAATTTCCTGTATATACATGTCACTCTTTTTCTCTTTAAAGAACTTATTTTTAATAAATCTTTTTATAAAAAGCCTGCTTATCTTTATTCATTTCTTCTGTCTAGGAGTGTCCACATAAAGTATTTCTTGCCTTTTTGTATTTTAATTTGCAGTTGTACCAGCATTTCATCAACTTGTTCTTTTGCACTGTTCATACAGAACTGATGTAAGCTGGAAGCGAGAGTAAAAAAAATCCTTTTAGCTCCCTATCCACCCTTTTTGAAACACAAAAATGCATGACAAATTTATCCCATTGATCAGTCTTTAATTACAGTTTGGAATGACACTGTATTGTTTGCTATAAATGCAATTACTACTCATCAATTATAAACAGTAGCAAAGGACTAATTGCCTTAATTGACAGCAGGGTAGAAGATAAAGGCACTTCCGTAGATGAGATGCAAAGAATCTCACATAAGGTAGCTGGAAGGAAATGGGTTGGTTCTGTGGGGTTTTTGTTGGGTTTGGGGTTTTTGTTTTGATTTCCTGTTGTGGAAGGATTGATTGACAAGATGATTGTGTGCTTTTAAGGAGTACTTGCTAAAGTTAGGCCCTGGTGAGTGAACATGGAGTTTACATGTTTTTAGACTAAGAAAATCTTTTTTTGGACCAAGCTGAGCTTGAGAGTCTTCCCTCTGCCCATTCATGCCATTGCCTAACTGCACTAAGTTTACATGTATTCTGTTTACTTTCCCATCTTAGTAGCCTTATGTATCTGCAAAACTCCACTGACTCTTTTCCTAAGTGGTGTCCTGGTGGTTACCTGGGTATTGCCTCACCTCACACCCACACGAGGAGTGAGGTGGGGAATGGTAAAGCCTGGAGTGAAAGGAAAGAGCCAGGTCCAGTGTATCCCAGGGGCCGTCACCTCTGCGGGGACAAACAAGGCTGTTCTTGTTTCTCGTCTCTTCAGGATGCAGGTGAGTGAGCTGCTGCCATGTCAAAAAAAGGTGAATTTCTAACATGGTTCTTTTCACAGGGAAGACTTGAGTACTGAGCTGAGAGTTGAGTTCTGCTGTGCCCCAGTGCCGCTTCAGGAGAAAGGGGCCTGAAATAGCTGAGAATGTTTTTCTTCCTCCAAACACATTTCCTAAGTGGATATGTGGCAGTGTGCCCTGACCATTAATGGCTTCAGAGTACAGTGAACTGGGGAGGAGGATTAGAGCAGATACAAGAACTTCTCCTGGGAATGTGATTTAGCTTCCATACCAGAAACACCTTTTCCGAGTGCTTAAAAGACTTTAAATCGTAATACACAAAATGCTTGGCTCTCTAGTTGCTACTCTGGTTTTCCATGTATCATATATATATGTGTACATATATATATATATATATATATGAAGTATAAAAATAAGTGTATAAACATTAGCAATTATCGGGTGTTGTTTTTGGAGAAAAAAAATAAGAAGTGTTGACTCAATCAGTTCTGCTGGAGTCGATGAATTGGGATTATGTGTTTGCAATAAGCGAAGAATCAAAATTCCCCTAGAAACTTCCAGCTAAAATCCTTTGTCCCTCGCTGTTGGTCACTGTGTTAATCTTTCATGGAATTTCTCACATCTGCACTTGAGCCTGCAGGGGGAATTTTTATGAGGATAATTCCCTCGTCGGCTTGGGAGCTGCAAACGCCAAAGCTCACGTTGTCAGCTACTTTGCTGTGCATGAGGATAGACAGCATGTGTCTGTGTGGGGAGAGTCTAGACTTGTCTTTCCAGCAGCCACCTGGGAAAAGATTTCTTGCTGGTCTAATTGACTCGAGTCACGTCCTTCTCTTATCCTCCCCATTTCATATTTCGCCAGAAATTGGTCTGTTGAAAATGTTGGTCAGGACAAGTCTAGACTGAGACCCCCAGGCTGAACTTGGCGTGTGTGCAGACAGAGCCTAAGAAAAGGCAGCACTGAGAGAAAAGGGAAGAGCGTGTTGGGTCCCCCCAGATTATTCTTCTCTAACATTAGGTGAAGAATGCGACAAAGTGATTCAAGCTGAAAGGTACTTGGGAGGGCTGGAGGCAAACGTTGCACTGACAGGTATAAGGGCAAGTTGGAGTGCTGGGATACTGTCACACCATCATAATTTTGTTCCCCTTGATCATGTATCTGTATCAGATCATATGTGCCCATATGTTGCCACTTTTATAATAATGCCTATTACTTTTACAGTGAGAGTTTTACAGGTGAGTGAACTTGGAGTTCTGCCTGGGAAATTTGAGTGTTCCTTTGGCCTTACGCCATCTTTTTCTTGGACATTTTTTGTATGCAAGAGGGGCAAAATATCCCACCTATCCTCATGCAACTTGCTGGTGAAGTTGCTGTCTTTCTTGAAGCAGATGGTCTTGGCATCTGTCTTGCACAGAGTTTATAACTGTCCCCAGTAAGATGGGGCTGCTAATTGTTTGCTCTCATTATGAGGAACTAATACCCAAATTACTGTACATCCAAGAAAGTCCAAGACTGTCTTGTAAAAGGCCGATTTTTAGCACAAGGCAGATGTTCAATATACCACTTAACACTGTGGTATTTAAAGGCATATTTAAACTGAGCTTTGCAGCTCAGGCAGCCCAGTAACACAATGTACTTTCTTCTCTGTACCAGCTGGTTCTTACAAACTCCTGTTCTGTTCCCGTTTGCTGGGAAGACTCCATATGACAAGCAGGCTGCACAAGGGGGATCATGCAGAGAGTGGAGGGGGGGAGGGAGCTTTTCTTGGAAGAAAAAGAGTTGAACCTATAAAGCAGAAAAATCAGTTGTCAGGAAGGTTGCTCATCTGGAGACTACTTAAGAGCTTGCTACTGTAGGTTGACTTCACTAGCACACTCAAAATTTAAGTCTTAGATCTTGCATTAAAATGCCTTTTCTGTCAGGTTTGCTGATTAAAAAAACAAAATCAAACACCCCATGGCTCTTGCAGTGCTGGAAGAAAACTTGCAGTGTTTACTGAAGCTCCTTGTAGAGTTTAAAGCTTTTTAGTTGCAATGGCTTTCAACAGGGCATGGACCTCTATATTCACGAGGTACACTGGAAATTTGACCTCAGACCTGCTTGTTATCTTGTTTTGTGATAGAATGAGAGTCTGAAGAGACCAACTGGTACAGAGAAGGAAAGGAGTGTTTCTGGGCTGTCAGAGATGCAAAACTCACTGATAGCACCCAGGATGGTGGCTCCACTCTAGAGAGCTGAAGGTGGAGACAAGGATGGGATTCACATTGTTTGGGTTTGATTCCAAAATGGAATTTTAAATAGAGGGAAATGCCAGCTGAGACACAAGAGCATTTTAATTACTTGCCAAAGTTTTTTACTGTGTACACAACTGAACTTTATTTTGGGAAGCTGCTGAAAATTAGGCAGGCATGGTGGTAATCCCCCAAAGAGAGCAGGGACATTGCATTGCTATTCACATCTGCAGCATCATTTTTACGTAACACAAAGCAGGCTCCTGCTTTCCCCTTGCACAAGATCCTGCCTATAGGGATAAGGGACAGAGCACAGGCTGCCTCTGCAAAGGTCTCTTTCTGGACCAGCTGAAAGATTTTACAACAAGCAGGTCAAACTACCCCATGAACAAGGACTTCTATTTAAGGAAAGAGATCATTCATTATCACGGGTGGTTCCCTTCAAATGCCAGGCTTGATCCACAGGTGCTGCCTCTGAAATCCAGGGGAGGGAGGCACATACAAATATGTCTCTGAATGTAGGTCAGATCTGAACTTCCATCAGCACTAAACCAGGTCTCTGCTGACTGCAATTAAATGTCACATTGTGTTAACAAGCAGGAAGAAATCAAGGATGATTTCCTACTGAATAACCCTGAGGGTCTGTTCAAGGGCAAGGGAGCGTTTAATGAAGCTCATGAAATCAAAGTTTTTGAATTAACCAGATGGTCTCATCTGTTGAATAATTCACCAGAGAGACTGAGTGCTATTTCTTCAGGTGTGCTACTGGGTGATGTGTCTCCGTGGTATCTGCCAGGAAAGGCCAGGCATATCTTCTCTTTTTTTATCTTTCACAGTTGAGAGGTACTCCTTCACAAGTCATTGATGGGATCAACAACTGGGGCAAGAAGTGCATGTGATAAACATCAGGTTTTGGAGTGGGGCAGGAAGACCCATTCAGAAAGAGACCTATTTCCCTGGAAAAGTGTGTTAATGTCCTAACACATCCCTCTCTGTGCTGCTGCGGGTTCTCTTTGGTAAGTCTATGTTAACTGTGATAGTTTGAGGGATTCACATCTTTCACTGTTCTTCATCTTCACCAAGTCACGGGTGATATATAAATCAGCGTGGGCCTCTCTGAAGGGGAAATGCATTATCCTCACAGAAAGATCCGTGTGAATAAAACTGCCACCACATGCCAGTTATCTCTACAAAGAACCATTTTATATCCAGCTGAAACATCTCCTGGTGGAGGTGTCAAACAACTTCGCTTGAGGAACAGTACCTGGCTGCTGTGTCCTTATTTGCTGGGGTTGGCACTGGCTGCAGCCACCATCAGTGATCTGAGATGTAGGAAGTAAGGAGGCTTCTGGGCTGGGTTTTACCCAGCTCCTGGCTGAAGGCAATGGGCTGACTTCTCAGGAGGAGAGAGCACCACCCAATGTACCTGGGTACTGTGGGCCAGGAGCCTGGGAGGAGAGCAGAGCTGGGCAATACCCATAATTGTGGCACTGAGCTATGCATCGGGGTGATGGCATACACAGCTTACACAGTCTGGGAAAGGGGACAGGACATTCTGCTGCAGTGAACTCCTGTGCAGGCATATTGCTGAGCATGTTGGTGGAGGGTCAGTCCCAAGACACACACTTGCCAGCAGACACCTGATGATTTGGGATGATTTGGCCCCGGTGCTCCTTCCCCGCCTGGATTTGTGTTGGGAACCTTCCTGTGCTGCTCTTGGCAGTAGGAGTCTGAAGGATGAGTCTCACTTTCTTTTGCAGATGCTGCTGAGAGCAGAGCCCTCTGGGGAGTCCTCTTTCTCTCAGACCAACCAGAAGGAAAAAAAGGTTTTAGTGAACTGTCTGCAGGAGATGCTGCCCAGACCAGGCACTCAGGAATATTTCAGCAATGCCAGGACAGGACAGCAGCCCTTTCCTTCTGCCCAAGCATGGCCATGCAAGTCACCAGTCTCCAGGCTGTGGCTATAACAGGACAATACCCTGCCCCTACTGGTTTTAATGGTGTGCTTTCTACTTGAAAGGGCCAGCTATCAGTGTTTCTGTGAAGGTCTGGTCTGTGAAGAGATGTGGAGTACACTGTTGCCATGTGGACACTGTAGGGTTCCTGGAAGGGAGATGATCACAACAAGCTCTTTGCCTGCTTCATGCCCTCTCTAGCTGTCCCCTCTCCTCCAGAGCTGCTCCTGGGCAGTGCCAATGCTCCCCACAAGGAGCAATCCTACAGGAGCAAGGCAGGCTCAAACATGGGTGCCAAATCTGTGCCAATGTCCTCATCATAGCTGGTTTGGTTAGAGAGCCAGCACATAGCATTAAATCTGGGGGACTTTGACTCATGGATCTTCAGCTCTGGCTGAATCAGCAAGAGCCTGTGGATACCAGTAGTCCTGGATCCTGCTTTTCTCTCCTAGCACTATCCAGAAGGGGCTGGAAATACCACCTGAGCAAGGTGTATGGCAGGGATCCTGCAGCAGGTAGGGGCTGATCATGCCTGGGTATGGCAGTGGGTGGACACACATTTCCCCCCGCCCTGGTGTCCCTGTCCTCTGTGGCAGTCAGCCAGCACCAGCTTGTGCCTCTGCACACTTACCTGTTGGCTCAGCCATAAGGAGATGGGAACAGAATTCATTTAAGAATTTTGCCTTTAGGCAAAAGACATCAATTAAAGAAAGAGGTAAGGGTGCAAAAGCAAGACCTGAGAAAGAAAGGCTGTAACTCTGCTGTAAGAGATGCTAAGTAGAAAGGCACAAAGTGTGTGTGAAAGAAGAGCTGTTCATTTTCTCCCATAATATCACATAAGTGCCTTCAGAATGACAAATGGTCTTTATCTATCTCATCTCTGAGATAAGGTTTCCTTAAAAATTACTGTAGTTATTGGAATCCTTTCTTGCAAAAGACCTATTTGCTACAGACTGAATTGTTCCTGACACTAGCTGGCAATCCTGAGCAAGAGATTAGTTGAGGGTTTACTAAACCCTTAGGCAAAGAATAACCAGGAAGACCCTTTACTCCATTTCTATAATTTACGTGCACATCACCATTTTTTCTTCAGGGCAATACTGAAAAAGCTTCAGGGCATCTGAAAAAGCTCACATAATTGTTTTAACCTCTGTCTAATGGTTTCTTAAACATATTATAATAAGCTACTAGGCTAGTTAATCTAATCAGGAGGAAAAAACACTGTGCAGTACTTGAGCCCATATTTTTATGCTTTTTATTAATAAATCATAGAATCATAGAATTTTCAAGGTTGGAAGTAACCTTTAAGTTCCTCAAGTTCTAACCCCCTTGCCATGGGCAGGGACACCACCCCCTAGATCAGGTTGCTCAGAGCCCCATCCATCCTGGCCATAGAAACTTCCAGGGATGGGGCTTCCACCACCTCTGGACAACCTTTGCCAGTGTCTCACCACCCTCATAGTAAAGAACTTCTTTCTAACTTCCAATCTCAATCTACCCTCCTCTAGTTTGTACCCATTCCCTCTAGTCCTGCCACTACCTGACATCCTAAAAAAGTCCAACAGCTTTCTTGTCAGCCCCCTTCAGATACTGGAAGGCTTCAATAAGGTCTCCTCAGAGCCTTCTTCCCTCCAGACTGAACAACCCCAACTCTCTCAGTCTGTCCTCACAGGAGAGGTGCTCCAGCCCTCTGATCATCCTTGTGGCCCTTCTCTGGGCACACTCCAGCACATCTATGTCTTTCTTTTAGTAGGGGCTCCAGAACTGGACACAGCACTGCAGGTGGGGTCTCATGAGAGCAGAGAGGGAGAATCAACTGCTGGCCACGCTTCTCTTGGTGCGGCCCCAAATCGGGGCTGGCAGCTGGGCTTTTGCCACCCCATTATTTGAAAAATGGGAGCTGTGCCATTCTGCAGTGCAGCAAGCATGAGAGTTTCAGCAAGCTAGATACCAGCTTAGGGAATCCTAGCACCCTCTTGCATATTAACCTATCTCCTCGTGGCCCTGCATTGTTGAGCAGCTTCCATAGTTAATGTGACAGAGTTTGCAGCAAGCATGGCTGTCATGGGGAAGGCACAACACTGTCAGAGAGTGTGGTTCCCTTGGCTGGCTATTACCAGGCTCAGGGACAGCAATATGCAGCACGGCCCTGTGTGAAGTGCTTTGCCCAGTGCCTTCGACATGGAGAATTCACCACAGCAGCAATCAATAGGTCATCTTGACTTTGAGGGCACCAGAGCTGAGGAGGTGATGTGCCCCACAGCATCCTTCTCTGGGTGACTGCAAAGCCCCTCAGCCCCTGCTCCTGGTGGGATGTGCAGGAGCAGAAGGAGAAGCTATACTTACACCAGAAAATAAAATGGTGCCAGGATGTATTCCACAGTCCTAAGGCAAAAAAAAAGATGGCCTGGGCATGTCTATCTGTTTACTATGCTCTCTAAGCTTCCCCAACAGGGTGCCAGCATCCAAGCTGTCCTTGGCCAAGATGACTCCATGGCTGCGTCTAGGAATCCTCTGGGAGAGTCCCAGATGGTCTGAGACAAAGTTGTGCCAGGGTTCTCAATAATTAAGCAGGGCTTGCTTAATGTACACAGGCACAGCTGGGATTATCACCTGGTCAGTAGTCCTGGTGTGGCTGCACCATCTTCCTTCTACCCTAAATGAGGCATTTGATGTGCAAAAGCCCATAGTAAGACCCCTTAGAATTAAGCTACAGTTCAAAAAATCCCAGTGTAACTAAAGAACTAGATGGATTTGATTTCCTTTTTCTTTCCCTTTTAAAAAGGAAAATAAAATGTGGAGGCAGTAAATCAGAGACTCTCTGTACAACACCAGGCACTGTCAGCATGACTGAAAGGCAGAAGATTAAAAAGCAGCATGACTTTGTTAAAAAAAATAAAAGGTTTGACATTTAACCACAAGTTAAATTTTCAAATGTGATTTGGAAGACTGGTACAAACCTGAATGCACAAGGCCCCAGAGCTGGCTTTCACTGAAGAGATTAAAATCCCCCCAATTTCCACCACCACCTCAGCCTTGTCCTTCACCATCAAAGCAGGGAGGGTATTTTTCTGCCTCTTCCAAAGCAGCCCAAGCCCTGTGGCCTCTGTGGCCAACATGGATGCTCAAAGTCAGACTAACTGAAGCAGTTTCAAACCCCACAATGGACTCTGCAGGTCCAGGTGGGAGGCAGGTGCTGGGGCCTGGGCAGGTCTAGCAGCCCCAGAGAGGTGGGAGAGGAGGAAAGCAGATGACTGGCTTGAGGCAAAGCCTGGGGAAGGGCTCAATCCACTTGTGAGGTGAAGAAATGGCACTGGGAGAAATCTGTCTCACCTGGCTGGAAGGAAGAGCTCCTGTTCTTTTGTTTCCACCTCTGGCTGCTTGATGTGAGCCTGTGGGTCTATCACAAAGCCCTTCTTCAGGAAGGAGAGGATGAGGGAGCTGAGGCAGCAGAGAGGGTGAAAAATGAAAGGGAGATATAAAAGGCAAGAGAGAAATGCCAGAATTACAAGAGAAGGATCAACATGGGGACAGAGAGGGACTTTATTAAAAACACAAGGCTGGGCTGAGGCACACCAAGGGGAGGAACCCTTCAGAGCCCTGCAGAAGTCAGAATCACAGAACAGTTTAGGTTGGAAGAGACACTTAAAGATCACCTACTCCAACCCCAGAAACCAAAGGCAGTTACAAAGGCATCATCAAAGACATGAAAGTGGTGTCATCTTGCATTTTAATACAAAGTTTAATGTCAAAATTATTTTAGAGGAAGAAAAAAAAACAACTAACCTGCTATAAATATTTTAGCTTTCACCTTGTCTTAGCTCCTTAGGGAATGGCCAGGGCTGCCTCCTGGGAGTGGCAGTCAAGCCACCCCAGGCTGCAGAGCCCCAGCACAGCTGCAGAGCAGACACCTGCCTGTGCCACTGCCTCCATCACCACTGGTGCAGAGCCAGGGGCTGGTCTGCTTGTGTCAGGAAAAGGCAGCCAGGACAGGGCAGTGGTGTGGAAGCATCAGAAATCCAAGAAGGCTCGCAGCCAAACATTCAACTAAACCCCACAAAAAAATGAACAAAAAAAGACCAGGTTTCACTTTCAGCTCTTTTAAATAAGCATCTCGCTAGATGAGGAAACATTTGCTGGAGCCACTGCAAGAGTATTTTAGAACAAGCCATTCTCTGAGCAGATGAACTAGGGAAGCCCTGTCTTCCGTGGCTGAAGGCTCTGGAGGGTGAGGAGGATGAGCTCTGGGGATAGCTCTTCCTGCAGCTGAATATCTCTGTCCCGTTCATTCCTGATGTCAGAAGTGCTTGTACTTGCTTCCTACAGCCAGACTGCCTCAAAGAGGCAAAGTCAGAGTACTCAGAAGCTGCTCCATCAAATAGGTAGGAATGTAGTTTGGTGGTAATTTCTGCCACATTCAGCTGAAATTTGCCAGTGGGCTGAGAGAATATACTGTGTGTGCCTAAAATTTGTTCCATGGGAAACAAGGCCAAAGTAAAGAAGGTGCAAATCAAAAGATGCTTGCTTTATAGAGAAGTAATACTTGCTCCTTTCTGAGAAAGGCACCTCCTCAAAAGCACTTTCCCATGCAAGGGTCAGTGCAGCTCAGTGAGCAGAGCATCCTGAGGCAGCCCTGGAGCCATGTCCTCCACATGGGCACACTCCAGCACAGAGGAGCCTGGGGAAGCCACACTGGTAGCTCCCCAGACAAACCTTTAGAGAAGCCTCTGCCCTCTGAGACAGCGTACCCACTGGCAAAGACACCACTATACAAATTTGCTCCATGTATCTTCTCCTGATGCCAGCTCTTTTCATAACATATAAAAATAAAAGCCAGACCATTTTGTTAGCAGTCACTGTCTGCATATTTTAGCAGCTCTAGCCAGTGACGCCAAAGTCCTTTTCAATAATGCTACAGAGCCAGATGGCTCACAGTCACACATCATAAATTCCTTTCAGTTATTTCCATCGTGTATTTACCCAGCTCAGTGTGTAACAGCTACTGGCATTGTAGGCTTCCTTTTTCAGAAACATCTGTGGCTTTGATAAGTCTTTGTAGGTATGGAAAAGCCTGAAGTCCTTCAACTCCAGTTCTCGGAGCAGACTGTACCAGTACCGCACCACGGTGCTGTCATTGCCACTGACCTCAAACCCGGGCCAGTGGACGTGCACCTCAACAACCAGCTGTCCTATCTGCTCAACAACATCTTCCAGGATCAAGTTTTCCAGAATCTTCCACTCGGCACTCTCCACATCTGCCTTGAGGACATCAATCTGCAACAGAAATATCATTACTATGTGAAAATGAGAGGCTTTGCAGTTATTCTCAACAATTTCTGAGGCCAGGTTTGTCCATTTTATAATACACATAGCTGTTCTGATATATAGTTCCTTTTTTATGAAAAGAAAAAACATTGTAAGGCTCAGAAAATTGTAAGGCTACCACAGTAAGTGAAGTGTCAGGCTTGCCTGTTTACAGCCCTCCTTCTGTATCTGGTCTGAAATACTTGGTACCCCAAGGTGTCTGATGCAGCCAATCCTACCATGTTCCTTCACAAATCTTGTGGTGGCATTAAAGCCATGGAGAAAAGAAAGCCACATCACTGAACAAAGACATTAAGGCACTATTGTTCCTTATTTCTCCAGCACAAAATCCTGTGACAGAAGAAAACACCTTAACAGTGATTACTGGCACCACAGTAGAGAAAGGCCCTCGTGTGCCAGATGCTACACCCACAAAAGGACTGTTTGAGACTTGACAGGGTGGCACATAAGGAGGCAATAGCTGGATACAACACATAAGTATAAGAGAAGGCCAAGCAAAATTAATAATATGAGCAGTCCAGGTCACAAGCCACCCATGGCCAAGCTGCTGTATGAAGCTTTTGCAGACATTGCTACTGATGAGTGAGGGAGACCAAATCAAAGGAGAATTACACAAAGACTCTGCACAGTTTCAAGGGCAGATCCTCCCAGGACTGAAGGATAGCAGTAAAGAAGCCATGAAGTTGTTTGAGGGGAAAAATACAACTAATAAGCAAGTGCCTTGTTTCAACTTTAAACCAGTATTTTATTTGGCCATTAGATATTCAGCAAAAAAGCTTCTCACAGCTCAACACAACTGAAGTTTTGACTTTGCTTCATGATTAGCTGGAGGGAAGGAAATTGTATGCTTTAATAAAAGAACATTTTATCACAGTGTCACACCTGGCAGAAAATTATGATGGCAACAGTGCTCACAAGCTGCAGAGCTCAAGGGTTTGTGTTTTCCAGAGCCCAACAGGGAAAACTTTCTCTTTGAGTGCAGGGTTTGCTTGTGCCTGTTTCACCTGAGCTACTGCTGCTGCCCATCTGCTCATGGTCAAGATGTGTTTGAAGTAAAAACTGAATACACTTAGAGTCAAGAATAGCTTAAAAAAAAACCAAAACAACAAACAAAACAAAGCAAAAAAACCAGCCAAAATCAAACAACAGAAAAAAAGCAGACTCTCTCCAGAGACTTCTCAAACTCTTGAGGCCGTGTTGAAAAAAAGCACAAGATAGAAATATGGGTAGGTAGTACAAAGGCATTGCCAAAGAAACTGCTTTCCTAAGATGTGCCATCCCAGGATGCCTCACCAGTATCAGGCCATGCCCAGGCTGCTCATGGACCCTGAGAACCCCTCTGCCTGTGAGCTCTGCTTCGTAGGGGCTGCAACCCAAAACCACAGCCCATGGCAAGGTTTGGGTGAGGCGAGCTGCCAGGCATCTCATGTGGCTGCTTCTGTCACTGTGCCTTGGCTAAGGGAAACACTGCTGAATCCTCAACTTCACCCATAAATGACTAATGAAGGGAATTTATACGCAAAAGCCAAAGAGCAGGGCCAGGACTGTAAATAATTTGGCTGTCCACTTCTGTATGGAGACACTTCCACATGTCCACTTCGGTAGACAGATGGAGTTGAGAGAAGGAAGACTGCCTCATGTCTTGCCACACTCCTCATCCTGAACCTATGATTAGAGACCAAAACCCCATGCCAAAAGATAGAGAAGTTGTGGATGCCCCCTCCCTGGAAGTGTCCAAGTCCAGGTTGGATGGGGCTTTGAGCAGCCTGGTACAGTGGAAGCTGCCCATGGCAGAGTGAAGCATCAGAATGGGACTGGGTAGGATTGAGATCTGAGGACCCTATGCAAGGCAGCTGCCCGAAAGGGCTTGGCCATGCCCTAGTTTCCAATGGGGTGGTTGTGCCTACCTTCCCTTATTCTCCATATGGCTGACCAGAGGGACCTGGGGCTGATCTGCTGAGGTATAGAGCCCTCCTTAGGGGCCATGCTCTGGTGCCACAGATGGGCATGGGATGGCAAGAACCAGTAGGTGTCAAATGCTTGCTGTTTCTCATCTCCAGCTATAAAACAAGGGTATTAATCATCAAACTCTTGCTGCATGGTGAAAGGGCTGTGCCCATGAAGGGGCTGTCAGACTTTAGCGGGACAGGCTGTGAAAGAGCTGAAAATGAAACACTGTTTTCAGGGCAGGACTTGGAGAGTGGGACTTGAATGAGGTCCACGGTCACAGGCTGAATAATGACAAGCAAAGACACTGCCTATCTGCTCATTAAGGAGGCATTGTGCCTCCTCCACACAGAGGGAGGCAGGGGGCCAGTGGAAAACGACTGAGGGATTATGGAATTAAAGCCTGTATTGTAGCACGTCCACATGGGGAGAGGAGACGAAGGTTGCACAGACAACCTTAGCTCTGGTATTTCCTAACTTGACCCTGCAACAAAGAGCCTGTCAGTCTGTCCATACGTGGGTCAGTGAAACAGTTTAACATAGCTCTGCTTTGGGTTCAAGGGGAGGCTGAATGCAAATGTTGCTGCTCATGACATTTCAGCCGAGAATTACTTCATGGTTGAGCTCACTTGTTTCCCTTTATACTTTTAAATAGGTTACTTATTTTTCAGATATCAACTCACAGCTCTACCTGGAAGGCAATTTTGTAGGTAGTTTTGATTGCATAAACGTGCAGTCACCATAGGACCATGATGCCACACTTCAGAAACCATGGATTTTTATCTTTGGGAGGTTTCTGCAACTTTGAAAGGAGACAAATTATTAAATTTTTGGTTTTTTTAAGAGAGGCAAGAAAGATTTCCAAGTGTTTGCTTTTGTTTTCCCATTATCTTCCTTTATAGCAACAGTAGGACATTTTTTCCCATGGTAATGCTTCCAGTCATCATCCAGGTTTGTTCTTCTCTTGTGCCACTAAATGCTGCTCTGGCTGCTCAGCAGGCACTCTGTATGCTCTGCACTGTATTGCTAAATTGATCCAAAAAGAGGCTGCTAACCAATGTTTCCATAGGATTAAACAAGTTGCTGCAGTAATTGCTTAAACACATACTGAAATGACCAGGGAAGAAACACAAGTCTGGTGAGGATGTGCTGCATACAGAAACCAGATGCTCTTCATTGCCTGCACTGCCCAGAGATCCAGAGGGAGGCAGATATCCATCCCTACACATCAACTCCTGTGACAGCCTTCCAAGCAAGGGGTCCACCTCGGCCCAGAGTCTCCATTTTATGCCACAAACAGGGTAAAATAAACAGCAGAACAGCTTTATGTCAGAGTATCTGAGCAAATAACAACCTAACGCTGAAGCAAGTTTTGTGATGATTATACTGTGCTCAGGAGATATTTACCCTCAGTGATAAGCAGCACACTACTGATAAGAAATGCACTACCACCTTCCAGATGCCTTGATTCAAAGTGCCAATGAAAGGATTAGTGGACAAATCTATCTATTCAGAGCTCTAATTCACTTGGGAGCACAGCTGGAGTCTGCTGCTGAAAGTATATCCTGGAGGGCAAAGATCTACAGCTCCTGAAGGTAAAGGACAGCAGTCGATTGCCTGCTGGCTTTGAGCACTTGCAGACTCAGGATGATTCCCCTTATCTTCCACAAACTAACTAGGTTATCAGAGAAAAGTTAAAAATGTGGATTTTAAAATGTTTTCTCAGCATTTATCTCCCTGGGAAAAGCAGCGCAGCAGTTACACTCAGAGAATAAAATAAAAAAAAGCCTTTCCTCATGCACAACCAAGCATATAGGACAGCTGAAAAAGAAAGTGTCTTAGTTAGCAAAGGTTAATATGTAATATATGGAGGCTCATTTCTTCTTTTTAAGGCACTGATTTGGTACAACTGTGCATCATTTCCAAAAGCAGAGATCAGAGCTCCATTTGCCCTGATTGTTTCTGAAATACCAGGCTTAACCAGGATTTCAGGCCCTGAGCTGCTCCATGGGCACCATTTAAAGCTCCCTGTGGAGAAGAGTCAATTGAGAGTGAGTAGCTGGAGGAAGCAATACAGCTGTATTACTTCCAGCATGAACTCAGCACGGGGAAGCAGCAGCCAGGAAAGGCGAAAAATGGCAAATGTGGTACAGGTCAGGCAAGGAGGATCCCTCCCTTTCCATGGGAGCAGCTCAGTGGTGAAACTTGGGAGCAGAAGAGCATAGCTCAGAACCACCCTGTCCTCCTGAACCACAGCACTCGCTGCACTCAGGATTAGAGGCTGTGAGAAATGACCCTTTGTTCCAGCTCCCCAACACCAAGTTACAATTTTTACACCAGCTGTACAGCAAGATGAACTCTGCTTGCTTATGCATCAGTTTTTCCCCCTTCCACCTCAGTAAAGCTCTCTATTTTCAGCAGACAAAACACTAGAAAAAGCTGTCTAATTCATATTTTGATAGCACATGACTTTGCATGTAACAAACATGTTCCTGTGTGTAGTTTTTTTTAAAACGTACTTCCTTCTTTTCCCATCTGTAACCTTTCAGCATGATACTTTTCATTCCTTCCTCACTTTTCATTCCTTCCAAAATGCATCCAGCCCCTCCTCACCAGCAGGCAACCCTCTGGATGTCAAGTCTCCTTTCATTCCCTTTTATTCTGAGCCGAGGCTGTAATTGATGGCAGACAGGATGCCACAGACAGGATGCCACGTAGCCTAATAGCAATTTACTCTCCCAGCAGCTTGTGACAGCCTCTCCCCATGCTCCCTGCCATCAGTGGGACTGGGAACCATCCCGGCTCTCCCTGAGGCATCTGGCAGGGAGATGGGGAGTGTGGGTACAGTCTGAGCAACACAGATACTGAAATCAGGAGAAAAGTCAGTCACTACTGGTTTACAGTCATGTACAGCTCCAAACAGCAGCACTTCTCCTTCAAACTACCTCCCTTCCTTCCTACTCACATTTACATTCCCCTCCGTGATGGTCTGGCATGGCCAACTTCAAAATTACTCTGGGGCAAATTGGAGATTATTCACTCCCAAAGTGACAGATTGGGCACATCTTCAAGTATCTGCTTGAGGCATCAAAGCCACAAAGCTGGTTTGTACAGTTGGGTGCCTACATGGTCTTTGGTCTTTTTTTACAGTAAAGGGCAACTATCCAGTTGAAGTCACTTATACAATATACATATCACCAAAACAAAAAAAGCCAGTGAATGCAAACAGGCTTCATTCCTCTGCTTTCACTGATTATCTTCCACAGCCTTGCAAGTGACAGTGAAGTCTTTTTTCTCCTAGTTTCAGTGCTGTGCTTCCATGAAAGCACTGCACAGCAGGGGCAGGATATTAAGTCATTTTATGTTTACCACTTAGGCTGGAGAAAATGTTTCAAAATCATATTGAGAAAACTTATATAACTTCCTCTGGCAGCCAGTTGCCAGTATAGAGACAGCTTCCCAGAAGCAGCAGCAACCCAAAAGGACAAACATACCCATCCAGAAAGCCCACCCAGTGCACACAGGAGGCATCAATCTCAGCAGATTGCTCAGGAGCACTATGAGCATCCCACCTGTGCTGTCCCCACTGGGGACTGCTCCCAGTGAGGACCACATGGGAATCTCGAGTCCCTCTCATAGCTGCAGAGTCCAGGTGTGGGGATGACCTGAATCCTCCCCCTTCTTTCCTTGGTCTCTGATGCCAAGATGTTTCCCACATACTCTCTCCATCTGGAATCAATTTTTCTCTGCAGGCTCGTATCAGCCACCCCCTACTCCTCCAGTCCAGGCCAGTTAAGCCATGTCACTTGCAGCAGTGGACAGGCAAATAAGAAGAGGCCTTTTAGCTGTCAGGAAATTTTTTTTCAATGCTACTTTACCAGAAGACAAAATAATCTCTGAACAAACAGCCACCATCTGACTTCTCGGGAGATCAGCACAGCCTGAAATCTTTTCTCCTTGACTGCATTTGTTCAGTCAGGAGGCTGCAACGTTTCACCTGTGGCCTTCTTGTCATCATGTACATCTTTCTTCACTGTGGGATTAGTTCTTGGCATCTTCCCATCTTAACTCACGTTGGGCACTGGACCAGCCAGAGATGGTAGCTCTCTCATTTAATCATCTTCTGACCATGAAATGCACATGTCCTTAAGCCTGAACT
Organism: Heliangelus exortis; assembly: GCF_036169615.1. Taxonomy (NCBI): domain Eukaryota; kingdom Metazoa; phylum Chordata; class Aves; order Apodiformes; family Trochilidae; genus Heliangelus; species Heliangelus exortis. The sequence goes on along the minus strand of NC_092424.1, from coordinate 69,319,665 downwards.
GATTTTCAGACAGGTATGATGGGTTTAGCTAGCATTAAGCTATAATGACCTTAAAGCTAGATGTGCTGTTTTTACCATCTTGTCTAGCTTTTTACCCTGCAAGACCAAGGCTCCTGTACAGCAGCCCAGAGAACAGGATTGACAAGGCTTCAGTATGGGACAGGCCAGCACTACATGTAGACAACACCGAGGGAGTGGACCTTCCCCTCACACAAATTCTGAGCACCAAAGATCTTGGTCTCCCACCTCTTTAAAACAAGACTGGTCTCCAGACCAAGCAATCAGCACCTCATGGGTAGCTGAGCACCCTAAGTGATGCCTCCTCAGACTAAAGAGAGTGAAGAGCCAATGTAAGGACTTGAGCCCCCCAGAAGTGACCTCCTGACCTGGAGAGTGGCAGCAGCTCACAAGTGTGCATCCCTGCTCAGAAACATGGTGCTCCAGCTCCTGTTTGCACCGTGTTAATGCTTTTCAGTTTGCACAGCTGCCTTTCTGCTGTGCAGAATGATGAAAACATCATCCCCTCACCAGGTCCCTCAATCTGATGGCTGGATCGTCCAAATGAGAAAAATCCCACAGGGGAGCTCCAGGAGTCCTGATCTTAAATTATTTATCAGCCCGATCAGCAGCAGGAACTCTGCTCACCAAAGCCCATGCTGCTAGCAGACTTTTAAAACATTGCATGTATTCCATCAGCATCCAGGAGCTCAGGCTGGAAGAGCAGCAGCTCCGCACGCAGCCCTGGCTGAGCACACGGGTTGCTTTGCAAAGAGCGCACTCAGCCATCTAATCTCACAGGAGATGTCCTGCTGCCTGCTCCCCCTGCAAAGAGGGAAAATCCTTTCATTTCTCTGCTTTTGATCTTCTCTGCCAGACTCAGCTGGATGCCTGTGGGAACGGATGTTTACTCAAAAGAAGAAATGCTGTACACTGGACCCTCAAGTCTCTTCATTAAAGGGGAACAAACATTTGCAGTCTGTGCTGCTCCAGCACCAAGCAAGGACAGAGGGACCCAGCTCTGTGTTTACATAAGGTCACGTTGTCCTGATCTTACTAAAGGTGACAGCCAACAGCAACAAGACAAACACATGAGGAGGGGACAAGGGGGCAGTCAGCTCAGGAGGTTTGCATTAAGAAGACAAATAATTAAGCAGCAATTTACCCCAAAGCCCCAAGGAGCAAGACCTGTGCAAGAAAAACAGGATTTAGGCTACCGTAAAATAGTTGTACATCATCAGCAGCATTCTGGCTGCAAGACCTGCTATAGTTTTTTATGAATACAGTGTCTGCAGAAGCCTGCAAAATAGGAATAATTGAAGAGAAGGCTCAGAGTCCCACTTCCAAAAAGAGCAGGCTACTTCTTAAAGGGTATCTCTCGCAGACTGACACATGGCTCCAGTATAACTGAACAGCTCTAATTCAATCTGGTGGAGGATGTGGTTCCCATCTGCATTAGCCAGTGCACCATAAAGCCCTTTAAGATGGGACCCCTTCAGGGGGATCTATTTGTTTCTCTCAGTTTCTGATTCAAGGTGCCAGCCTGCCTCTCTTCTGCTTCATGGTTTGCCTGTCTGCCACGCTGTTTGCTTGCAATGGTGGCAGAGGAAAGCAGTGTGTTTCTGAAAATATGGATAAGGAACTCCTTGCATGACTCTCAAATTTCATCTGGGACAAGCAGTGGAGAGATGATGTGGCTGTGATAAAGGATATGTGGCAGGGATAAAGAGGGACACCTTAAACTGCTGTCAGATCAAAGATGACATCAGAAAGGATTCAGACAGTAAGGTGAAACTATTCAAGCATGGGATCACCAATTGTCATGAAAAGAAATTGACAACAGTGGATTCAGGAAAGTGGGGAAGAACAGGCTGCTAGAGACAGAGTGGGGAATATTTACAGAGCTCTGAAGTGCTCTAGACAGGGAATTTATCTGAAGAGCTTGTTAATGACACTTACTCTCTAGAAATTCTGAGAAAGATGGGTAGCAGGAAAAGACCAAGATGCTTATGGAAAGGGGTTTGCTCTGAATTCTCATAAAACCAGTGTCCCGTCATGGACCACCACCCCGAGTAGATACCCAGCACCTTAGCTGAATTAAAACTGTGCCAATTCATAGCCCTGTGCTGAGACTGGTGTTAATGGCACAGAGCAGGATGTGGGGAATAAGAACACAAGCCTGAGCACATGCCCTGCATCTGGTACCACCTTGTGAAGCAGGACAGCCTGCCCCCAAACTCCAGTTTCAGTGGGAGGAGGGAACCAGGAGCGACTGCATTCTGCATTCTCACAGCACCAGCAGAAGCAGCAGGACACCAATGGTGACTCCACGGTGTCTGCAGTGAGTGCCAGGCTCTATTGAATTCAACTCTTTAACACAGAAATAGTGGTACACTGCTGCTGTCAAAAAGGAGGTGGAATGGTATATTCATGCACCAAACTGTGCTGGGAATTGAGCGCAGCTTGTGCAGCCCTCAGGTACAGCTGGGGGAAAGGAGATTTTTAACACCTGATTTTTCTGAAGGGTCTTCTTTAACAACAACAGACAACCAAAAAGTATAACAAGCCCTAAAAAAATCATCCTTCCTTTCTACATTTTAGCTGACAAAAAATGTGCTTTGAAAGTCGTTTTGTTTTGTTTTTTTAAAGAGACCTGCATACATTCTATTTCAACAGCATAGTAGTTTCATTACAATTCAGGCATTAGACTGGCCCTTTTCCTAGGAGAAGAAAAGACTATGGATCACACCACATTCAGCCCACGTTATCATTATAAAGATCTTTGCTCAGTGCCTGACAATTGCATACTACACCTCAGGTCGGTCCCTTAGAAACACTCCTATTCTTAACATTATCTTGAGAACTTCTCCTGGTGGAAAGAATTTAAATGAGGTGAAGGGAGCAAGAGAAAAGGAATGTGTGTGAGGCATTCGTTGGACACAGCACAGGGAGAGGGAGAGGTGGTGAGCAGTAAATCACTGTCCAAAGACCTTTACTTCCAGAAACTTGTCAACCCCACTTCTCCTTGCAGCCAACTTTTCAATCTACTTACGACTGAAATACTTTACAGACTCAGCTGACTAAGCAAAAGCAGAGCAATTACCACACTGACTTCGTTATCACAAAAATTAAAAAATATGTGCATCCAGGAAAGAAACCCTGTGTGTCAGGAGGTTGTAGATTACTCAGGGGAAACCATTACAAGGTTATGGAAGGCAGCATTTCCAACTGCAGCTGTGAACATCTGCACTAATTCAATTGCCCCTTTTCAGCAACTGCAGTAGAATTTGTTAACTCACTGACACACCCCCAAACAAAAGGCTTGGTGCTCAAACTGCAGCTCTGCTGTAACTCCGAGGAATTTAGTAGCGTTATACAGAGAATTAATTTGGCCCAGCATGTACAAACATATCCTCAAAGGGACTGAATGCCTGTGTTACAGGCAATACTTCTCACAAGAACTCTTAAATCAAATTAGAGAGCTAGAGGCAGATGCTTGTTGTAGAGTAACGTGCTCTCCAGCACTCTGAGCTTTTGTTTATATGGTACGACTTGGAAAAAAAAAAAAAAAAACCAAAGAAAATTTACTTCACATTTTCTGTCAAGCTTGTCCAGTGTTATTATCTGGGATGCTCTCACTTTCTGGGCAGCCAGCATGGAAATCAGGCATGTGAGACAGGTTTGCAGAAGTCTGAAAGCCTGATCTCAGGGCCTGTCCTAGAGATGCTGAGCACAGAGCTGAGTTTTTCAGCACAGTCACCAGGGCAGCTCCTACATCCTGCAGTGTTTTTCTCTGTGCGTGCCTTTAAATTACCACACACCTGGCACAGCAGGCCAAACTCTTCCTGCATTCATTCATATCTGTATGGTCCTACACAGAATAGGAGACTGGAGGAAAAAAAAAACCAAACCATGGGGGAATTGACAGATGGAATTTTTAAGGCTGCACTCCCCCTCCTATTCCCACCACTCCTGCTGGTGCTGCCACCGATACTGCCCCTGCCTCCACTGCCATCACATTAACAATTACTCAGTTGCCACTTCTTATCCCATCTGTTTTTTGTGGGTCATTTACATGTGCACACATTATAAACATGGCTCAGGCCACATCTGCTAGTATTGTCCCACTATGTGTTAAAAACAAAGCAAAACAGAAGCACAAATACATCACTACAAGAGACCTATGCTGCTTGCAGTGGTGAGAAACTCTGACTTTCAGGAATATCCAACCTGCAGTACACATGAAATTTCAAATCACCCTCCTAGTTGATTAAAAATTACTCCAAATATCCAGTTTGAGAATGGCTGAAATAATTCCCTACCAGGAAAAACAAGACAGAAAAGTGGGAATTACCTGTCAAGTCTCTGGGTGTCCCAGTAATTTGCTACATCTGAGAGGGACACTTCTGGCAGGTCTGGGGAATATGTTTCTCTCTGTGCTCACCACTAATGGCATTTTCTTATGCTGTAGGAGTACTGGTGTTTGAAGATGTTCCTACATCTTGTTATAGGAAAAGAGCATAGGAAGAGTTGGCCATCAGTCTCAGCTGAATGATTCCTGTGTGATTCTGGGGCAAGTTACTCAAGATGGGATGCACTTCACCCAGCCTTAGACATCTAAATCCAAACCAACTGCCCAAGCTCCCTTTATACACAACAGAGAACTTCTGAAAGCCAGCTGTGCAGCTCATGTCATTCAGCCTGTTTTAAATGTCTACCCTTGGATGAGATGAGCTTCACTTTAACAGTTTCCCTTGAGTTTATGAGGAACACAACTGCTATCTCAAATGTATAAATTTAAATTAATGGAGGTGAGGTCCATGTTTTTTCACCCCTTGGCAGGTAATTTATTCAGACTACAAGTGTCTACAGCTATGGTATTACATCTGCCTGGTACAAAATGGTCCAGTGTTAACATGAGACTTTACTGTGCTGTTAGTCCTGCTACAAGTAGACCAGGACCAGCCACTTACATTAAAAAAAATAAATAAAATAAACTAGTGCTCTGGGACAGATCTCTTTCTACTGTGCTACGCAGAAACTGATATAACAAAGAGACAGAATGATGTGTCTACATAAAAGTAAAGGAGATGACAAGCAGTTCAGACTTTTCCAGGGATGGAAGGGGAATGAGGCTGTCACAGCCTGAGCCTCATCGGGACTTCTGAATAGTACTGATTGCTGATGCTCCAGCTGCAGGAGGGACAGTGAAACCCAAATAAGATGTTATAGGAAATGCAGGGTCTTTCATATCAGAAGAGACTTTCAGAGAGGCTGGTATGATAACCCTACCAAAGCAAAGGCTGTTCTTCACAAATCTATGTAGATGGTATAACAGCTGCAGAACAAGGACCACTTAAGCCTAAAGACCATTAATTGCACAAGAAAACTTGGATGTGAAAACAATGAGGCTAAAGCTCAGATGAAGGGTGGGTTTTTTTCCCTTTAGAATTGAGATTCTGGAAAAGCCCCAAATAAGCATAATAAAACAAAGAAAAAATTAAGCCCTTTCAAGACACAAGTCCAAACATTTACTTAAGGATTTGTATGATGCAGCAATTCACGAGATAGGGCCTCATTTGGTCTGTCTGACACTAAGCCAAATGGAGAGAGATTACATCTCAGAACTTGTTCTCCTTGCCTCAGCAAGGGGAAGAGAGGGGGCTGTTCCCTGACTGCAGCAGCAGCACTAACAAGGACTTTCCTCTGGAGCTCCTGGCTTCTCATCCTGAGCTCAGGCTTCCACATCAGGACACAGACCAGTTTCCAGGCACTCCAGAGGGTACTGAGGCCCTTCTGTGACTTAAGTTGGTGGCTGAGCTCTGTTTATAAACACCACATGTTGAACTTGGGCATGGCAGCCCTTTAGTGAACGTAACTCACACCCAGGCTCCCTGTGCAATACCTGAAGTCTACTTTGCAAGGGCTAATCAAAGTTAAAATGATTTTGTCTAGGGAAAGTCAAGAATACAAAAGACTCTTCTGGCCCCTGCAGTCCTGAGGTGTGTGAGTAAAGAGTAAGCTGCATGGATTTGGTAGCTCCAAAACTTGAGCATGGGCTTTTCCCAACCCAGAGAGTTAATTTTTTAATTTTATTAATCAAACCTCCATGCACAACTAATTTGCTACAGTTTTCCCAGGGCTTTTATTTTATATTTATTTGTGTACTCCTGACAGAGCCAATTTCAAACCAAAAGGGTAAATAAATTTCCTTTGATCTTTGCTCTTTCACCCCAGTCTTCCTAGTCTGAAAGTGAAGCACAAAATAGACTCCATCTGCTTCAGGTGAGGAGCAGGTGATAAATTTCTTGCTAAGGAGGAGATGAGATTATTAATCAAAATGGGTTCAGGGTGTAGTGTTTTGAAGTTGAGTGTTAAATAACAGGTGAAAGGGAGGAGGTTTTTCCTTTTAGAACCTAACATCTAAGCCTGTTCAATAAAATGAAGCAGACATCTGTTAGCCAGGTTGTCACAGGAAAAAAAAAAAAAGAAAAAAAAAAAGAAAAAAAGAAAAAAAAAAAAAGAAGAAAAAAAAAGAAAAAAAAGAAAAAAAAGAAAAAAGAAAAAAAGGAAAAAAGGAAAAAAAAGAAAAAAAAGGAAAAAAAGGAAAAAAGAAAAAAAGAAAAAAAAAGAAAAAAAGAAAGAAAAAAAAAAAGAAAAAAAAGAAAAAAAAAAAAAAAGAAAAAAAAAGAAAAAAAAAGAAAAAAAGAAAAGAAAGAAAAAAAAGGAAAAAAAAAAAGAAAAAAAAAAAGAAAAAAAAAAGAAAAAAAGAAAAAAAAAAAAAAAAGAAAAATTCCTGAAGAGCCAGTGTAAATTAAAGCCTTCAAATCAAAATAGCAACTCTAAAAATTGCTTTGTGTTTCTTTTCATAATGGCACAGTTTGGTCTCTGTTCAAGATGACTTAAGTGGCAGAAGTAGAATGCAACTCTGCTGTCCACTGAAAGTTACAGCTATGAACACCTCCTGATTCAACAAAGGGTTTAGTTCGCATTCTCTGATTCTCCTTTCCAGCTAAATTTGTTTTCCAAGAAACCATCTCACCCACTACAAAAGAATGCAAAGTTCCCTATCCAGTTATCACCAACCTATGTGAAACACCAGCACTGTAGCATCCTCAGCCTGGTAATTAGTTAGAGAATATGAAAGCAAAAGCTTTCACAAACTTGAACTCCATTGTACTAAGAAATAAAACCTTATGCATTCAGTGGCTTTCTCCTTTTCTTCTGCTGTTTGTCAGCAGTGTGTTTCAGTGTGCATGTTCAGCAAAAAAAGTAGAGAAGAAAAAAAAGGTGAGCAAGATCAATTTTTGTATCCTTATTCTTCCCTGTTGCTGATAAAATACTGCTCTTAAAAGATACCACCATTAAAATTTCAGTTTAAATCTGTGTACCAGGAAATAGGACTCTCCCTACATCCTTTGGAGATTATTCCAGGGCTTAAAAGATTTCACACTCTGACAGTTCCTCAAAATACTATGACTACATGTTTCTTTTGTCAGTCTCATTCTAATACAGTATTAGCCAAGTCCTCCACCTCCAGGCTATTTACACTCCCCAGAGAACTGAGGACCTGTTACAGCCACAGTTAGAAAGATCAAGTTCTTTTAATCTTTCCTCTTATCCACTCTAACAACAAAATATCATGATAGGTTTCCCTTTCTGTGGTTTGATGTCCCAGTACTGATTGCAGAATAGCAGGTGTGCTGTCATTCAAGCCAGAGTGTAAATGAGACCATCCAAGTTCTTTGATTGCCTCACACACAAAGCCCCCAGATTGCATATTTTCTTTTCAAGGCTAAAATAGTAAGAACTTCAGGGGCCTTGTCTCTCTTCTCTAGATCAGCGTGATCCTAAGTCTCTTGACATCAGTGGAAATATTCTCAATCACTTGGAGGGTCTTGGATCAACTCCCAAATCTCAAAGAATAAAAGCCAGAGGAAAATGAGGCATTAAGTTGAAATACAAGTGCCTGGAATTCCTGCCTTGAAGTGGGAACGGAACAACTTTGAGGGCAGGCGGAAGGATTTTAAAATTAAAAAGAATGGTAGGAAGAGCATGTTTTAACTTTCTAATTGAAAAAAGTGCTTTGGAAAATATTCTGTGAAACTGTTTTGCATTAACTTATTTATTTAGTCAAGGGAACATTCCACTCATATTCACTGGAAGAATGAAAACCTGAATGTCACAGTATTTATTTTGATGTTCTCTTCATAAATTGGAGGTTATGGGTGTCTTTACACAACGTACAACTTCCCAGGCTACTGCCTTCAAATGAAGGAAAAGCTACACAGAACAATGTGAGGAGGGTCATCCCATTCAGGTATTTCACAAATAAGCAGTAACACAAGACTGCAGAGTGTGTAATAGCTTTATCCTCAAGGGGAGAAAGTCAGCTCCTGACTTCACTAATGCCAGAGTTTTGCACAGAAGCATTACCCAAATGCTGTTACATATAAAAATACCAAATACTGCTCTATACCAGAGCTGTATACACCGTTCATAATGAATCAACACACCTAAACAAATCCTGTGCCATGTGTACTCAACCACAAGAAAACCTGATAGCTCGTGTTACATGTGCATTATCTTCCCCAGCTGGATGCTTTCACCCACAAAAATTATACACTCTGAATTCTTAGCTACACACTTCTCATTCACAGAAGGTCTCCCAGCCACCCTCTATTACCATAACTGAGAAGTGCTGGTTCTCAGCAGGGCTGGTGTGTCACAAGACTCATACACTTTTTCTGGATCGGGTCATTAATCATTTGCTCTGTGAGTAATTCTTCTAAAATCAAAACAATCGACGTAAGGCACACGTCAAAGGAAAGCCATCTATCTCTCTCCACAGATGTTTCACTAATGCACAGCCTGGTGTAGTTACAGTATGACTAAGAAGGAGGAAAAAAACTTTTTTCTGCTGTTATCTTCAAAATGGTACAATCAGTAAAGCTGAACCAAAATAATAAAGAAAAGCACGAAGTGAACTGAAAAGGACATCTTGCACTTTATGGTGCCAAACTAAACAAACATTGTACTGCTCTGTTAGCTTTGTAAATCTTACAGTTAAGCTCTTCCTTAGCTCAGGCTGCCTGTTTCTTAAAAGACAAAGACAAGCAGAACTAGCTGGAGGCAATGAATTATATCAGCATTCGAATTCATGCTTGTATATCCTCTGAAGGAAAAACTCCCTTAAAAGCTATCTAAGGAACTTCCTCAAATGTATTCTGGCAACAGTTATTTAAGACTTGAAGATTTCTGATGTCTTTGCAGTTCCTTAAAAACAAACCGGGAAATTATAAAACCTCCACAGTTTGCTGCCAATTTCAAAACAGGATGTTTTTGTTGTTGATGACTGTAATTAGGACCATTGACCTTGAAAATGTAAACAACCCATCTGTTACATCTTCTAATTATTGTTGCAAATATTTTTTTTTCTTTATAAACTTGGCTGTATGAATAGTTTAGTGTTCATATTCAGGCAAAGACAAGAATTTCCACAGGACTGAAAATACAAAAAAACAATGCTGAGGGGAAATGGAAGGGAGAAGAAGAGAAGTAGTTAGCATATGTCTAGTGATTTAAAATCAAGGTGGGTGTTAATCAGAAAACAGAAAAAGCAAAACAGAAAATGCACCCCTGCATTATGAAATGTATTACAGTATTGCTGAAGAAACACCCAATGTCAGGAAATAACCCTGGAAAGTGTTTGAACTCCTGCCTGAGACAGCAAGGAGGAAGTTCTGTAGATTTCATAGACTCACAGAATGGTTTGGGCTGGAAGGAACCTTCAAGCTCACCTAGTTCCAGCCCCCCTGCATGCCCCAGACACCTCCCACTAGACCACACTGCTCAAAGCCCCATCCAACCTGGCCTTGAGCACTTCCCAGAGCAGGGATTGAGGGGGGGTGGGTAGCAGTAGTTGTGGTAGCCACAACTTCCCTGAGCACAACCTGTCCCAGTGTCTCACCAGCCTCACAAGGAAGAATTTCTTCCTAATGTCTAACATAAATCTACCTTCTTCCAGTTTAAAGCCATTACCCTTTGTCCTATTGCTACATGCCCTTATAAGAAGTCCCTCCCCAGCTTTCTTACAATCCTGCAACCAGAAACCTGACCCCCGGAGTCCTTACCTTCTGATGTCCAAATTCATTCAATATTGTGCCCAGCTTCTTCGTGTTGCTGTGAAGTTTATGAGCAGCAATGGCTGGGTTTGGATCCCTCCAGTCAATGGAGAGGCGATGATACCAGAGGTGCTGACCCTCATGAATGTGGGCTGACTTGATGCTGGGGTCAAAACGATGCACTTCACATCCACTGTTGGCCATGCTGATCTCAAACTGGTTGTCATCATTGCCAAGCCTAAAAAACAAAAAAAAGATGTTGAAAAAAAAAAAAATGCTGCAAAAAGAACTACTAGGGAGTAGGACTTTCTGAGGATTCATAGTAAACGATGGTAAAATCCAACCTATTTGTTCCTGAAGATAAGTGGAGGAGCTGTTTTGCTCTTTCTTAGGTTATACCTGCAGCACTGAGCACAATCTAACCCCAATTCTTGCTGAGATAACCAGAAATAAAGCAGTAATACTTGCTGAAGATTTAAGTAGTTGAGATAAAAGAAATTTAGAGGAACCTGTGGTTTGGGGGTTTTTTCAGTGTCATAACTGACCTTAAGAAACTTTTAATGCAAAATTTCATTTCTAGAATGAAACTAATGGAGTGGATTGGATAAACTACCCTCACCAGAAAATTCAAGCTCAATGCAATATACTGCATACAGTTAGGATGAAGGGCTATTTTCAAGGCAAGAATGAAACCTCCTTTAGCCAGGCTGATAGCCTTCCCAAGGTGCTTTTTCATAATTCAGAAGTAGCCATCATTGATAAGAAAATAAATGCAGTTTTAGAACCTTTGTGCTGTTACTATTCCTATATTTCCAATTTGCTTTCTCCTGACAAGATTACAGTACTTCCCTTAGTCCCCACTGCACAAACTCCCAATAACCAACCTGTAAGCAGAAGAGGAAATACATTTAAAATTTATTCAGTACTGTTTTGTAGAAATCAGGCACATTTCCCACTGCTTACATAATCTGGTGTTACAAAGATGAGCCACAATGGTCACCAACAGGGGAACCAAATGCCTCTCCTTCTCTGTGCACAGGAAAACACAGATAAAAAGCAAATTTAAAGATAACCCCTTCAACAACAGTAGTAGAGCTGTTACACAGACTTGAGAGAAAGATTGCTACTAATTTGGCAAAGATTCCAAGGAATAAGAAAAATTAATAGCCCCATTGTACAGCAGTGTTGTCTCATCTCCTCTCTCTGCACAGAAAAGAAGGCTGTGCCATATTTCCACCTCCTACAGACCATTGGTTCACAGACAGTACACTAGAACTAAAAAAATTCTGGTATTTATCATTGCACTCACACATCTGGACCACAGGCCTTCCCTGCTGCGTACAAATAGGATGTCCTCTTATTTCTACTTCTCCACGCTTGTTCCAAGTGTGGTTCAAATAGAACACGTAACAATGTTTAGAAGACCAAGTGTTTTGGAAGTTACCAATGTGGTATAACAATTCATAGAATGATTTGGGTTGGAGGGGACTGTCAAGATTATCCAGCTCCAACCCCTCTGTGTGGGCAGGGACACCTCCCACTAGACCAGGCTGCTCAAAGCACCATCCAACCTGGCCTTGAACAATTCCAGGGACAGAACTGTTTGCCCTAACACCAGCAAAGCACAGTGTAATAAAGCCTTATTATTAGGTCTTCTCCTCAACCATCTTCCCCTTTGATCATCTGGGAAAGTAGGAGGAGACAGTTTGCAAAAACAGCTCCGCACACTGCTCTGAATCCTAGAGACTGGGACTGGGAACAACTCAGTTTCAAGGATTCCAGCCCGTACAGCCACGTAGGAGAGAAAGAGGGGAGTTTTCTTTTAATACATTCTACATTCATTAGGAAAAAAAGTTCAGAAGTTAACCAAGTGAATCAATTTGCATGTGGCTTTCTACAAAAGGGACACTGATGAACAAAGACCAGTGTAATGCCTTAGGAATGAGAAGCTGGCTAAAAATGAACAATATGTGAATTGTTGGGGACAGTCACAGCATTAGATTGATGAGCCTACCAGTGACTGACAGACATATGTATCCATGACATCCTTCTAACTGTACCAGCTGGTACAATCCACAGGGCCAGATGCTTTTGATGTAGATAAATGTCAAGCTGCCTCCAAACAGATTACTACTCATGTGGACTGCAAAGTGAAGTTCACAGTGGTGCAAAACAGCAAGAAAAAAATATAGATGAGGGTGAAGCAGGGGCTGATATACCTTCTGGCACTCTAGCTAACAGCTCAAATTTATGCCTGAAGAGAACCAACAACATATATTTAAGAGATGTGTAGATGTGATGCTTAGGGACATGGTTTAGAGGTGGACTTGGCAGTGCTAGGTTAACAGTTGGACTTAATCTTTTTAAAAAGTCTTTTGCAACCAAAGCTATTATTTGATTTAGGACAGAAAATAAGGCCATCTCCAAAAGAATTGGTTTGAAAAATTCCTGGCTCACATGTGATCATGCTAAAGGATAACAAAGCATGAAAAATGCAAACAAATGAAGTCTCCTAAGAAAGGTTTTGTGTTAATTAAAAAGGGACCATGATTTTAAACAATGGCGTGGAGGCCACAGAAGACCAGAAAAGCCTTTCCCCAGCATCAGGAGAGAGCAGCTACTGCCTGCAGCAAAAGCATAAAAATGACAAGGACGCTGACCCATTTTTATAGCAAAGGAGAAGAAAGTAAATTTACAGGGTCAGCAGTGGCTGATGGGGGACTCCCCGTGGCTTCCACCTTCCTGAGGTGGGCTTCCCAAACCTCAGGAGCAGGACCCTCCGTGTGTGCCAGGGGGAAGGGAGGGCTCGCTGGTCCTGCTCCATGCTGGCAGCAGGGCAGGGATGCTGTGCCCTGCATGACAGAGCACATCACAGCAGGCAACAGTGTCCCTTGGCTGTCTCCTGCTCCTGGGGTTCCAGAGGGTCATGGCACATAAAGCCTCACACTGGGAATAAGCCTGCAGTTGCAGATTGCACTGAACAGAGCATCACACCAGCCCCTGCCTCGCACTGGAGCACAGCACGCACCCAGGTAGCACAAAAGCTGCTTTGTCTCCTCCAGCACAGCTCTAGCAGACACCTGTAGCTGATCCAGCTTGGTAACTGCAGGAATTCCTGCTCTCACAGGGACCACAGACAGGGCAGAGCTGGAAAAAACATCCATGGCATGGTCAAGCTTCCTCTTCATGTGTCCCTCCTCCCTTTCCAAAGGAAAATAATGCAGGAGGAAAGAGGCATCCCCTGCCTGGATCCTAAAGGCCCTGCACTTTGAGATCCACCTGAAAGGGCTTTTTGTACTGCAGCAAGTCTCTTTAAACCTCAGCTGGTAACTTTCTGAAATCCTATTCATTTATATTATCCCAGCTTGAGCCCCTTGCCTGCAGTGTTTGTAACAGACTTAGCTTAAATCTAAGCAGATTTAGCACTAATAACCAGAGCTCACTAATGCATATTGCAATTACGTAGCATACTGGGAAATCCTGTCCCCCACGCAAAATCATTGCTGCCTCCCAGCAGTGGAAGAAACTAATTCTAATCTAAAAAGACTTCCAAACATTTCAGACACTGCTCACTCCCATTCACAAGTAACCTCTTCTCTAGCATTCAAGAAGGCAAAGCCCAAGCAGCATGTTTTGTTCCATTTTAATGATAGATGGATTCAATTCCAGACTCCCAGTAACACTCACACTGAACTTTCACATTTGTCCTCCATCCATCCTCCCCAGAGGGAACGTTCCTCATTGGAAGCAGCTGCTCCCCCTTTGCTCTTTATGAACTGTATGAGATAACAAAAATGCTTAAAGGGGATTTTTGTCTTACTCAGAACAAAATTACTTTTCTGCCTGTCATAAGCCAAAGGAAGAAAGTCTGAGAGAAGAATTACACAGTAACAAGCTCCAAAGGCTGAAGTAAACAGGATGATTGAAGACTACTCCTCCTTAACCTCAAATATTTCCCTTTTATTTTTGAGCTGTTTCCTGTGATGGTTGGGTATTTACCACACATGCGTATCTGATGATTGATGGGAAAGCCAGCATCAATTTCAACCTCTGCTACACCCACTGTTTCATCAGTACAGAAAATCTGGTACTCAGGCTCCCTGTGCCATGCCCAAAGCAGCACTACATATAAAGTAGTGGTGCATATGCACTACTTCAGTTTTGTTTAAAACCATTACCAAGTTAGCTTTGTGCTGGTCAGCTTTATGCCAAATCTGCATTTCTTAGCACAGATGAAATCAAGCCTGCATTGTGGCTACTAGCCAGTTAAAAAAAAATTAAAAAGCCATTCTCAACCCACATTTGGTCCACAGCAAAAAAGAGGGACACTAATACAGGAGTTCAGATATAATTTAATGATCATGTGACTTGAAGGGAAAGATCTAGATTAATTCCACTGAATTTTGAGTACTAAGCCAAGACATCTAAACTCAGTAGCCACGTTATCTCAATAATCAAAGAAAAGCTATACCTCCCTCCAGAAAGTCATTTACCTTAGCTGATTTTCCACCAGAATGTATCCGCCTCTGTGTACTGACTACTAGATGGAGCCTCAGGCAAGAAGACAGTACTACAGTAAAGCAGGTAAAACTCTAGATCTGAGCATGATAACACAGCACCTCTACTAACTTGCATAGGAATGTGAAAAACTGAGGAAAAAAACCCAGTATTTTGCAACAAAAATAGGTAAGTATAATTAGAAATAGATTGTGAAAATAAGAAGCAACGTTAGTAAAGAGGAATTTGCCCTCCCTATTTGTGATTTGTCTCTAAGGGGAATATTATTGCTGTTCCATCACAGAGCAATGCAGCTTAACAAACCCTGAGAGCCCCTCACCCTCCAAGAAGTTTGATCTCTACAGCTCAATATAAGCTCGATCCAAACACAAGCCCACCCAAGTAAACAGAAAACACTCCCCCTGGTTGCAGTGCACTCTGCATCTGCTTGAGGCTCATCACTGGTGTTTTCTGCCACGTGCTAATAACTGAGAAATGCCACCCACACACAGCTCCTTGCTAGCCACTATTATCCAGTACCTGAAGGGAGCCTACAGGAAAGCTGGGGAGGGACTTTTTGTAACAGCATGTAGCAACAGGACAAGGGGTAACAGCTTTAAACTGGAAGAAGGTAGATTTAAATTAGATACTAGGAAGAAATTCTTCATTCTTCAATTCACCTCCCCAGTGAGGCTGGTGACACACTGGAACAGGTTGCCCAGAGTTGTGGCTGCTCCCTCCCTGGAAGTGTTCAAGGCCAGGCTGGATGGGGCTCTGAGCAGCCTGGTCTGGTGGGAGGTGTCCCTGCCCATGGCAGGGGGGGCTGGAACTTGATGATCTTGAAGGTCCCTTCCAACCCAATTTGGTCTCTGATTCTGTGATTCGGAAACCCACCACAGCAACATCACAGAAACAAACTGTGCTGGTTGAAGGGAGATTCAACCTTTCAGTACACACCTCTCACCTTAAAGGTGGCTCCCAGGACTGCAAAGACAGATTTATTAGGCTGCAGCCTGGTAGAGATCTGTGTGAAAAGAGCTCCAGATACCAGCAACCATTCTCCTAATGAACCTATATGCTGATCAGTAGTGCACAAGGCCAGTGGCCTGACATACTCTGAGGAGTGAGCTTCCTGGTCCTCCTGAGAAGCAGTGTTTCATTAGCAGGGAAACAGGAGGTGTTTGTGGTTGTACTACCTGTGAAAGCACTTGTTCTGTGAAGAGTGAAAATTTAAGTCTCAAGTGCTGTAAACACCGTAAACACTACAAGCATTTTAAAATAAAGCCACAACTGCTTTTATTATTATCACTTCAGTACATGTCACCCCTGAAATGCACACATGCTTATATGGAAATGCACTATTTTGTCCCAGAGGTAATTAATGAAGTAATGCTGCTGAAGTACGTAGCAATTAGGGAAGTCACTTATGCTCAGGGAAGATGCTATAGGCTTCTCAGTTTATCTCATTCATTTCCATCTATCTCACCTGAACTACCACTCACTATTAATTAACCAACTGTTTTTTCATACTAATGTTAAAAAAGCCAAGGAAAACAAAGACCTTAATGCAAAAACTATTTTTTTCCCCCCCCTAATAACAGTTCACAGAAGCACATCAACATGTAACAAACAAACAAACCTGAAAGGCTGTAGTTTAAAAGACAGCCTTGTTGCAGGCTGCTGCAGATATAGGACTTTCTGAAGCTAGATGGCATGGAACAATTTGCTGTCTTTAATTTTAAAGAGAGCTCTTACCCAAGGGAATAGAGACGGCACTGCTTGCTTCTGATTCGATGAATGAGGCTAAACCTCTCGTCAAGACAGATCGACCAGGGCTTCTTTGTGGTTTCAGAGTACCCTCTCAGGCTGCTCAGGTTCATGTGTTCACATGAAATCTGTTGAAATCAAGGGATTTTTCATTTTAAGATGGGACTTTCAATTTGGTTTTAATTTGCCTTCTGGGGAAAGAGCGGAAAGAAGAAAAATGTTAATTGCTTTCATTTAAATCTGTCTGTCAATCTGATATGCAGCCAGTAAGATCTCATGTTTTTGCTTTTTTTCCTTTGTTCATCTGTTCTGTTTGGTGAAATTTAAGGCTTACATAATCCTCCAGAGAGCAATGCAGTTTGAAAAGCAAATAATTAAGCATTAGTACTATACTCAAAAACGAATCTTTAGAAAAATATTTTTTCCCCAAGATCCAGTTACTTTGGCATTAAAACATTCATTTTTTTCTTTTTCAAACCTGGAGTGGATTCTGCATTCTGAATAATGTCAAAATCGTGTCACAATTCAAGATTGCAATAAGAAGTTGCAGTGTCACTACAATGTGTACTGTGTACCTTAAAGCATTCCAAAACTCAGTTCCAGAAGGGACTTATTCATTACCCCAATGTATTCCCTCTCCAACAACAAAGACTTAAGCAAATTCTTAACTAAACAGAGGAATCACAGCACATGTGTGTATGCTATGCTGGCTTTAAAGCCAGGATAAAAACACCACAAAAGGAGAAGAAATAGAGACTGTGGGGAAGAACACTAAGCTGATGTCCTTGTAAAGACCAACAAAACGAGGACTAAAAACATTCTGGCTTCTTCAGGAATCTGGAAGTGCCAAAAATCACTTAACTGAGAGGTGAGGTCAGTTCTGCCAGCAGCTTGCAAGAGCCAAACTCAAGGAAGCCGTGGCCCTGACAGTGTCACCCTATGAACCAGCACCAACTCTGCCCCTCTGCAAGCTGCTTGGGCCAGCCCTTCACCCCCAGGCTCTGCCACCCCATCCAGCACCATCTCTTTCCTCCAGACCCCCTCTGGAAAAAGGCCAGCACGGAGCTGGGGGATGCTGCAGCCTTTCCAGCATTCAGGAGCCAGGGCAGAGCAAGCAATGGAAAGCCAGGGCAGTTCCTATGGCTGTCACCATAGGAGTGGTAAGGAGATTATCAGGAAACAGAGGTAAGCATCAAAGCTGTGGCTACTTCTGCCCAAGAGATGATGTGTCACACTGCACTGACATCAGCTTACAGAGCTTTTCAAACCATGCCATCAAATTCAGGGGTTTCAGGGCACAGGCTGCTGACACACAAATAGGCAAGCAAAGACTGAGAAGAGCTGCAGGAACTCAGCTGAGCCATCATGAAAATAATGGGGCCCAGTAGAAGCCCTGGCTGCAGGGATGGGAGATGGCACTGCCAGGAAGCCACCAATGAAAAAGGTGGAAAGAATGCTAATAGAGACAAAAATCAGGTTCAATATCAGTCCTGAGCTGACTGTTATCTTGCTCACCTTGCACAGGTCTGGCCCTACCTAGAACCAGAAGAAATAGAACAATTTTACACAGTGGTAACAGTAAAAACTGGAACCTAGTCTTTGACATGGTAGATGATCCCACCATGTGCCTTATAACAAGTAAATAAAACTCTCATTCTTTAAGAACCTGAAGCTGTGAAATATCATTCATTACTTGCAGAATTACATCCAAAAAGCCGCACACTGCATCACCTCCTCCCTGCTCTTGCTTATCTCGTAATTCCTATGGAAAATTCATAAAAGCTAATATAGCATCTCTTCATGCTGCCCTCAGGATTCACTAAGTTTTAAGCAATGATTTTTCACTGCACCTCAGTACCCATTTCCCTTCAGTCACACAACAATCAAGGAATAAATGATATTGCAATAACATGTGCTAATTTTAAGACACAGAAGAATAATGTGCTCTCTGCAGAAAACTAAGATTCTGCAATGCTGCCATATAATTGAGTCATGGTATTATGAGCAATTACAGGACTCAGGATTTGCAGCAATGTTAATAAATAACTTTTGCTCTTGCTGCCAATAATAAAAAAGAAACCCTGAATGCTGCCTGCAGCACCATCACCAGTCTGTTTTATGATTTACAGACCCTAATGCAATGCGTTCAAGTCCTCCTCTGGTCTTCTTCTCACTGCTATCATACAAACAATAGCAGATATAAGATGGTTCTTCTAATCATTAGATAGCAGCACTAAACAAGCTTTTTCTGGCCACATCCTGACCCTGCTGACACAGCATCTTCCCCTCCAGCGGTTCCAGCCATTCCACACTGAGGGCAGGGACCTGAACTCAGGCACAGTAATTAGCAGAGACTTTCTCAGCAAACAAGGAAAATGCTCACTTACCTAGGCAGAATTCCTTTTCCAGAAGTGCCCATACTAGTCATGGTGTTATCCTGTTAGTTATTAATCCTATAATACCTGCCAGGTCAGGAACGAGGATTCCTCTCATTTTTTGTTTTCACTTATGTTTGTCCTCCCCCACACCAGGTCAGTTACTCTGGGAACGAAACTCCTCAATTAATGTGTCAGAAGCAATAAACTCTCTGCTAATTGATGACCTTGTAGGCTTTGACCCAACTAGTGGAGTTTAGCAGCATCTGCCACTGTTTATTAAGTCACCAGGAAGAAGGATGTTTTCAGCTAAATACACCTGCTGCACTCTAAACTTCTGTACAAGAAAACAAACAGCTCTACCCGTATCTCCTACTGTTTCCATATATACATTTCCATATATACCATTTTGCCTCCTGTCCTCTCAGTGCTGGCATGAGTGGGAGGCAGAAATGCCATTTTCTTGAGCATTTAGCCAGGAGTACTCAGGAGCTGGAGGTTAAGTCAATACTCTGCCACTATCCCAGTTACTACACCATCAGCACAGCAGCACATTTTCAGACATGTTTCAAATGAATCTCATCTTGGCCTTGAAAGCATTGCATTAAGAAAAAATTTCTTATGTGGATGACACTTTAGTGACCTGAGACTTTTTGCTTTCTCCGAGGCAAGTGATGGTGCAGTTAAATTTATGTTCAAGGGTCAACTGCTGATAGACCTGGGTACTGAAAGCAAATGCCCTGTTGGAACTGTGGGCATCCAGCAGCTTTTCCATTTCTTATTACAGGAAATACATGTGTGAATGCTGTTGTGCAGAAGTGATGCCTCCCCTAAGACACGACAGCCTAATTTCTGTATGTGTTGAACCATGGAAGTATCTGTCAATGCCACCTGGATTTGAAAATGTCATATTTGAAAAAGCACATTAAAACACTGATTTTCCAGGTCATAATTTCTGGCACCACTGGGGCAAGCTGTCCAAGTTAGGGACTGATGTCTTGTTTTCATTTTACTGGGAACCTAAAATACATCATTTTTAGCTAAAAAGGACCCTGATTATTGCATTATTATTGAGAAGCAGAGTGGTTGAACACACAGTTCTCTTGCTACAGAGCGCTCTGTATTTTTCTGTGTCTGAGAGAATGAGAAGGAAAAAGGGAGAGAGAGAGAGAGAGAGAGAAAGAGAGAAACCATGTCTGGAATTCCAGTCATATAATGCTCCTGTCAGGACATGAACACATCTGGAAAAAAAAAAAACCAAAACAAGGAAGTAAAACATTCTTTCTACCCTTTGTTTGACCTTTACCTTCATGATGACTGTCACTGCCAGGTTATATAACTTTAGAAATAAAGCAGTTTAGAAATTGGTTTCGAGTAAGGTTAATTCCTTATGTGGGAAGGAAGAGTCTGTGCCAGGCAAAGTGTTTTCTAAATGGAGACTGAAATGAAAAACCTACCTGAGAAGTGCTAATGTACTTCAGGAACCTCAAGGCCTCATAGTTGAGGGAAGGAGTTGGACTTGCCCAGGGTTGTAGTTCAATGTGCCATCTTACAGTCTGAAAAGCAAAGCAAACAAAAAAACACCTTAAAGCAACTGGATTGACTTCTTGGTACCAGCATAAAATGCAAGGGCTAATAAACTAAGGAGATTAAATTTCAAACAAAAGCAGTTTCCTAGGGGCTTTTCTGAAAGTCACTTTGGAATGAAGCAGGGTTTGAACTACAGTGAAGAAGCTTTTAACTATGATTTATCATGTTTAGCTTTGAAAGCAGATATAGGTAATTCAGAAAGACAGGGCTCTTCATCCAGTTAATCCAGAACACCCAAGTAAACCCTGCCTTGTAGAAACACATGAAGACAACCAAGATCTGAATAACTACATCTTCTAGCAAAACATCTGAAAACACTGAAATAATTTTGATTTTACATCTATTGCATATTTCTGCTTGAACATCCACTGAAACAAGAACTTGGATTGCAAACATCAGTCACCAAAAAAAAACCTCTGCAAGCAATCTCTTTCCTTTCTTAAAATCTAGATTTGATAGAAAAGCAAGCTTCTTGTGGTCTTTGAGAAAAGTCCGCTTCCTCTCCCATGCTTGCCTGACAAGATACACCAGAAATCTTCGTTTTCCTGAAAAAACCATCAGTGTGGCTGTTCTGTAGCCTTACCACTCCTCTTTTAATAGCCCTATGGAAGTAGCTTTGGTGGTTGCTTTCTACACTCCCTGCGAGACTCCTCAGCTCTGAACATCAGAGATCCTGTCAGCTTTTCCAGCAACACTTCCCACATAGAGTGGGGCAGAAGAGGTCACTCAGATATGTGCTTGCAGAGCAATGGGGCTCTGCCCTCCCATCTGTGCCACCTTCTCCAAACTCTGCCTGCTTTTGCCATGCTTGGAAGTTCAGACGTGTTATCTCTTGCCTTCAAGTAGATAAATATAAAAGCACGGTGTTAAGTTGTACTAAATTAAGATTGATTCCTTGTGGCTTTTCATCTTCAGGCGCCATAAATCACTTCTGTGGCTGGGCAGGTGGTTCAAGATTCCCTTTAATCATCCCCAATTAACTGAGCTTCCACAATGAACAGGATGGGGTTTTTTTTCCCCATAGGTTCATGTTGACATTCAACAAAATACCAAACAGAAACCTCTCTTGGGATTACCACAGGAGATTATTTCAAATGAAGCCCTGGAAAACATAGAGAGAACCGCAATTAAGCAGAGAGGATGGAGGCAGATCAGAGAGGTGAGGTACTGAGCCCCTCAACAGGACCAGTCTGCAGTGCCAGAGGAACCAGCATGGTGACAGCAGGGATCCTCTGATACCAGAGAGGAATACAGGAAAGAAAAAGAGAAGGTGAAATTGGAGATGATTAAAGGGCATCACCAGACCAGCTAGAGTTTGCCTTGAGCTGATATCATGAATCGATATTTTTGCAGCCTAAGTAAACATTGCCTGGAGTGAATGTGAGCCAGGAGGTCTATATGAAGCTTACTTTTCCTTCAGGGTTTGCTCCTTGTGGCATCTTTTACTGCAAAGAGTTGCTGAAAAGCACATTTAAGCTTTTTTTATTTCCCCCCCTCCCAAGCAGCAGACAAAAGCAGCCTTTCCAACCCTTCAGCTGGCTGCCTTGCAGCAGCCATGGGCCCCTCTACCCTGCACAACACAAGGCTGGAGGGAAGCTGGCAAGCAAGCTCTGGAGCAGCAGGTACCCCTGACCTGCTGACTGCCAAAGAGCTAACAGCAGGAGGATATGTGCAGGCTGTGGACAGAAATGCCTGAAATCCTTCAGAACGAGTCACAGTTTGCATGGCTGTTTGCAATCACAGGGATGCTGCCGTTTCAACAGGCTTGAAAGCTGAAATGAAGACTGACAGTCATCTTCAGGCAAAAAAACAAAAAAGCAACCTAGACACCTAAACCTAGACATCTGCACCCACTTATCCTGAAATCTATTTGTGTGAGAAGGAACTCATTAAGGGGAAGAATTGCAGGGTGGCCTTTGTGGCACTGTTTAGCAAGAATTCCCTCTTCACAGAGCTGACAGGGAGGAAAAGGAAAAAAAAAGAATTCTATAATTAAACACATGAATGAGGTTCTTTTTCAGCAGAGTGCAGTATCCAAAAGCCTCTGTGGTTTACTCTCAGGTTCATCAAATCTTCAAGATGACAAAATACCTTCCTACTGACTCCATAATGTATCAATAAACACATGAAACAGAAGATAAAACCCCTGGTGACTTCATAATGCAGCTTTATTAAGAAGAAAAAAAAAATCCAAGAGGAGATTAACCTTTTATATACTTTAATTAATTATTTATTATTATATTGTAAGAGCATCACATAAATGCCTCTTTTGTGGCAGAGTGCTGACCTGAGCTCCTGTTTGATGGCAATGCTTTCTAATACCTTCTCCAACCTCACACTCCACATTTGTTCCTAACACCAACTAAACACACCTACAGGGCACTTCAAAAGCTGTTCAGACAATGAACAAGGGTCAAAATCCAGTACATCTCTTGCAGCAGGTACACCCACCCAGCAGGTAACCCACTGATGTCAGTGATACAGTGTGGGTATGTTCAGGACTCACAAAATCTCCTCCTGAAGGAGCCATTCCCTGTGTACATTGGTTGCCTTTGTTTATAGTTTTAGAGGTAGTTTTCAGCCTGTTCCATAGAGTTTCCATGTAAGCCTTCTCAAATAAACTGCAGATAAAATGCACTTGGTCCCTGTGAAACAAAGGAAAACAAATGTTCTTTATTTTGAGGAGCTTTTCCCTCTCAAGACTTCACAAATTCATTTACTCAAAGCAAATCTGACTGTGGCATCATTATTTTGATTTTCTGACTTGTATTGCAGAAACCTTTAGAGTAAATAGCCAAGTGCAAGTCCTGTGGCTGAAGTAAAATAGACTGAGAAGCAACTCAGGAGGTCTTCTACAGTAAGTAGATGAGAGAAGCAGAGGAAATATAAGGGTACATATTATGCAGCTTTGAATATGATATTTGGACAGATCTCACCAAGGTAGCCCAGGAGAAGCCAGAAAACTGGTCCAGGCTCAGGCTATTGCCATCAGTGTCCTGTCTCCCTAGAGTAAGGACTCATTCAATGAGACACCATGCCTGTTTCCCAAACACCAATATATCCTGATTCCACAATATAAAAAGATGACAACACACAGAAAGTTACAATTCTACTTTAAAAATATCATACCGAATATCTTGACATATCCCTCTTTTACACTGTTTCACTTCTAGATGCCTTACCTGAAATCAGCATCTTAAGAAAAATCAGTTTCCAGCAAAACTTTACGGCACGCATTGATCAGACTGACTTTAGCTACCCCTGAAGGGGTAGATGCCCAGAAATGGTGATGTCTAAATTTTAACCACATCAGATAAAAGAAAATCAGACCAAAGAAAATCTTGAAGCAATGTCATTGCTTTGTTAAGAAAACTAGAACACATTTTAAGGTCTGTTTTTTGTTATGGGTACACCTCACACTTAAGGATAAGGGCTGGTGTTTCCTTCAGACCAATCTGACTGTAATCCACTGTGACTTTTCTCTGGAGATCACTTCTTTCTAGATCTTTCTCCCTCCTCAGCCGTCTCTGATAACCATCTGATAATCCTTTAACAATCTGTAGTATGCACATAGTATCATTTACCCTACAAATCTGAAATAGTAATATAAAGTTTAAATGAACACGTGCAAAGGCCTCACATATCAGTAGGTATAAAACTGAAGGTTTGCAACATCTCTAGTGTTCCTAACACAAACTTGAACACATAAATTATTAAATTCTTTGCAGAGCAATCCTAGTTTCAGTGCAGCATTTCAAACAGCCCAACCTCTTCCTTCCCTCCTGCTTACACTTGAAAGTGAGCTAACAAGTTTTCCAGACTGCCACCTTTTTTAACATGGTAACACTCTTTTCCTTCCTTTCAATCTCCTTTTTGGCAGCCTATAACAATGCAGGAAACTATTAGCTGTGTTTATAAACAAACACTTGGGAATCCTGTGCAACAGTAATTTTTTACATTTGAAGCAGGAGCAAATGTGAGTGGAGAGAACTTGCAGAAATAAGTTCTGTCAATAACTGTACATATTTGCTAGTCATGGAAACAAAGGACACATTCATCTTCACCTCCAGCAACTCTGGCTGTGCTCTGGGTACCACCACCCTCACCCCTGTGGAAGGGTAAAAGCAGAATCAAGCATGTCCACGGGTGAAACTTTGCAGGGGTTTTATCTGTTTTAAATGCAATGGGTGGGATTCAAATAACAAAATTTTAGACATCTGCAAGGCAAGCATGTATTTACTGGATTGCATTTCTGAAGGCTTGCCCTTGTGAGAGTAGATAGTCCCTAGATATGACTTACAGGGCTTAGACACAGAATCACAGAATGGTTTGGGTTGGAAGGGACCTTAAAGATCATCAAGATCCATCCCCTCTGGGGGGCAGGGACACCTCCCACTAGACCAGGTTGCACAGGGCCTCATTCAACCTGGCCTTCAACAATTTGGTGCTCCCTCTGGAGCACCTGTGATTTTAAGCATATTATTTTGTAGTGGTCTTGTTGCTTTTTTTCCCTTCCAAATCAGGAGAAGCTAAAATAGTGCAAGGAGCATGCTGCAGCCCACCAAAGTCCTAGATTTATGGGCCATGCCTGCACACCCCATGAGGGACAGACAAATAAAGCAAAGCCTGCTAAGATGAGCAGGAAGGCTGCTAAGGGTGGAGGCAGCCAAACCTGGCATGCAGAGAGCATCACTGGTGGCACAGAGCAGCTCCAACAGTGAAAAACCTCTGGGGAGTGCCCATAATTAGTTTAAGAGGCAATTAGCTGGTTGACTCCAAGGGAGAGCAGGGAGTGAAGAAGCATTCCTGCAATGTGGACAACCAAAGACCAAGCTCCCACAGTGGAGCTGGAAGCTAAGTTACTTGACAGGACAGATGAGGCATTCCTCTTTAAGGGAATGATTCACCTCCCTATAAAACAGATGTCTAAATTAAGTAAACTGAGTCATGCACTAGAAACATCCATGTCTCTCCATGACCTGTACAGGAAACCTGGAGGACAGGCTCAGAAACACTGTAGGCATTCTGTGCCAGAGAAGAGGAACCCCAGACAGACTATCACACATGCCAAGCTGCAGGAAAACTTGTATTTTAGAGGGCTGAGCCTACTCTTTAGTTGTGAGCCTCAAGAAACACTTAATTGCTCTTTATTCTTCAGCAAGGTTGAGTAACTTGTTCGAAGAACAAGTAAAAAAAATTCCACCTCAAATCACAGGTGTGAGAGAAAAGAAAAAGTATGCCCTGGCCTTGGCAAAGACCTCCTTGAGAAAGGTCAGTTCATACAGAGGGCTCACAAGAGGAACACTTACAAAAACATGCTATGCTACATCATTAATTTAGAAGTAGCAGGGATATGCACAAGCTCAGTAAGCTGTAATTTAAAACACAGGCTCACAAGGTGACTTTGACTCATATTTAAAGATCCAAGTGAATTAATTTCTAACATGGCTGTCTCTATAGTATCACATCCCTACAAGTCTGAACTACTCCTTTTCTAAAAAAATTACTATTATTTTCTATTTTTCCTTGCAGTTCAGCTTTCTTAAAACACGAGGATTTTGCCTAAGAAGCCATATTGCAGAAATTGCCACATAACACTCCTCCTCTGCGTGTGTGTGCTTGTACTCAGGTAAGAGCAGTGGGTTCCTTCCGAGGCACCAGGTGTTGGGAGCATCACAGGAAAATGCTGACACCTTGTCCCCCAGCCACCTAAACTGAGGGTTTCCACTCCAACAGTGAAACTTTCACTGTGCACAGTGTCCACAATGAACTGGGGAAAAAAAATTAATACAGGAAATCTTTCTGTTCCCCTATTTTTTTACTTTTCCAAGCTTATCTAAAGCAGAGGCAGCTCTGACAATACTGCACACAAGCACACAGCCTTCTTTGTACCCAGCCACCACAGGACTGCTCCGTCCTCAGTATGCATCAGGTTGGTGCAGTGGAACAAGCCAGACACACAGGGAGTACCTCCCACAGAAACTCCAGAGCTATAAAATTCCATTATCTTACAGAATAAGACAATGGTTTGGTTTGGAAGAGATCTTTAAAGTTCACCCAGGCCAAACCCCTGCCATGGGGTATATCTTCCACTAGATCAGGTTTCTTGAAGTAAATAGTATTGGTATGGACTTTTGAGGGACACCACTCATTACCAGTGCCCACTTAAACACTGAGCCATTGACTACAGCTCCGGGATGCTGCCATCCAGCTGATTTTTTAATCCATTAACAGTCCATCAATCAGCCTCATATCTCACCAATTCACAGCTAAGAATGTTGTGAAGAGTCACATTAATGGTCTTGTGGAAGTCCAAGTAGATGATGTCTGTAGCACTTCCTTTGTCCAGTGATGCAGTCACTCCATCATACAAGCCCACTAGATTAGTCAGGCAAAATTTTCCCCTCAGTAAAGCCATGCTGTCCCTAGCCACCTCCCTGTCTGTATGTTTTGACATTCCTTTCAGAAGGATCTTCTCCAGGATCTTAACAAAAGATTTGAGGGGAAAACATTAGGCTGAGGAACAAAAGCTTTGTACCAAGATAAGCAAGCAATGTAACACATTACAGTCAGGCTTTCCTGTGTAGTAAGGCTACTTAGCAGTGTAAGCTGTCCTGTGATAAGAGCATATTGGCATTAATGTGTGGGTATATTCCATTTAAATGAGTTTTCAACTTCAACTTGGGTGTGAGGAACTTTAATAACTAGAGGTGTTTCTATGTCTGGACATGTGGGTTTTGTTTTATTGAAGAGGGAACTTCTAGGATGCTCTGAACTCTCCTCTAGCTCCTTGCTCCCCCTGCATCACCTCCCCAAGCCCCTGCAGAGCAGCACACACCTGCCTGCCTGAGAGGAGGATGCACTGGCTGCAAGAGCCAACTTACCCAGCCCTGAGCATCACTCAGAGGGCTTTGCTTGAGAGCATTTTATCAGCTCTTGCTTCCAAGGCTGCAGTTTGCACTGTAAGTAAAGCTAAGCAGGGAAAATGAAAAAATGTGTCTTGAACACAAGGTTTTACATCAGAATGAAGAAAACAACTTTCCAACTGCAATTCTCATTAGAAAAGCTCTGAGCCACTGCATGGTAATTGAAACCAAAAGAGTCTTTACCCCTGTAGAGCAAAATCAGTCTGAACATGCATATCTAATAACCCCTGGAAAAGAAGCAATCACCACCATTTCACCAGTGCTCCCCTTTTGTTAATATTCATGTTTATTTTCTGCTCCTTTTGCTTCTAATTTCCCATCTGACACTTTGAAATGAAGACACACGAATACAAATTACAGCTCTAGCAACAAGGAGGGGCAGAAGTAACCACCACCCCTCACTACCTTTAAGGAATAAATTCACTGCAACCAAAGGACCTGGGAGCTGCAGAGGTAGGAAAGGGCAGCTTTTAACCAAGGACCTTGGACCTTCAAAAGTCACCAAAGCCTGACAGCTCTGCCTTTGGAAATCAGGGAGAAATATGCATTTAGTAAAAGAAAGATTTATTTTGCTCTGCTAAGAAATAGTCAAGAGGGATTTCTTTGCTATGGTAATAAAATTAAACAAATAAATCAGCTGCTGCATGCCAATACTACAGAGGCTGACAGTGTAATAATTTAGGTCTGATGGAGATAAAACCAGGAACCAGAACAGATTGAAATTTATGGAAGCAAATTCCAGAAACTGCTTAAGCAGTGTAATACTCAACTCAGCTGAATTATTTGCAATGCCTGCATGATTTTGCAAACAGTGAAGAACCCCAGGAAACAGATACAGCAACTACTGGTCACTGCTTATCAAAATCAGATTCTAGATGACCAGAGGCAAGACCAAAGCTTCAACCTGTATTCATAACTCCTTTAAATGAAGTGCTTTGGTTGAGAAAATACAGGAGATGTCATAATCAATACAAAAGGGGGGGGGAAGAAAAAAAATGTTCTTTCCCTCTAGGCTGATTTCATTGCAGTATTCAAACCCCAGCATACAACAAACAGAATTAATCAGTAAATACTCAGCTAGAAAGATAAACTGAGTTTATTTTGTGCAAATTTCAGCACTCTAACTGTGGTTTAGAGATAGGGATGCCTCTGGCAGCCTATCCACTGACTTCAGCAGGCTCTGTCTAAAGCTAAGAACTGGGGAAAAAGATGCTGCTTTAAAGGAAAACTTAATGCTTACATACAAATAAGAGCATTTCACACTTCTGAAGCTCTCTCTCATCCAAGTGGTGGAGTACAAATGTCAAAACAGAAATGGTAGACACCTTCCAGCCTTGAGAGAGACCTGAGCATGAGAAAAACCCTTCCCCTTCATCTGCCCCTCCCAGGCAAGTACCAGGAGGAACTTCAGTGCCCAGGAAGCAGGAGAGGGAAGTATTTATCACTAGGCATCTATAATATCATATAGCAAATAAATATTAATTCTTAGCCATGGGTAAAGCAAAAGGCTGAGTGACTCCTGCAGGTATTTGGATTTCACAGCATCAAACATAAGGTAAGATAGAAAATACTCACAAGAGTTTGCATCCCTTCAACTCACCATCAGGGTACATGACCCCATTAGGTTTTACTGGATAGCCAAGGAAGACTTAAAAAACCAAACTTCAATTTTTTTTTCTTTTTCAACTCCTTATTTCATAAAAGCATTAGTCAATAAAACATGGTAATGGAGCTACACAGAATGAAATGTATACTAGCTTAAAAGCTCCAGAAACATACTCCCTTTCTTGTTTTTAATATGATTATGGGTTACTGTCCTTAGTCTACAGCTATGTTAAAGTCTCCCAAGCAAAATAAAACAGCATGTTTGGCAATTAGTTCCTCATGTCTAGAAAGGGAAAAAGAATTTACTGACAAGCTGTTAGGATTTTAAGTACATGTTGGTATGTTTATTTTCCATATTATAAAAAAGAAAATCAAGCTTGTTTCAAAGCACGCAGTTTGTTGAAATTTTTGATTTTTGATTTTTTTTGTTCAAGACAAGTATAATCCCAAGTAGCATAAGCCCATGGAGGATGGGCTTGGGCAAACACCCACCACCTTTTTTAGTTAAGGACTTTTTCCAGTGTTTTATTACTAATTCTGAGCATTACACAGAATATAGTACTGAACAGCTACGTGTGACCCTGAACTCTTGATGCACACAGAATTCCCAGAGATTACATAATGAATTATAATTGTTTGATCAAACCATCGATCAAGATTTCTAACCAAGAAGAAACCCATCAGCTCAGCAGCAGCCAGTTGACACACAACTGCTTCTTGTTTAAATTTTCTCAAAAGAGCAAGGGAAAAGGAACAAGATGCTCTATTTAGGATGAAACAAAGTTCACTTCTTTGAAAGTGTAAGTGCCAGAGAAGAGCCATGAGGAAAGCCTAAAATGAGACAAGGCATCAATAATAACAAATTTTATTGTTCCTTTGGGTTTTTTTTTTCAGGCAGTTCCTACCCTGGGATAAATCTCAATCCTCCACAAGTGCAGCCAACTGTGCAGGGAGCAGGAAGGGTTTCAAACTGATTCTTACAGATTTTAGGCTTTTAAGTGGCAAGTGTTATTTAACATTATATGACATATCAATAACGATAACGTTCACTGGTTCTAACATAATTTTCAACTATAGGCACTTCCCAAACAGGTCCTGCCTCTGGCATATCACCAGTATTTGCTTTTTTGCTTACTTTTCATCTAGGTTAATTTTCCCCAGCATACCACCCTGCCTCACACACAAACAAAATAAAAAATAGTGACTTATTACCCCATCAAAACACATCACATCCACTATTTCATCAATATCCCTAAGAGGGACAAGTTCCCCAACTGGTTCTTTGCATGCCCTCCCTTGCTAAGCTCTCAAAGCCCACAAAGTTTGTCTTCCATGCTCTAAGAAGGGCAGAGGATTCAATATCTTCAGTGTGCAGGGGCCAAATCCTAGAAGCAACTTCCAGAAAAAAACTACAGCAATATATTTGAAGCTGCACCTGAAGTATATCAGAAAGTAGAAGCCAAAGTAAGGTTCAGTGGGTCACTTAAGCTGTTGGCCAGCTCTTTCTGCAACAAGCATGTAAGCCCAGAGGTTTTCCATGTAAAATATGAACTGGCTGGGTCTAAAAAGAGTCTCCTAAGAGACTTCAGAAGTCAACAGCTCACTGAAAAGCCCACCTGGTCCTGCATTCCCATAGACAAGAGAAGCCTCCATTGCATGATGGGGATAAGTGGCAGCAGGAAGGACTTTCCTCACAAGGGTCCTCGAGATTTGGGATCTGCAAAGCCCAAACTGTTCCATGGTCCTGACTTTGGATGAAGACTCCAAAGACATTTTTTTGTTGCCATTCACAGAGCATACAGGGAAGACTTCAGGGAGAAGCAGAATTTCTGTGTATGTGATAACAGCTGCTATATGGAACCACTCCATTTATCATTACATAAAGACTTAAGGAAAGGTTTATTTAACATTTTTTATACATGTGTCGGGAAGGACATGAATTGCAGGGCTAGTTTTTAAATGTTGCAAAGAAGAAAGCAAAATAACTACTGAGAGGTTCCTCCAGAGCCAGATTCAGGACTTGTGGTCTCACAGGGGTTGTCACCCGAGGACACCCTGTCTACCCATCATTTGCTGACAATACAGCCCATAAACACCTCACAGCCAGCACCTTTCTTGATGGCACCTGAACCTGGTGGCACATTTCAAAGCAAGACTACTGAAGATGGGAGAGAAGATCAGGAAGGGGAAAACACATGTCACTGAAGATCCAAACTCTTCCACTCAGCACCGCATAAACAGCTGGGAACATTTCCACCATCTCCTGCTTAAAGTGATTGAGTTATTGCTGTAAGAATGAGTTCAAAGCCAGGGCTTTCATCTATCTGTCCCTTAAGGCACCATCCCATGGTGCACATGGTTTCTACCACCCATACAGATTTGCTAATTCAAAACAGGACAGTGTGGCACCCTGTCACTTCTGCATACAGAAACACTAACATAAAAAACACTGAGATGATCAATGTATGTTACAGATTCCAGGTTATACATGCTATACCATAATCAAAAGAAAAATGAAATCACTTTTTTTTCTTTTTTTTTTTTTTCTGGTTCTGCTGAGCCAAATGCCATTTGATCTTACACTTCAACAGCACAGAAGGGCTCTGGACAATATTTCATCATACACAAAAGTATCTTGGTGTCTATCTGCTAGCTACAAAAACACTCAAGTTGATTAAATGACTCATATCCACAGCACACAGCTCTGGAGTGCTGAACGGCCATCCAGCACAAACACAGCTTTAAGTTAATATTAGAACAAGAGATAAGAGGAGGCTGCCACAGATGCCATTGAAGATTAGCAGTGGTTCACACAGACTTTCTCACCTACACCTTAAGTCTTTTATCTAAGCTGTGCTGTGAGTGACAGGCATCACTGCCAGGCTGCAGGACAGCCTGCCACAACCAAACCAAACTCCTTAAGTGAGAAGTGCTATCTAACCCCCCAGATTTTACGTCTGGTTTATAAATGAGATGATGCACTTGTCATGTTGTCTGTGCAACTCAACACGGGGTTTTATTTTTCACTGCTGGATTTCAGTACTACATCCCCTGTCATGGGCCACTGGAGTTTTGCTAGGGATCACACCACGGATCTACCAGCTGCACCTGAGTCTGAAGAACCATGCCCAGAGATCACTAAAAGTGATGTGAAAGAGATGTCTGGCATGCTAACACCTACTGTGCAGACAGACATCTCTGTTAACTGCCTGGCTAGATGGGTAAAGGTTGATGTGAATTGACTTGAACAAACTGGGAGCAAAACCTTAATAGCAATGAAGTTAAATATTTGTCTCATAAGAAGGCAGCTAAAGGTCAGAAGACGTAAGGGGAAAAACTCTAGGACTTTCTGGGAGACTTTTACTTGTCCTAGATCCCTCTTTCTGGCCTCTTTTCTCTCCAAAGAAGTAAGTTTCAGAAAACAATGGAGCAAACTTGGTGACTTGAGAAGTGTTTCAACAAGGAGAGCTGTGTGCTCAAAACTGTCCTCATGCCTACTATTTCTAATATAAAACATGAATCATGACAAAAGATCACTTCTGATACTGTGTGATTGTCATTGCCTTCAAGGCTGTCAAAATTTCTATATTTCAGGGATTCTTGGTCTTTTCCCATGACACGACTGTGTCTTGCTGTACCACTGGCTTTCCCACCAGTGCTCATCTCCCACCTCCTGCACAACAGCTGCTCTCATGCAGAAGGCATCTTCCTCCCCCAAGCAATGTACACAGCATGTGAAGGGCAGTCCTGCCTGTTCACTGCCATTAAGGTCTGACAACTGGCAGCACATACTGCCAAAAAACACAACCCAGTACCCAACTGGAGCTGCTCAGCCACTCGCTGAGCATCCTTCACAAGCAGGAAGGCAGTGCAGGGCACTTCTCCCCACAGCAGTCCTGTTCAACAGCTTGAGCTGAAGACAGCAAACAGGACAGGATCAAACCAGGCATTTTTTTTCTACGCCCTCTACCACAGTCATAAGGGATTCCCATTTCATATAAGGCCCATGGACCATCAAGCCTTGTTCAGGCAAAAGGATGGCACAATTGCAATCATGGAGCAAGGTATCTGCAAAAGAAATCACTAGCTCAGTCCCTGCTTTAGCTCCTTCTGCAGGAGAGATAATATACCCTGAAAAACATTTTTTCTGTGCCAGGTTATCTAGAAAACATTATTCCCCTGTCTTTACATGCTGAAATAATGCTTTGAGTAGGTATTTGGAAGGAATTTATGTAAGGAATTTATATAAGGATATAACTAACCCTCAGAAAGCTGTGATGACTTTCTGAAGGATGGTATTCCCCGGGTGCTTCTCAAAATTAATGAAGGAAGAATCTAATAAAAAGTGTTAGAATCAAGGTTATTCTGAGTAATCATTTACCTGACATCATTGTCAGAAACAACATTTCATCTGCAGGTAAAACACAAGGAAATGCCAGTATTTCTCTTGCTTGGGCACTTGGAGAAGGACTCCCATGCTCGAGTACCTTCTGGCACCTCAGCTGCCCACACCAAACTGAACTCCCCAGATTTTTTTGTCTGCTGTAGAATCCAGAAAATAATATTTGTCTCAAAAGAGCCACCCTGACAAAATGGACATTGTGCTGAGGTGGAGTCTTCATCCATAAGCCACCTGGACTCTCTTCTCTCAAGGAGAGACCCTCATGTGGGGATCCACCCTGATAAACGGGGCCCTTTTCTCACAGGAGCAGCCCCTCCCTTAGTGGCCATCCCGATCAGCTCAACACTGTCATTGCAAGGGGAGCTTTGTTTGATGGACACCCTGACAGACAGGACACTGTCCTTATTCCATAAGGGACAGGGACAGGCAAGCTGTGCCCTGCAGAGGCAGAGTGACATCTTGTGTGTGCCCCCTGTGAAGTCACTGGAGAGGGAACATGCACAGAAACAGGTGTTATTGCCCCATATGGAGGGGCCCAAGTGAACACCTGGCTTTGCAAGATATGCCAAAACCTCCCCAAAAAAAGTTGGGGTCAGGAGGCATAAAAGAGGCACACTCAAAATGCTGAATATGTGGCCACCATCCAAGGACCACAACTTCCTACCAAGATCACTGCTGGATGCAAGGGTGGTGGCACCTTTCCTGTATCTCTCTCCCTCTTTGTTTCCAATCTTGCCTTGGCACATAAGGGTGACAACATTTGTAACTTTATTAAGTTTTACAACCCATTACTTTGTTTTGTTAGTTGCTTTGTTGTTTTGACAGTTCCCTTAAGTTTGTTCTTTTCTTCCAAACACAATAACCTCCCTCAGGTTATGCTATTAGCCATAATATGAGAACAAAAACCAACCAAGGCTCTCACAGCTGTTCCCCAGCTACTCATGGCCTGAAGCCATAAACTTCTACCTTGTGCTAATCTTACAAGTTAAGCATCTTGGGAGCAGTTTATATTTGGTAAGAAACCTCCAAGTGCTGGAGGGAAAAAGTTGTCCTTTAATCTTCTTTCCTCTGAGGTCCACTAAGTCATCACAGGACAGTTATGATGGGGTTTAGTTTCTCTAGTGAGTTGTTATACCAGGGCAAGGATCACTTAGATTCTTTAAAGACCACATAATCTCTTTTTATGACATTGACATGAGATCATTGTTCCAGCTAAATCCCAGTTTGGCTAATCACATCCCACCTGCCAGACTGCTTCTCTAATTGCAGAGCAGGTAAATGTAGATGGAGGGATCTCAGGAGGCTAACTTGATTCTACCTCCCTGCCCTGATGGTCAACTAAGGATACCTAGACCTTCCCTGTGTTGGTACCCAAAGTTCGTGATTTTTCTAAAGAGTGTTTCTACTGCTTACCCAATTGCAGAGTTTAAAGATTTTTCAAATACTTTGCCTCAAAATTAACCCACTTTCTTCTTGTTCTACTTGTACCAGATGAACAATCTGTCATTGTGCCCTTCCAAAAAAACCAAAAAACAATCAAAAACAAACCCAAAAAAAGAATTATTTGGGTTTTTTTGTTAGAAGAGTCAACAAGTACCAGTTCTGCCAGGCTTTCCCTCCAGGCCTTCCTTCCTGCTCTTCTCAATGCTTCTTCCCTCCCACTGAGAGCCCCTCGAGTCCGTCTACCTATTATTACAGCAGGTCCCCAGAAGAAGGACACTCAAAAGAATAACCAATACCTAGCTCTTCAGCCTTACATTTCTTCTCTGCAACTCACATGTTCATTAAAGCTAAAACACTATTCACCATTTTAAAAAAACACTGCTTGCCACACCTGATATGCAGGTGAGGTGACTGGAATAAGATACAGATTTCACTAGGAGATCCAAAAGGCTGCCTTGACCCATAGTGCTGCCCCAGCAGATTCCTTGGTTTTGGCTCAGACTGGGCAAATCTGCTCCTTTAACACAGCCTGATGTGGCTCACTTCACAGCTTCCAAAACTCAGTTGTGTTAAACTTTGTTGTCATGTTAAAACATTGCTCCAGGCATACATAATGAATACACTGGTATAAAAGTTAAAGTCTCAGCCCAAAACAGACCAGCTATTACACCACGGGATATGGAAAAAACAGACTGATACATCTGACTCCAGAATAACCAAGTTTTTTCCAAGAACTTTGGCTCCTGCTCATCAAAAGGCAGAGTAACTCCCTATTCAAGTAGTGCCCAGAATTTAGATTTTTTTAAAGATCGAAGCAAGCTTGGAAAGCACTGTACATATGAATAGACAATGAAAACATCTGAAACATTTGTTAACCAGATTCATACAAGAATTAAAAAAGCCTCTTTGCAAAAGCACTACATATTGCTGACATAAATCTAAGTAGCATTGTCTAATCCAAGTAGAAGGTTCCATATAAATATAAGGGAAAACCTTTTCACTGTGAGGGTGACAGAGCACTGGCACAGGCTGCCCAGGGAGGTTGTGGAGTCTCCTTCCCTGGAGACATTCAAAGCCCACCTGGATGTGTTCCTGTGTGACCTGGTATAGGTGACCCTGCTCTGGCAGGGGGGTTGGATTCAATGACCTTTTGAGGTACCTTCCAACCCCTAACTTTGTGATTTCTGTGACTGTCATCTTTAAAAAAAAATAAAATGTAAAATTTAAGTAAAAATCTTAGCAACAATGTAATGATAAATTATGAGGTTATTTTGAACCTGTTGTGCTACTGCCACACAGGTGCAGCCACACAGTTATTCCACATAACTTTGAAGATAGCACTCCAAAATAATGTACAGATTCCAATTATATTAAAGGTGAAACCATTACCAGTCATTACTTCAGAGAAGCAGTAACCTCTCAGAAATAGTTTCTATTTAGAGAAAAACAAATCCTGCAATCCAACAGACAGCAAAAGACAACTAGTCTGTATTTACAAAGAACGAAAATACAAATGTACAAAGTGTTAGCAGTGCCTGTAAAAATATATTCTCACAAGATTGTTCAGTTTAAGCAATGCTACTTCATGTTCCAAAACAGATTACAATCCCAGGCAAAATACAAATGGGCCCAGCAGCAAAATCTAACTCTCAGTTTTTAATCACTGAAGGCAAAAAATTCTTTATCCCTAGATAAAGGATGGAAGAGCATCCAATACAACTTAACTTTGGCAGTGTACCATACTCCCCATCTTTGGACAGCCATAACAACAGATGAAGTGATTTCCAGTGGATATTACAATTTTCAAACTATATTTTGTAAGTTCCTTGTGTTTGGGCAGGCGTGCTTTCAGAAGACACACCCATGGATACAGCCAAGCAGTCTCCAGAACTTCTCCAAACCTGTCTTCCAGGGGTCTCCCAGTGCACAGCTCTGTCACACCCACACTGAAAGCAAGACTATGAACCTCCTGTTTTAGGAGAGACAGACACAGCTCTTGTTATATGAGCAAGCAGAACTGAAAGAACATAAAACACCTGCCCAGAATAACTTTTTTCTTTCATGCATAACTACATCAAACTTTTTTTTTTTTTTCTTTTCACCTCCTCCATGGAAATAAATCTGTCCAGAAAGCGAAGGGCTCCAGCTTCTCTAAACCAGACTCCAAGAGAGGGCTCCCACTCATTTCGGAGCATGAGAGCCAACATAATCTTGTTATTGCAATCCTTGTGATAAGAATTTGCTGTTACTTCAAATTCCAAACGCAACAAATGTTTCGTTTTTTCTTACCATCACACCCTGAAATAACATTTTAAAACTCACCTCACATGTCTGTTGTGCTCTGAGGGTGCAGACCTCACCAATACTTACTGCAAGAGCAGGTACAGGTGACAAAATCTCTGTCTGCATGTAGCTGGAGGTTTTTATCAGCTCCATACATTGCCAGACCAGTGCTTAATACAAATAGAGCTTAGAATCACAGTTTATAAACACAGATGGGCATTTCATTATCACTCTCACCAAGATAGAAACGGGATTACAGACTTCCATTCGCTTTACATTTGCAGCACAACAAATTATTCTTCAGATGACCATCATGTGCTCTCACTGCCAAATTTTGTTTATTATTTGTCAGCAAGAGCAGCAGCATCTGCTCCTTGGTAAGCCTCACTGGGAGCAAAACACAGCTGGGAGCAACACAGCTCCCAAAAGCACCGGAACAGGCAGCTCTGGCAGCTCCCAGAGCTGTCACGCTGCTAAATTACTTTATTCCCTGCTGCTTCCACTTAGCAATTTTTATGCATGCATCTTCAAGCATGAACAGACACTTGTAGCCTTGGTGGTCAAACCCTCTCATCTGTTGCACAGTCAGTCTTCCCAGTGATGGAGATTTACCAGCGGTGAGGAAAAGCGCATGACTGCGCAGGCAGTTTCTTGCAAAATCAAGGGTCATTTATGGGTGAATTTCCATCTTTCCCACCCTGTCGGGGTCTTTTTCCCCCATCCCCCCTCCTTCTGATGCTGTTGGTTGTTTGACAACAGTTATCCTTGGGAAATAAGTAATGCAACTCTGCTTCAGAAAGCCTTAGAGCGACTTGAAGTAGGAATAAAATAATGTCCCTGCATGTCTTGGGAATGTTTTTAAAGGGATACAAAGTAGGATATTCAACTATCTTATGGAAATACTCTGTTCATCAGGCTTCTGCATTGATTCAGTCAGGTAAGTGTGAGCAGAGTTAAAACAAAGTGGCATAAGGAAAACAGCAAAGTTTGGCCTCGCTGATTTTTCATTACTGCAATCCCTCTGGCTCATATATTGCTACATATTCCAATACTGCCACCATCAACAGGGAAAAAAAAAACCCAACAAAACCTACCTGAAACTGCCTAACAATAGTTCATAGACAGATACAAGACAAAAAAGCATATAAAACCCACAGCCAGAAGCAATCCCAACCTGGCAGGGCAGGGAGCCCATCCCTCTCCCCAGGCAGCATTTACACATGCTGGCACACTGCCCTGGCAGTGGCTGCACCCTGCTGCCTTATTCCAGAGATGCTGGCAGAAGCCATGGACCACCAATTTAAGCAGCATTTGCTGATAATTAATTCTGCCTTCTCTTAAAACAGTCTGAAGTTAAATACAATGTTTTCTGATGGGAAAAAACCAAAACACAGCAAAACAAAGACTAAAATAAATATAAAACCAAAATAAACGACCCAGATTTTTTGTTATCGTGCATGATCTCCCCTTCCACAAGAAAAAAATAGCAATACTCAGACCACTTCTACTTTCTCACCACCATTCCCTCCTCCTTTTCTATTAAACAACTCTATTTCAAAAGCAGTAATTCCCAAAATTTCACCCCTCACTGTCTCACAACCCTTATCTTCACTTCAAAGAATAGGTTTCTTTAGCCTGAAGCAATATGCTCAAGTCAAACAGGAACATGGAAGATGCCTGTTGGTCTCAAATTTACCTAGCAACTCAACCCTATTATATTTACTAATATTTTTCCCTCGACCTAATTAGCAGGATTCAAATGAGACCTCAGCAGAAACGTGCCCAACACCACAAACCACAGCAATGATGTTATGCTTCACCCAGAGAAACACCAAAACGTGCTGTAGGTTTTCCAGTGCCTCAAGCTCTCCAACACTGCAAGGTGCTGCCAGTTCTCTGGTACAACAAGCAGCCCCTCCTGGTGCTACTTCTCCACTTAGATTTTGTCAAAACCCACAAAACAAATTAGGATATGCTTTATTTTCACCTCCTGTCTTTCGATGCCATGCTTAGCATGTTTTCAAGAAACTATCTGAACCCACATGTTCACAGGGTTTTTTTCCCCTCACAAGAATGCTGAAATGCTTCTATAGTTACAATTACTTAGAAGTTGAGATTTAGGAGAAAACCAAGAAACATGGTATTGACAACAAAAATTAGCAATTGGTCCCAGTGCCAATGAAGTCTGAGAAAACCCAGATAAAGCTGCAGTTAAGAACAGGAAAAGGTTCAGCCATTCCATGGATAATTCTCCTTTTATTCTTGGCATGACAAACATCAGAAATAGTTACTTACTTTGACCAGGAAGCTGGTCACATCTCTAGCAAAATCCCATTTGCTCCTATTCAAGCATCTGCACATCTCCACAGAGACCATTACTACTGCACCCTCACAACTGGACCTCAAAACAAGTGACAGGCTACTCTTTCCCAGACTTTGAAAGTTGGGGGTTTCCCCTTATGGGAGAGAGAGCAAAGACAAGTCCACAAAACAAGTATCTGAATCTTTACATGATTCCTGAGGGACTGGCATCTGCAAACACCAAAGACAGCATGGAGAGTGCTGAAGAAGGCAGCATCCTACTACTGGTCAGACATATAACTAACTTGGGGTGAGGTTTGTCTTGCCATCACTCACTCTTGCTGTTCTCCAGATGCTGTCAATGGTCCTCACAGCTCCAAAAGGCTTCATAGTCATTACCACATCTGAACCTAATTACAGGTCCATTTACCAACTCATTAACTAGCTTATTCTTAGGAAGACCATGTCTTAGAAACACTTATTGACAGCCTTCAGCAAATGAAATAGCGTTTGGACGCCAAGGGCCAAGGATTTTTCCCAAGCTTGCTCCTATTCTGGTGTTCCCACCTGCGGAGCAAGCTCGGTGACTCCAGGCCAACCACACTTTTCCAAACTGAGGTCTCCAGCATTCCTGCAGCTTAAGGGCATGGCTGAAAAATCCCTGACGAGGAGATGCCTTCCTAGAAAGCCACCATCACCCTTCACCAATACCCTCCAGCCACCACCTCTCGGCCACCTGCAACAGGTCACAACAGGGCACCTGGAGAGGCCACATCTGCGAACGGGGGCTTCCAAGGACAGACGGACAGACAGACCCCTACCACCGGACCTGGGTCGGGGAACCCCCGGTCATCCCCGCTCCGTCAACGGGGGCGAGGGGGCGCCTTGTCGCGACGCAGGAGCACTCCTGTCGCGACACGGCGAGCTCTCCTCCTTCGCCCCCCATCCCGCCCTACCTTCCTGCGGCGGCTGCCCGGGGGCTGCAGGGGGCAGCAGCCCCCGGGACTTTCGCTCCCCCGCCGGCCGCTCCGTAGGTAGGTGACCCGCCGCCTGCCCGCCTGATGCTGCTGATGCTGCTCCGTGCCCTGGGCCGGGGGCAGCGACCGCCCCGCCGCCGGCACCCGCGGCTTCTCCTCCGGGCACCACGATCGCCTCATCCCCAGCTGGAGGCAGAGGAAGAGCGCGGCCGAGAGCAGGCAGAGGCGGAAAGCCGGGCCCCGCCAAAGCGGCCGCTCCTTGGGCATGGTGGCGGGGGGCTCGCCCTGACAGACCCGGCCCTGCCGCCCCCCTCCCCGCCGCAGGGCTCATGCTGCCGGCGGGACGGGCCCCGCGGCCGCCGCCGAAAGTTGAGAGACCCCGCCCCGAGTAGGGGCCGGCCGGGGAGGGGCTGGGGCTGGGGCCGGGGCCGGGGCCGGTATGCCCCTGTCCCTGCCACTGTCCTTGTCCTTGTCTCTGACCCGGCGGGGGTTGCGGGGAGCCGGCAGTGCCACGTTGGTGTCACACATGTCACCCTTCCAGACCCACGCTGCCCTTCCAGGCCAGGGTAACAGATGCCGTCTGTTACAAAAATTCCCCTCCAACTATTGCATCAAAAAGACTTTATCGTGTGCAAGTGTATTAAGTAGTTATTTATATATATATATAATTAGTTCACGTTATACACCGTGATGTTGTGAGGTAGTGGAATTTTATTGGAGACTGGGGTATTGTTCATGCTTAAGTAAAACAAACCAAAGGACATTGTGGCCCTGGAAGAAAAGACTTAGCTTTGTGGAGGGTTGAAGGTGAAGGATAAAGGATACCCCTAGACAGGCAAGATAACACCAACATCTTAGCCCCTCTCACACATGTTTGAAACTCCCCTCAGTGTCATGTGGAGTTACAGATTAAGTAATTCCAGCACAGCTAAAACCGGGGACATCTGGATCAGTAGATATGCAGCAAGAATGCTGCAAAAACAGAGTTGCTTTGCAAAGTTTT
The DNA here is from genome assembly GCF_036169615.1 of Heliangelus exortis. Taxonomy (NCBI): domain Eukaryota; kingdom Metazoa; phylum Chordata; class Aves; order Apodiformes; family Trochilidae; genus Heliangelus; species Heliangelus exortis. Next base: position 69,278,375 of record NC_092424.1, on the reverse strand, counting down.
GCTATGATTAGTAATTGGTAGGGTGTGTGTTAGTGATTAGTCAAATCGTGTTGGACCTGAATGCTTGAAGGATATGAGAACCCCTTGTGTGAAACCACAGCAGGGGTGCTCCAGTTTGGCTGGGACACCTCATGTGTGTGAATATAAAGAGATATATATCCCCCTGTATATATACCCCTGTAAGCCTATACTTTGCATCCCAGCCTCACTACTGGGTTGGCACCAGCCAGCTCTGAATTTTCCCCACACATTCTTGGTTTCAGCCATGAGGAAAAGGCTCTGGGTGAGCTGAGTAGAGCTGAGAGGCAGAGGCAGTCCTGTTTACATCTCTGGGAGCACACAGGGCTTTTTGCCTCGCAGCAGGGACACAGTACACAGAAATATTGAAGTGTGCAGGCCAGCTTTGGCCTTGAGCCACAATGCTAAATTGTCACTGAGTGATAAGCAGGCAGTGGTGGCTGGGGGGATTTTCTGAAGCAAGAACCACAGATTCCCATCAGTGGCAGGGAAATGGATACTCACCTAATCACCATTCCTTTTACCAGGTAGGGAAGGGAGGTTGTGACTCCTGTCCCTGCTTGCAGGGCTGTGCTCCCAGTGCTCCTGCCTCATCAGCTGGCAAGGAAGAGGCTTGCTGAGCCGAGCACCTTCTCCCTCTTTCCTGATGTCCTCTCCCTGACAGCAGCCCACACTGCTCCTCTCTGACCTCTCCTGCCTGTTCACAGCCTGGAGCAGAGCCCGAGCTGGCAGGTGCTGGGGGAGCAGGTCAGAGAGGAGCACTGGGAGAAGCAGAGCCAGTCAGCAGCTGAGCAACCAGACCTGCTGGCAGAGGGACAGAGGAGATGGAGGCAGGAAGAGAAGGGAGGGAGCAGTGATCCATCAGCAGAAGTGCTCCAAGTACTGATGCACGGGCAGGCCAGGTGCATACCCCCTGCCATTTAAATATTGCTGACCTCTTTTGGGTTTGTTTTTTTAGGTTTTGTGTGTGTGATTTTTTTGGTTTGGGTATTTTTTTTTTTTGGGGGGGGGGAGTAAACTAATCCTCCAAATTAGGTCAAAGCAATTCTGTGGTTATTTTAAACCACCCTAAAGGCAGGCTCTTCTTAGTAGGGGGTAGGTGGCAGTCCTCCTGCTTGCCATTCTTGTAGCAAGCCAGGGGCTCCTAATCTAAGCCAAACCAGGGCAGTGACCCAGATGAAAACTAACTTAATGAAAACTCTATCCGGAGTGGTTTCCTAATAGACCCAGGCACCATTTTTGGTATCATTTGTCTTTTAGTTAGCCAAAAGCCAAAGTGGGACAGCCTCTGGGTGCTTTGTGCTTCCCGGGAAACACTGCAGATCAGAGCAGTTCTGCCCCTGCACCTGCTCAGGGGTCCCCATCTGTCCCTTGGGCAGGTGGAGGTGCTTGCCACAGGGAAGGGAGGGCTTTTCCAGCTGATCTCTCTGAGAACCACATATTTTCCCCTTTTTCTATCCCCTTATGTGGCTCACAAGCTGATCAGTCAAGTACTGGTGATTGTGCAAGGGAGGAACACATTTATGAAGGCACAAGGGAGAGGGTGACTGCAGTGATCATGACTAATATCAGCTTAAGAGAAGGGAGTCTAGCTCCATCCATGAGCACTGCCTGGAGTTCATCAGCAGAAGGCTGCTTTGGCTGGCACAAGGCTGCCTCTGCATCACTCTGCTCCAAGGAAAATGGCATCATTCACCTGGAGGACAGCAGTAATGCCTCTGCTCAGGGAAGAGAGGTTTAGACATATGTCAAGTACACTAAATGAAGGGGAAATGGTGACAAAACACAAGTACTGCTAGCCAAAACCTTTATATCAGACAAGTCCTGGCACCAAGGTTGTTTTAGAGCATCTTTATCCGGTCAATAAATAAGGATGTGTGAAGGTCCTTTTAAAATTTATTTAAAATAAAAGTTTGTGTTTGTATGGTTATTGAGAAAAATCTTAAAAGCAGGAGTATCAAGGTCATGACTCAAAAAGTATAAAGTTACCAAATACATTATAAAACTCTCTCTTGAAGTTTAAACCTTGAGAAATCAAAGCTTTCCTAAAAGCTTGAACAATGTGTATTCAACTAAAGAGGTCTGACTGAGCAGAATAAAAACCACCAGGTCTTTCTTGCTTTCAGCATCAGAGGCTCATACGCTGTTCTTTTCTCATTGTACAGCTTCAACAGAAAGCTCAGATGCTTGAATCCAGCCTCTCTTCTTGTCATCACTGAGCTGTAACTCTAAACGCTGACCTTGTACGAGATGTTCCCTTTCTTAGAAAGCTGATCAGCCCCAACTTGTGAGCATACTAAGAATGATCCTGATAAAGAACAGTTCATGAATTTAACTCGGTGTTTTCATTTTGCTTTTGTATTTTAACAAACAATAGAGTTTCTTATGCTTCTCCCCATCTCTTTTGAATGTTTAAACAGAGCAGAGCATTTCTAAAGACAGAGAAAATAGGGAACAGTGGTAGGAGGAGGATCTCAGGAAATTTCAGGAACAATGAGAAATTTTATCCGGACAAGCATGAGAATCAGTGGGAATTAATATAGTACCTTAAACATTCTTACTTCTCCAGCATCCTCTCCATTTTAGCAAGTGAATTATAAACTAATTTCTCCCACCAGAAATCTGCTGCAAAGACACCTGTATGTGAGCAATGCATGTTAAGGAAAAAATCAAATTAAAATTGAAATGTAATGCATGCAGCTCCAGTCCAGCAGGAGGATGGGCCTTTTTGAGGTGATTACTGGGAAATACAGATTACAGGGAAATTCTAAGCTTCACAGCTTCTGCAAAATGTGCTCATTCTTCAAGTCAGGCAGCAAATAGCCTCCCCTGCCTGTTGTCCCCAAACCAAGATGCATAGTGCCAGAGAAAAATATATCATGCCAGATCAAACAGAGCACAAGGTACTGCCACATAATGCAAGCAGCAACCAAATCACCAACTCTGAATGTGAGCATGCAGTTTCTACTGAGGGTGGCAAGCACTATGCCCTGACAACCAAAAGCAGATGTTGGTCCTAGTATATCTGCTTGATTCTGTAGGTGGCACAGATTTCTACAGTTGCCTTCATTTCTGCAGGAAAATTTTTAAAAAATCAGCAAATGCCTAAAAGTGCTCTTCTTGACTCTGCTTAACAACTCTGCTGGATTTGGTATGAGCCACTCGCCAAAATCTACAGGACAGAGCAAAGGAAGACTTTTTCCCCTCTCCTCCCTCCTACACTCTTGGCTAATGCTTTAAAAACCAGGGTGATGTTGGTCCACACACATGAAAACAGGGAGGCTTTGTGTGGAAATTTCCACAAGGTCATTTTAAAAGTAGCTGCATGAAGGGAAGCTCGGAGTGTCCTTCCCCAAAGAAGACATGTGTGCCTCTGATCCTGGGTCTACATGAGTCAGAGCTTTGGCCCACACCTGTTTTATTGCCTCTCACACTTACATGCCAAAAATCTGCCTCAATCCTAAGGAACATGGGCTGAAATTTCTATAGCTCCCTGAGTGACTTCTCAGTGCAAGCGTTTTCTCACTCCTGTTCCTCAAAACTGCTGCTGGAAATCCTGGAAGTATTTCTCTATGCACCAAGTGACAGACTCCCCTGAAGCCTCCGTGCAGCCAGCAGCTCTGCAAAGAAGAAGAGCCCTCCCTTCTTCCTGCACCTTAAATCCCACTGAAAACTCAGAGAAAGAACCTCTTTCTGTTATCTGTTAGGTGTAAGCAATGGAGAAGTAAATTGGCTGAATGGGTCTATTACCCACTTAACACTGCTGAGAAACAGTGTCTGAACAAGCTGCCAGGGCCAAGGCTCAGCTGTGTGGATCATTAAAACCACTTCTCAGCTCACCACTGCTAAGTTTGAAGATAACAGCTGAAAAAAATATGTTCACGCAGTCTCCCATTAGCTCTCCTCAAGCTCGTGGGATATTTAGGCAGCTTAACAGGAGACTGATCTTGATGTTCAGCAGCTCAGTGCAAAGCATAGGCAGAAGCTCTTTTCCCTCCAGCTACTGAGAGATCCAGATACCCCAGCCTGGCAATGTGCTCTGAATTTGATGAAAGAAATAGTTGATAATTAATGGTCTAGAGGTGCTTATAGATCAAGATTTACCTTGGAGTCATGCTTTTGTGCCTTGGCACACATACATGCCTGTACCTATGCACATCCTTTTGCTGCAGGAATGAAAAGGGGAATGAGATGGCCCTTCAGCATAAGATGCTCTGCAGCCCTCTGTTATCCCTGGATCCTACTTTTATTTATTTAACCCTAATCTTTTTTGTATCTACAAATGCAAGTATTATCTTCAGCTGCTGTGTTTCACCCCTGGAGAGGAACAACAGTGATTTTTAGGTCTTCCTCTTACTAAATTGTCTGCTCGTTCTGAACCAAGCAAACCTATGCCTGCTTTTAAAGTAAGGCTAGCAATTTCATTGAATAGATACTGGTATAAAAATTGAAAACATATATTGACACAAAAAAAAAGACATTCCGGTTTACAGGTTTTGAGTGGTGATTTGTGATATACAGTTCACAAGCTATTGCATAAAGATTTCTGTGATACCAGTTTGTTGCCTGTAGTTCCCCTGTATCTATAGTGTAATCCCAGACAGACATCCAGATCTCCTTAAGAATCACCATGTGTTTCTATTACACACTCCTGTTTTCTGTGTGGCTTAAAGATTACTTTGGTGTTACTCTGGGCTCAGCTTTCTACCTTTTTTTTTTTTTTTTTTTTTTTTTTTTTGATGCAGTCAATTTTACAGGCATTTTTACACTTCTAAGCTCAAGAATTAGTGTCTTTCATTTAAAAAATGTTATTTGTCAAAGGAGTTAATCTATAATGCTCAGAATTCTACAAAACACTGCAGCTGGAGTAGTAATTATGGGCTTAAGAAGTTATATAAGCCTTTTTTATTACATGTTTTTAATGGGCTTACATAGCAAAGTACACATGCCCAAGTATTTATGCAGGGGATGGCAATGGCACTGGGGTAATCTAGCAGATGTCAAAATCTGATCACTTTCACCTGTAAGTGCTTAGGGAAAAGGGCTCTCTGAGGGGAGAAGAGAGACAAGACAGAGTTGGGGCTGCTCAGGAGAAGAAAAGCAGCAGCAGAAGTTTTAAAACCAAAGGAAGACCCATAATCAATGCACTGTGCACTTTTTCTACAGTCTGTCTCACATTGTTTGAGATACTGGGATGTGTCTGTACAGTTCATGCCTTATTGAAGGCAATGGGATAAAATAAAAGCTGGGAGTGGCTGGCAGCATCTTTGATGGACTTGATGGTCAAAAAGCAGCTTTCATAGGAGAGAAAGTGTGCAAAAATGTCCTGGACCAGTATGCAGACAAATTTAATAATACACATCCACCTCTAATAAAGGTCTCATCCATGTGTCTGAAAAGTGTCCCATCTTTGTAGGACACTGAGTTCAGTATCACTGTCTTCATCACTGTAACAAGAAGGTTGCTTTTCTAAATTATTACCATGGGGTCAGCCAATCCTCTCCTCCAACTGCTTAATTTTAAATGTCTTAGAACAAAATCCTAACAAGGAAGAGAAAAATAGCCTTGCTCTCAGCAGAAAAGATGCCACAGCTCCCCTGCAGCCAAGCAGCCTGGCCAGGACCAGACGGTGAGGATAAAACTCAATGCTCTTCCCTCAGGCTCCTTTCACAGCAGTTTCCTTTCAATGCCACATAGAGCAGCATCAGTGATGCAGAGATACTGGTATTGATTCAAAGTGGAATAACCTCCTCAGCCAAGAGTTTGGATGTTAGGTTAGGTGTTACTGTGTCTTCCCATAGCCTGCCTGCCTCTATCCTCAGCCCTGGATGCAGAAAGCAGAGGCCACTCAGACTCTTCAAAGATGCACTGGGAAGGACAAAAAGGGTTTGTGAAGACCCAGGAACCCCTGCAGACATCACTCCAGGCAATGAACTCTCATCCAGGCTAATGCTTGTGGTTGTGCCCCAGCTCCTGTCTTGCTTGCAGCATCCTTGTTAGGTGGAGATTCCTCTGCCAGAATTGAATTTGTTCAGGGACAAGGTCGTTTCTCTGTACTCTGTCAGGAGGCAAAACACACCCCTCTGAAAATGCAAAGGCTCTCTGCAGAGCCTCCATGGTGCCTGCAACTCTCCAGATGGCAAGGCTGGAGGCAAAACTGGTGGTTACAGAGGAAACCCTGCCCTGCTGTCTCCCACACCTTCTGGTTATGGTAGCAGAGGTGATACAGAGGGAGTAGGACTGTCTCAGAGGGCACTTACTTCCCCCACAAGGTAAAGGAGAAGCTGGGTTGATGCCTGAAGCCAGGAGAGGGCAGGAACCTCCTGTCTGGAGCCCAGAGCACCGGTGCAGGCAGTGAGAGACCCCAGCACTGGAACCCTTAGAGCAGTGGCTGGAAGAGGCACATTTTCCCACTAACTTCTTTCTCCTCCCTCAGGCTTAGCATGAAGGAAGGAAGATCATCACTGATGTACAGGACAGGGGCCTTTAGCTCCATTAGAGCCTCAAGCTGCAAAGACAAACAGCAGCAAGATTGCTCTCAGCAACCCAGACAAGAACATTTTAGTGAGTAATTATGGATGAGATGCAAGAGGACAAAAAAAAAAGAGAAGGAAAACATCTGTTTGCCTAGAGTTTATTGTCGTTCACTTGAGAGGCCCATTAAATGCCAGAAAAAGCTATTTATCCTTCTATTTGAGGCAATTATCCTGCTGAAAAAATCTGTGGTAGTTTGCCCCGAGATTATTCTGACACTGTGCAGATAGACTCACTATAGAGAAAAAGGGCAGAGAACGTGCTCACCAAGGCTTACAGAGGGATTTTTCAGAAGTGAGGTAGCCAGTGCTTCTCAAGGTCTTTTAACTTACACTTTGATTATGCTCAAGCTGCCATCCTGCTGAACTGCTACAGCATGAGATAACAGAACTGCTGTGGAGTCACTTAGCTTTTTCAAAAACTCATTTGCAGTAAAATATCACATTATCATTAACCACTGTGGAGAAGTGGGTTGTTTCTCGTAGTCTTTTCCTGAACTTCAGGTGCCTCAGGCACTTTCTTTTAAAAATTGAAAGGATCTTTTTTATTCAAAGCACATCTAAAAGTCGAATTGCTCTTCTTGTAGCCACAGGTTCAGCAACATGGGATGTGAGAACCTCAAATTCAGTTTCTTCATGCTCAAAGGAGACCAGGAACCCCACACTACTCACCAGGCTGCGAGATGCTCAGGGGGGAGAGACTTAATCTCTTTGAAGCCCATCCCTGTACTCATTTGGTAAGGAGGGAAGCAAGCATGAGGCTCCCTTTGAGGCTGTTGTGCATTCCCTGAGGGAAGGGTTGCTTTCCAGACCTTCACTGTAGCCAAAAAATGCTGGATGTGCACATGCAGGTGCTTCAGAAACACCTGCAGCTGGCTTGGATGCTTAATTCTCTGTTGATACAGAAAATAAATAAAAGTCCCCTCTCCTGTTTGGCTCATAAACATAAGTAAAGATTAATGTAAGGCTCACATATCAGCTGGTCAAATGAGATTTTACAGAGGTTAAGTAAAGAGAGGAGAGGTGACAGTGGCAGGAGCACAGCATGTGATGCACATGGTGCACACCTCTTACCCTATGAGAAATATCTTGTCCCCATAGTAGGTACCAGACATGTACAGCAATGGAAGGAAACAATGTGGAACAGTGCTCTTCCAGGGCTGGCTACTGGCAGTGATCTAGGACAGCTACAAAGAAGGAAAACAAAATACAGGAAAAATACTGCCTTGAAACTTCTTTTACTTGTGGAAATACCATTTCTATAAAGTTGTTCACTTTCAGAAAATTTTCTTTCTGCTTGCTTTTCTCCTCAGCCTCTCCCTTTCCTCATAAGGCTGAGTTTTGACTCGTGTTCACTTTTACTTCTCCAAAATATGTAATTTTGACTTCCTCGATGAGAAAAAGAAGAAATGTGGGGGGGAAATTCCCAGAGAGAAAAGAAACCATTTCAGATCAGCCTTAAACCAGTGATGGTCTCTGACAGTGTGTGGTCTCTCCAGGGGTCAGGCCAGGCAGTGGGTACATGGGCCAGGCTGTATCCCCACAGGGATCCCCATGGGATGGCCAGGCCAGGCACAGCTCAAGGGGCTGAGGGATCTCAAGTCCCCACAGCACAAGGAACTGAGGACACCTGGCTACTCAATACAGCCTTTAGGTGGGGGAAAAAGCTCTGGGACATGCTGCTATAGCAACAGCTTTACCTAGGATCATAATCCCTTATTTTGTATTAATAACAGCTTCTGTTGTGCTGCTACCTTCACCTTTTTACTTCCCCAGTGTACACTTTTTTTTTAAGATCTCCTGGTGATATTTTACTGCCCTAACTGATTCGCTATTATTTCTTAAGCTCTATTGCATCACCGAAGTCCTCCAAACCTTACAGATATGTGGGAGTCTAACAAGCACCCACATTTCCACCGAGTTCAGCATCATCATTTGCTCTTGGAGATGGTGTGTGCCGCTTCTCTCAAGCAACTGCCTGATCCAACATCTCCCTCTGGTGGAAAACAGGGAATAAAGCAGAATAAAAAAAAAAGCTTTGTACAGCATACACGATTATTTGAAAGCTGTGAGAACGATACAAATCTCAGTCCTGCTCATGATGTTCTCTCTAGTTACTTCATTTATTCAGAATGAATTTGAATGTATCACACTGAACTTCATCTCTCAACCAGTACTCTACTGGAAAAGAATTATAATGAATGGAGAACACAATTTTTCCTGTGTTTTGGTTTGGGTTTTTTTCAGAAAATTGGCAAATTTGTTTCAAATACAGACAAAAGCCTATATCTAGACAATATGTCTTTATGTCTTTGTTTCTGTGGAGAAAAATCAACAGAATTCTCTGTTGCTGAAAACTTCTGTGCTCGAGCCCTAAACACCATCATACAGCCCATCTGCTGTCTGCAGTGGCAAGGATGGATAGAAATGTCTCAAAATATGATTGTTCCCTTTCTATGCCATAATTACACCTCTGAAGTTCCCTGTGAGTCTGGCAGATTGGTTGCCATCTGCCAGGGGTAACAGTGTAGATCAGGAATACTCAGGAATGGTCTGGTGACTTTTGTCCAGACACTCCATGGGCTTAAAAGGAATGGCACAAGGATAAAATGCTCTGCACGGGTGATTCTTTCTTTCAAAAGAAAGGTCTTTTCTTAAGGGTATGTTTCACTAGCAGGGAAATTTGGAGAAGCTTAATGCCCTTCCACTGTAAACCCTCTTCCACACATGAGCATTTCCCTGGCACCCGCTCCACGTTCCCAGGTGAAGAATTCAGATCTGACACAACAGTATGAACAGACTTGGGATCAAAACAGAGTTTTACAAACTCCTCAGCTGCCAGCTTAGCTTCAGATGGAGCTGGAGAGTTAACAGAGGTCACATCTGTGCTTCAGCTCCCAGCAAGGCTCTTGGATGAGGAGCAGAAACTTGGGGATGGATGAGGAGAGACTGCCAGAGACTGAGACTCGAGACTGGACAGCTGGTCCAAGAAAGGACTCGTCTCAACAGACTTCAGCTACCTAAATTTCAAGCATCAGCAAGCAAGCTTGCAGGCATCAAAATTGTATGAGTCCCCTTTGTGGGTTGGTGTGTAGTTGGCACAGGGCAGCAGATCTATGTATCTATGGATATATTTTAGAATATTTAAATTTTCCATGCCTAGGAAAGGATGTGTGATTATTCAAAAAATGTTAGGACATATTCTTGGCAATCTGAAAGGCTCTGGAACAAAATGTTGAGGCTCCTAATTTGGATGCTCAGCCTCTGTGTGGCCATGACCTTAGAGCACAAGAAAACAAGAAAACCTCTGCTGGGAAAAGTAAGATTTAAAAGGAATTTCAAGCTAGAGACTGGGGAGTAAGCTAGCAGACCGAGAGGAGCAGGGGTTCATAATGACATGTTCTTGAAGCTGGCTTTTGGACATCTTTAGAACAACAAGTAAACAGCAATGGCAAGGTGTAATCTGGACAAACAAATCCCCTTTGACCAGGGCACAGGAAATGAAAGTCTAAAAATAAGATATGGGTCTAAAATGCTTGATTTTTGTATAAGAGTATTGAATTAGCAGAGACTGCACAGAAGAGAAATCATAATTGGCTCATTGTAATATCATAGAATCACATAATGGTTAAAGTTGGAAGGGACCTTAAAGATCATTGTGATAAAAATTGCATGGAAAAGAAATAGATCCCATTCAAATGAGGAAATGGAAAGGGACATGAACTCTGGCAGATTAAAAGCAGAAACAGAAAGGCAGACTGAAAAATATTTTGAGGAAATAACTTGCAAGCAGGAAAAAAGTCTCCTCTAACTCTGGAGGAGGGGGGAGCTCCAGAGGATCTGCAGGTGCCAGTCAGCAGACAACCATGGTGGCAAAGGAGTTTGAGAGCAGACAAGCCCTAGAGCAACATCTAAACAGATTAGTGCTGTGTTTGGTGCAGAAAATCTCAGTGAAGCCATTTGTTAAAGGGATAAGGCAGAGAAGCTGCCTCAGATTGAAGGGCCAATATATGAGGATTTAGAACAGATAGATCCAATGGGTAGTAACAATATCATGAGAATCAGAATTTGCTTGCTTGTGGGTTTTTAAGGAATGCTAATGGGAAATTGTTGCATTCCTATGGCTGGTGTATAGATAGCCCTTTACTTAGAACAGCCAAAGAGAGAAAGAAAGAGGATAGCACGTGGCACAGTCTGGCACTGTGAGGGATCCAGAGAAATGCAAACCACTAAACCTGGCACCCATAGCAGGCAAATGGTAAGAGAATAACAGGGAAGAATCAGCAGAGCTTTGCAGTGAGGAGCTGTGAAGCTGTGCATCACCATGACTTAGGACTTCCTCCTATGGCTTCAGAGGAAACTGTGAGGCTCCAGTCTTGTGTAATCCACTGGGTATGATCTGCTCAGCTTCTGGAAAGCCTTTGATAATGTCTGTCACCAAGGGCTCATGAAGATGCTAATCTGACGTGGGATAAGAGGGAAGATCCTCCCATGAGTTAGCAACTGCATACAGCATGGAGAGAGGAGGTAAGAATATTATTCACAGTGTGGAGAAGTCACCAGTGGCATGAGGGATCTGTGAAAGGGCCAGTGCTAATCCACATCCCCATCTCATGAGTGTGGGCAAAGTAATGTCAGGTGAGATTAAATAACAAAGGAGAAAAACACATGGCTGAGCTGGAAGACACCCTCACTTTCTAGTCTCAGTCATGGCCTCTGAACCACCTGGTACCATTCAGATACCTTGGAATTAGGTAGCTCTATTCAGATGTCAGTTAAAAGTAATTGAATCTTTAAAAAAAAAAAAAAAAAAAAAAAAAAAGCATTAGGAAGAGAACAGAGTTGTCATCAACTAAATTCATTGCCCACAGCTCTGGTCCCTCCTTCTCAGAAAGAGCATGATAGAGCTAGAAAAGGTATAAAGAAAGAAAAAAAGATATGGGATGACTTATGTAGGTAGCAGCTACCTAAATCAAGATTCGTCAGAGTGGGAAAGAAGAGACTGAAAGGGAGAATTGTACAGCTCTATCAATTCAAGTGTCATGAAGAATAAGTATTTACGAATTCTCACATGTACAAAAAAGGGGCATCAAATGATGTTCCCAGGTTCAAGATAAACATAAGGCAAGGAGCTCTGTGGCTGGGAAAAGAAGCATCTCCCATTAGTAAACATGTTATCACAAGATGCTGGGGACTACCAAGGCATCATATCTGGTTTCAGAAGCAATCTGACAAATATCTGTAAGATAAATCATCTGAGGGCCAGGAAACACTAAGCTACTCTTCAATTGAATGGGCCAGAGTATGCTAGAAGAGACCCTTTCCACTGCTGGCCATGGTGAGAGTTAGGATGCCAGAATGCCAGGACTTGCAGCTCAGCCCATTTTGCCATTTTTATCAACCAGACAACTTTTAGAAGTAACTTGTAAGACAACTACCCATCCTACAGAGCAGAAGTGCACAACCATGGGGCTCATGGGGCTATGAACACCCCATTGGCATTAGTAATGTTTCTTGCTCCAGGATAAGCTACACTGTTTGTTACTTTTAAAGATTAAAACAAAGATTAAGAAATTATAGCCCATTCTCATTATTTTTCCATGTATTTTTTCTGTTCCTTGTTAGCTGAGGAAAAGGCTGCAGTTTGACAAGCCCTGGGCCAACACCACTGCCAAAAGCAGCAGCTCTGCCCTCTGGTACTGCTGGAAAGGACAAATGATGTGGGAGTGCAAAATTAGCCCCCTGAGCTGAGGAGAAGAGGGCAAGACTACTGGAGTCAGGACTGGCTCAGGCTGGTCCTAGGCACTAACTGACCTGTAATTTAATTTGTTGACATTTGTTCCTACTGCTGTCCCTTGCAAAGGGGAACTGCCTTCATCCCCCCCTTGAGAACAGAAGGAGCTGGCAGCCATGTCTGAGTGTGGCCTTTCTTAGCCCCCTCAAGCCATCCCCCATGAAAGAAACCCCCTTGTTTATGAAAGGAAGCACCACAGAAGTGATCTCTGCTCCAGTCTTAGAACTTTATTTATCAGTTCATTTTAATAGTGTGAATTCTTGAATAATTCTGATTTGCTTTTTATGGAGAAAAAAAAACCAAACCAACAACCTAGTCAAAAGTGGATGCTAAAGCTCTTGAATTAGCCTTTTAATGTGTGGTTTAATCACCGTCATACCTGTGCTCTGACAGAAAGCTCCAGCTTTGGGGAGTGACCATCTTCAGCCACATCAAAGGGCCTGAGCTGCTGAGAGGAGTGTAAAGCCCAGATCAGCTTCTGCCACAGGGTGAGGCTCTGGGCTGGCTCAGCTTCCTTATGGCAGAGGAGCTTGCTCACCTCCAGTTACAGACAAATTCATCTTCAGAGTGTTTATCTAGTCTTAAATGGCTCTCCTCTCCCTTATGAAACTGGTGTTGGTGCTAAGATCCTTGTTATCTTGTTACTGACTGATTCATATCAGCTGCTGCAAGGCAAGCAGGAGTGCCAAGTAGGAGAGAGATGCTTGCACTCCAAGGCCCACCCTGAAAAATCCTCTCCTGTAGAACACAGGCCATGTCCATGCTGCTAGTGTGTGTGTGTGTGTGTGTGTGTGTGTGTGTGTGTGTGTGTGTGTGTGTGTGTGTGTGTGTGTGTGTGTGTGTGTGTGTGTAATCATCTGTGGTTGAGGACAAAATCTGAGGGGCTTGGGGGAAAAAAAAAAAAAACTTGTAAACAAGTCTGAAAAAAGATGCACAAAACTATAGCTCACAGGGGGCAGCTTCCTCTTTCAGAAAATTTGTGTTAAGTTCCCTGAGGTGTAATATGAGCAAATAAAGTGATCAGTTTTTAGACCAGCTTTTAAAATCATGCTTGTCTGGTCACTGTATGTGACAGTGACCTGACATTGCTTACTGTAGGAACTGACCTGGAACACTGTAATGCAGCACTGCGTGGGGTTATCTTTTCCTTGTAAATCACATGGAAAATGGTATTTTGTCAGCAAGACGGCAGGAGAAAGAGCAATACTATAGTAGATTTGACACAAGCAAACTTGTTTTATTGAATTTGAACCTAGTGCATCCAATATCCTTTGCGTGTACATAACAGGCTGCTAAATTGATGCTAATGTTACTATATTGCAGCATCTGACCCAGGCTGAAGAATATTTACCTATCTTGCCTCCTCAACATGCTAGAAGAAATGCCCAGGGCAGGAACAATGCCAGATGGAGGAGGACACCTGTACCAATACTGGATCAACCCATCATGTCTTTCCAAAGAGGCAGCTGGAAGCCACATGAGATACCACAGAGCATCTGCAATGGCACAAGCTGTTGTCTTAGGTTCCTCCTATCCAGTAATGGAATGAAAGTCCAAAGCTGCTCCTAGGAGATGCAACACTATCACAAATGGAAAATGAGCCTCTGGGATTCAAAGCTTGGCTCTTGCAGAGGAGTCCTGCAGGGCAGCAATGCACTCTCTCACCAGGTGAGCAGCCTCTTTGGCTGTGCCCCAGTGCACTGAAAAGCCCCCTGCCCCGTGCCCGTAGTTGTGGACCACCAGGAGCTTAACTCCTCCTTGACTCAAGACCTCTCTCTGTAGCCTCACACATTGCCTGGATGGTCTCAGGCCCACCTTCACCTTTATCTCCTTAGCTCCCTGCAGTGAGGGCTCAAGGGAGCAGCACCTGTCAAAGATGTCTTTGGTAGTGCCAGCATCAGGGGAGAGACTCCAGCTCTCCTTTTCCCTGGTTCCCCCTAGGGTTACACTGTGTATCCCTGGGTAGATGTAAGTTAAGCCATCCCCGTCACGGATGAAGTTTTTCACCCAAGGAGCATGAACCTTGAGTACTTGTCCCCTAACAGGGAAGAGTTCCTTGTCCCCCAGCAGCTGGTGGGCTCCAATGCCCGCGCAGTTGACGACCACGTTATATTCACTGTGCAGCTCCCACAGGTCTGCAACTTTTCTGGTGTGCATCTGGACGCCTGTTGCTTTCAACCTGCAAAAAGACCCAGAAGTGAGGCAGAAAAGAAACCCCTAAAGCCATTGTGCAATTATTATGCACACCAAGGAAATGAGGTAAATTGCCTTTTAACGTATCACTCAAAACCGACCAACAGATGGAACAAAAAGCAATGGTAGTCCCATGGGCTTTCCATTCCTTCAAACCTATTTTTTTTAGCTTGTTTGGGCTGGAAAAGATCAGCAAATTGATCTGTATTAGAGAAGGGTCTGGCATAAAACTCTACACAGACAGAAAGGTCATCATGGTCTCATTGATTCATTTCTATAATCATATCAAGCTTTATCAGCTCAAGCAAGCTGAAAAATTCAGATTTATTCACCAATGTGCATCTGCTAGTGATATTGCCATCATTCCACATCCCTTTCATTGTGCCTACTACACACAGTCACATTCATTTGCAACTCACTCCCCTGGTACCAGGAGCCTGTTAATCACCTAGGGCCATGTGCAAAGCCCTGAGGGACCCAGGACATCCTCACAAGCTGGGCAGATGTGGCAGGGGACCCTCACCTTTCCACAGCAGCAGCCAGGAGCCACCCAGCACATCTGAGAGCACTACACATTCATGTCTGCTTGTCAGCAAAATTCAGCACTTACCAAGGTTCCTTTGTGACCTGAATTTCAAGCCAAATTCCACCCTGAACTTGCCAGAAGCTTGATACCCTTCCCCATGGAGCAACATTGGTGTGAGGTGGAGCCACCACATGCTGTCAGCTGGATCCAGTTGTTGGGGTGGTTTTATCATGAGCAAGTCAGGAGGCAGATCTGTGATGATGAAGTACTAAGGGGGAATTCCTGTCTACTGCAATCCTCTGGCAGCTGGCAAAGTGATCAACCCCACTGTAAAGACAGTGGTTTACTACAAAGCAGGGAATGAGCCAAGGATCCAGGGCACAGTGAGTGGGTGCCCTGGGTGCTGGAGTTTGAGAGGATGCTGAGGCTGGCTGGGAAGAACTGGGGAGGTCTCCAGCTCCTGGAAGCAGCTCTGTCTGGGCAACTTGCTAAGAGAGCTCAAAAGTGTTGTAATTGGTACTCTGCCATCATGCCACTAAAAAACCCAAAAAACCAAACCAAACTAAAACAGAAAAAAAAGGAAAGGGAAAGGGAAAGGGAAAGGGAAAGGGAAAGGGAAAGGGAAAGGGAAAGGGAAAGGGAAAGGGAAAGGGAAAGGGAAAGGGAAAGGGAAAGGAAAAGAAAGGAAAGGAAAGGAAAGGAAAGGAAAGGAAAGGAAAGGAAAGGAAAGGAAAGGAAAGGAAAGGAAAGGAAAGGAAAGGAAAGGAAAGGAAAGGAAAGGAAAGGAAAGGAAAGGAAAGGAAAGGAAAGGAAAGGAAAGGAAAGGAAAGGAAAGGAAAGGAAAGGAAAGGAAAGGAAAGGAAAGGAAAGGAAAGGAAAGGAAAGGAAAGGAAAGGAAAGGAAAGGAAAGGAAAGGAAAGGAAAGGAAAGGAAAGGAAAGGAAAGGAAAGGAAAGGAAAGGAAAGGAAAGGAAAGGAAAGGAAAGGAAAGGAGAGGAAAGGAGAGGAAAGGAAAGGAAAGGAAAGGAAAGGAAAGGAAAGGAAAGGAAAGGAAAGGAAAGGAAAGGAAAGGAAAGGAAAGGAAAGGAAAGAGGAAAGGAAAAAGAAAAGGAAAAAGAAAAGGAAAAAGAAAAGGAAAAAGAAAAGGAAAAGGAAAAGGAAAAAGAAAAGGAAAGGAAAAGGAAAGGAAAGGAAAAGGAAAGGAAAGGAAAAGAAAAGGAAAGGAAAGGAAAAAGAAAAACCTTCTGAAAACTCCTGAATTCAGGCAAACAAGCAGGAAAAAAATTCCTGAAGTCCATTTTTGGACCAGCAAGGTGGGCTCAGAAACAATTTTCTTTGCAGACTGACAAGAGAATGGCATATAAATACTGCTTGGGTCACTAGGGGTTTGAGAATTAGTTACATGTTTAATGTGCTCTTGCTTCTTATCACCAGGGAGAAGAGAAAGAAAAGGAGCTTGATCATCTTATTAGATTATATCCTTTGAGAAATAAGAAGGCTGTAGCAGGAATAAAGAGAGAGCAGAAATCACGTGGCAGATACTAAATGGGTTGTTCAACTTAGCTGTGCTTCAGCAGAAATTTCTGATTCAGCCAGGCAATGAAACAAGACAGAGCGTGTGCACCGAGGAGACTGCAGACACCTCACGTGGCACTGGTGCCACTGGAGTGCTCCCAGCTTGAATGGCTGCTAGAACAAGAAATGTTTTTTTCACATTTTGCAGTAAGATGAAAGGCATCCAAGTAACTGGTTGAGCTGGCAATTTGTACCATGGTGTCAGAACATGTTTCTCTACTTATCTTCAAATCACCTTCCAGCCTATCGCTTGTGCTCAAGCAGAGACACCTACCTGCTCACTTAAATGGATTAAATGCACATCCCATGTGTCAGAACATTTTTAGATCTGCATTCTGACTCTTCTACTGTTCCCCAAAGTCCACATATTTTGAGGAAACTTGGAAACTGGAAAATTTTCAAATGTTCATGTCAATTCAGGCATGAACTCTGAAGCAGCGACTCCTCAGAATGAGTGCATCACCCATCTTATGCAGGCAAACATTTCCAAAAGGTCTGTTATAAGATGATGCTATTTGACCTTTTTTCAACTGATTGGATTAAAAAAATCACTAATCACTCCAACTGACCAAATCTGAGATTAATTTGCCCAGCTGCTTCTTAAGTGCAATGTCTCCACAGGTAAGACATCACCCCAGACATGCCTATTCCACATGGGCTGGGTGTATCTTTAAGAACAGAGGCATGTATTTGAGAAGTTTGACCAACAAGGAGCACCCAGAAATTTTCTTAGGACATGACAAGCTCCTTTAGTACCTTCAAGGTCCATTTGGCCAAGCATGGCCCCTCTGGCTATACTGGTCCTATACCCAGGGGCATTCCCACTCTTACCCCCCTGTAAAGCCACAGTGGCTAAAAGCAGATATTGCACAAATGGGACCTTTTGGTCCCATTTTGGAAATTCTGAGTATTCCTTGTACTCCTCCCCAAGTAAGAGCTTGCTGCATTTTGCCCAGCAAGAAACAGCCCTTTTCCAGTTTTGTTGAAACCTAAATGTTTCAGTGAGTGTCCCCCAGGTCCCTCTGCCTGGGTTTCTCTCCATGCATCCAGCCTGCAGCAAAACCAACCTTTTCTCCAGCCACAGGAGGTATGGGGGACAGTCACATTTCAGAGTTGTAAAGGCCTGACCAAATTGGTGCTGTGGAAACTTCTGGAGTTCTGCTTTGGTCATTGGTCGAAATCCCAGGACGACATCTGACCAGAAAGGCAACTCTTCTTTGGGAGTGTTTTTAAAGACCTGCCACCTAAAAGGACACAGAGAAAAAGCTGCAAAAGTTAGATGCTATTGCTCTGTCATGTCATGTGTCACAAAAGTCTTAGCATTAACCCAGGGACTCAGGAACCTGTCCCTGCTCATCAGTGCAGCTCTGCAAGGTCAATAGCAACAGGGAAATATTGCTGCCTGCTACTGCAGTGACCACCTTGGCAAACAGGCAAAGGGGCTGCCACAGCCCAGCTTGCTGGTGACACACTGGGGTAACTAAAGTGGAAAAAGTTCTTCCATACTGTATGAACTTCCAGCTTTAGAAGTACAATGCTCCCTCACCCAGGGTCCCCACCACAGCTGTGACCGCCTTGGCTGGACCTTTATGTAGGGCCACTTCCACACAGGGTCACACTTTTTTGGGTACCCATAAAGCTCCAGAGTTCCCAGCCTTAGCACAACCAAAAGGCAGATTTCTGTGTAGAAAATAGGCAGAACAAAACATCCCCAACACACACATCCCAATGGCATCCCCATAGCTCGATGCTGAAGATGGAGGAACCTGAAGTCCCGTCTCTATCAGAACCACACCTGCTGCTAGCAACTGGTATCACAGAATGATTTGGGTTGGAAGGAACCTTAAAGGTCATCCAGTTCCAACCCCTGCCATGGGCAGGGACACCTCCCATTAGATCAATTTGCTCAAAGTCCCATCCAACCTGACCTTGAACACTTCCAGAGAGGGAGCAGCCACAACTTCCCTCAACAGCCTGTTCCAGTGTCTCACCAACCTTACAGGAAAGAATTTCTTCCTAATGTCTAATCTAAATTTACCTACATCAGTTCTTACAAGACATTTGGTCTGGCCATCCTTGAGTGTTTACTCTGTACACAGCTATGCATGAATTTTGCTTGAAAATATATCATATCTGAGAGGCTGCAATGAAGTTTCTTGGGAATATGGTCTTAAGAGCTAATCCACAAAGGGAATATGCCTGAACCTCAGCAAGGAAAACTTCTCTGTCTGCTTCAGCACTCAGCACACACATACCAAAGGCTGCCCAGGGGTTGTTCTTACCCAGAGACCAGGTGAATTCCAGCTTCTGATGCCTCGGCTGAGTTGCTGATGGCAAAAAGGTAAGTGAAGGTCTCTTTGAACCACTGCTTCTGGACGTGGGTTGGTGTGCCTGCGTGTGAACAAAACCCAACATTCAGAGAGAGAAAATGCAAAGAGGAGAAGCGTACAAGCCAGTGCCAAGGAACACAGGGCATGGCACTTCTTCCTGAGCCTCTATCCATAGAGTCATAGAATCGGCTGGGTTGGAAGGGACCTCAGAGATCACCAAGTCCAACCCTTGATCCACTACCACTGAAGTTACCAGACCATGGCACTGAGTGCCACATCCAGTCTCTTTTTAAATATCTCCAGGGACGGAGAATCCACCACTTTCCTGCGCAGCCCATTCCAGTGTCTGATCATCCTCTCCGTAAGAAATTCTTTCTAATATCTAACCTAAACCTCCCCTGGCACAACTTGAGACCATGCATCATTGCACATCTGGACACAGAGCCATGTGCAACACCAGACCACGTTGCACGCACCTGGGTAGATGTGAGGGATGAGCATCCCAGCTGCGACGTCGCTTGTTGTGTTGGGGCTGAACTGGTCTGAGAGGATGGTGAGAGAGCAGCTGGGGCAGGTCTCTGTGATGCACAGTGCTGTGGAGAGGCCGATGACTCCTGCTCCAACCACTGCGACCTTGGGTGCTGCCATCTTCAGGGTGCAGAGCCAGAGGAGAGAGACACCTGTGTGCATTTGGAAATAACATATCCTATGTCACAAGGACCTCTGCCAGACACCCACACAAGATGTCACATAACCCCCTGGGGTAGCTAACTGCTGCACACAAAGGACCAAGACTAAGGTGAGGATTAGAAAAAACACCAGCCTTTGGTATGAAGACTAATTTTCAAAAAGTATTTCAGCAGCCACTGCTCCATCCTCAGCATAAGAGTAAAGGACAAGAGAGCCATCTGTACATAGAGCACTTCTGCTTGGGTTGTAGCAACTTGGGGCAAGGATTTTTCAATGAAACCTGAGAGAGGCACCCATCAAGCTTTCCATTGTGTCAGGGGCAAAAGTGTCTGGAGCTCTGAAGAAATTGTTTTTTAAACACCATGAGCAAAATGGTTGTTCAAACAGAGGATCTCCAGCCATGAAGTCTGTCATCTCCTGGGAAGTGGAATCAAATTGCACAGGAGGCAAATGGGTTACATCCAGCAAAGGGTCCAGCACATTGAGGAAGATGTTTTCTTAACATGCACCCCAGTTCTCCTGTGCAGGGCTCCTCCTCTTCTAACCGTGAAGACTGGATTACTTGTTTTGCTCTGTCCAGAAAAATGTGAATTTTAGCTATTAAACACAGTTCATAGCTTCACAGAGTACAGCCTGGCTGTTTACACACTCACATCCAAAACTTGTCTGGGCCATGATACTTTGGCAGGAAAAGTGTGAGAAAAAAAGCTACTTGCTCCCTGGAGGACTTTGTGCCCATGGTGATCCAAGGTCTCCAGCCCATGTTTGGCCCCTGGACCTGCCAGGGTGACCCACTGCCTTGGACAGATTTATGGACATCAGAGTCTCTCCCCCAGCAGCACATGGCAATCCCCAGGAGACAGCCATCCACACTACCCCAAGATCCTGCATATTTGCTTTTCTCTGCCTTGCTTCATAACCTGCTTCATGCCCTGGAGCATCTCCACTCCTCGGCATCTTCAACTGCTGACTCCTACCCAGGGAGGTGCAGCATCTCTATTTTCCAGCGTCCTGGCCAAGGTTCAGAACTTGGTATCTGCCCTGCTGAGTGGCACACATCTCCTAGTTGATACTCACCCAGCTGCCCATTCCAGCAAGGTGCTGGTCTATGTGCCAGGCCACAGCCAGCTAACCAGTTTCACACTGGTGGAAGCACAAAGCACAAGTGAACCGTGCAACTCGGTGCACCCTGCAAACTCCCCAAAGCCAGGAATTAAATGGGCCCAAAAGAGACTGGGTAACATCATAGGTTCAACCTTCAGTGGCTTTGAAGCATGTGGCTTGGATGCCGTGCTGACTTAGGCACTCCTTCGAGGGGTTATTGTCAAAAGGCAGGGATATAGGGGGACAGTCTCCTTTGCCAATGGATCTTATGTTTCCCTGGAGTATCTAACAACACGCTGGTTGGACTCAGTCACCTTAGAAGTATTTTCCAGCCACAACAGTTTTGTACCCAATTACACCCCCGAGGGTTTACTACTTAAACTTTGACATGTCTACTATGTAGGAAAGGAGAGAGGAGCAGGCACTGTTGCTCATCATGACATTCCTTCTGCACTGCAGACAAGGGTTGTTACAGCCCCTCTTCCTCCTCTCAGGGTGATGCTTAAGTTTCTTCCCATTAATTAGTACATCTTTCACAAGCTGACAATAAAAGTGCCCACACAGCAGGGAAAGAGGATGCAGGGGTAAAGAAAAACACTGATCCAGTCTGAAATAATTTTGATTTGAACAGGAGCTGCACCCCTCAGCTCTACCACTGCCCCACCCTGCCTCAGCCACCTGCACCAGGAAAGCCTGTGGAGGGCAGAGCATGGACTGTGTATGCTTCCCTACCAATAGTCTAAAGAATAGTTTGTACTGGCAATTGTTATTAACAAACAAAACAAAACAAAACCACAAGCAAGCAAACAAAAAAAATCCACACTAAAAAACAAACTAAAAAAAACAGTAAGAAATTAGAGGACTTTTAATAATGCTGAAATTACTTTTATCAGGAAACTGATCTGAGAAAAGTCTCAAAACACATTTTTATTAACAAACCTTCTGGCAGCTGTGGCGACTGCATACAGTCATCAGCATGCACATGAGTCTGCCAGCAGCCCACAGCTGACCATAATCCTGCTGAACATACACATGAGGTGCATTATGCACCTGCCAGAGGTGTGCTCTGGATTGTGCTTCAGCACTCTCATTCACTGAAGCCCTTGGATCATGGAGATTGAGATGGAGATTGAATTTCCTGACTGACCACCCCACCACCAGAGAATAAAGGGGAGCTGTGGTTCAATGGAGGCTCAGGTTTCACAGGTCTCCCCAGTGCAGATGGGACTTTAGCAGGCAAGCCAGTCCAGTATCAACTGATCTCAGTGTTGCAAAAAGCCAGGGAGGGTGGGATGGGGCAATGGAGCCTGAGAGAATGGCTCAGAAGGCCACATCAAATGCAATGCTTTTCCAGCACTTCCTGCTGCAGTCCAGGAGCACATCAAGCCTGAATGTGCCAGTGTGACAAAAAAATAATTATCTGGGTGCAAGGCAGCACTCTGAGCACAAGGCTCACCTGTGGCTCTGCCCTGGCAGAACAGCCTGCCCCAGCTGCTAGTCCTGCACATTGCTGAGAAGGCACAGGAGGAGAAAACATTTTTAGCTGATGTGGTAGTGCTCACTGCCAGCGGGGGTGATGCATCTCACCCCCTCAGGCTACCTTGTGCTGAGAGTTTTGCAAAAATCAGCATTTAAAAGGAAAATCAGCTGCAATAACTGGTGGAGAGAGAGGATAAAGGTGTCAGGTTCTGTTTAGATTCTTGTCCCTTTTTGGTGTCAAGTTCATGGGATAAAAGCCAGACAGAGCCACCTGGAGTTGTAGTTCTCCAGCAAACTGGATACCAGCTGCCTGACATGGTTTTGTGCTCCTGCCACACTCCTGCTCCCCCCAGGACAGAACAAATTGTTTTTCAAAATACTGCAGTATTTAATAATGTGACTCAATCTTCCAGCTCCTTTAGCCAAGGAGACAATGTCAGTCTCATGTGATGCAAGGAAGTCTTTATCTTTTCTTACCCTACATTGCTGTGTACCACCATCTAACCTTCAGCCTTAAAGCCATTCTAGAAGTGGATAAAGTGATCAACACAGAGAAATACACTGGTCCCCAGCACACATCCACGTGCACACACACACAGGGGAACGTGCACACCCACAGCTAGCTCTGGCCTTAGCCTTTTGGTACCTGGTCCCTCCAGGCTGCCTCTCAGGCTGAGGCAGACCTCAGGAAACTAGCATCCCTCAGCTGGAAGAGCTGCACAAATTCTATTGCTTTGGCATTTTTGCATTACAGACATGGCCTCTCGCCCCGCCCTTTTCCCTTTATGCTCCAACTCCATCTTCAGGCTTCCCTGTCCATCAGGCTGGCTGCTTTTAACTTGTGTCACAAGTTGCTGACCTACCAAACTAAGCAGAGTTACCTGCCCAAACAAGCAGTTGGAAAAGCCCAACGGATCTGTTAACCAGAAAATGGATCAACAGGAAGTAATTAAGGAAAACCAAAAACTGTTACATTTGAAGGCCTGTGGGTGTTTTTTTTTTAACTAACTCTCAACATACCTAAGTGGTGAAACTTTTTTTGCATGGCTTGAAGCCTATGGTATCAGGGAATAAAGCCTCCAGCCATTCTGAACTGCTAGGGGGGCTCCTCCTCCACAGGGGCTCCTGTTTGTGCCTGATGGAGAGCACTTCTTCCCTTCCTCTTTTCGCAGATGACTTTTTTGTTTAGTCAGTTCCCCAGTTTACAAGAACACTTGGTTTTGCTTCCCTATTCCTGACCCCAGAGAGGAGTTTTTCCAGGCTCTTTGCTGAAGGTAGTTACATGTGCTCATGAAGCTCAATCCATTCCTAGGGGTTTGCTGAGGAGGAGACCTGATGCCTGGTGTCTTTCCCACCATTTAGGATGTTCTGTCAAACACACATTCTGGAGCTCTCACAGCAGGAATGCACGGATGCTCTCTCTTCACTGAACTAGGGATTCCAGAGGCTCCTTGGGATCCCCTCAGCCTCTCTGGTGTGGGCACATACACATCACTGCCAGAAAGCAGGTATCTGAGTCACTGTCATAGAGACCAGAGGCTACCAGGGAGGCCTCAGCTCCTTTTTTAGACAGCTGTTCACATGTGCATGCACAAGAAATACCTTCGACAGGATAGGTTATACCCACCTTATAAGCTACCAACAATATTAACCTCTGCCAGAAATACCTACACCCCCATTGATGGTCTTGCCTTTCTTCAGACCTGGAGAGGTCTGTGCTGCCTGTTCCCCACAGGCTGGGGGGCTGTTCCTCTCTGTATGGGCATAGTGGGGAATCACAAAATGGTTTGGGTTGGAAAGGACCTTTAAGATTATCCAGTTCCAACCCCCCTCCATGGGCAGGGACGTTTCCCACTGGATCAGGTTGCTCAAAGCCCTATCCCACTTGGCCTTGAACACTTCCAGGGAAGAGACAGACACAACTTCTCTGAGCAACCTGTTCCAGTGTCTTGCCAACCTCACAGTGAAGAATTTCTTCCTAATATCTAACCTAAATCTATCCTCTCCCAGAAGCTAACGTTCAGCAGGCCCTGGGGAAACCGGGAACTCACCCTCCCCCCCTGCAAAAAAAAAAAAAAAAGAAAACCAACCCTGCGGCTCACGGCTCACGCCAGAACCACCCGTGACACCCGCTGCGCTTTTACCGACACCGCGGCCGCGACCCAAACCCCTCCCGTCCCGGGGCTGATCTGTACTCCGGGGACACCCCCTCCCCCAGCGCTGCCCATCCCGCATTCACCTCTTTGACTGGAAGAACTACGGTCCTAAAAAATAACACAAACCCAGGGGGGAGAGAAAGGGATACCTGGTGAGGAGGAGGCCCCCGGCTCCTGCCTGGAAGAGTCGCTCTCCCGGGAAGCGCGGGGGAGCGCGGCGGGAGGGGACGGAAGGCGCTGCCCGGGTGGCTGAGGGGCAGCCGGCTGCCTTCCCCCTCACCCCCACCCTTCCTTGGGCCACGTCCCTCCGCGAATGAAGGGGTTGTTTGTGCCCGGGCAAAGGCCGCCCCCAGCCCTGGCACCTCTCCCGGCTGAGCCCGGCAGCTGCGGGGCCGCTGCCAGGGAACTTTCCTCCTTTGGGAGCTCCCCGGGGCGCTCCAGAGAAGGAGGCTCGCAGGGCCCTGCCGTCCCGCAATGCATAAATCGTCTTTTTGTCCTCTCTTACGAGCAATTAATTATGTTCTGAATGTTCCTGAAGGTGCGTTAAGATGAGCACAGCGCTTCAGCAAGCGCGGTGGCAGTCGGGGAGTCAGTAACGCGAGGTGTCCTTGGGCCTGGGCACTAAAGTCATCGGAGATGGCTGAAGAACGAGTCCCTGTTAAACCTCTCAAGCACTGCCCGGCAGGGCCGTCTGGATGAATCTTTTTCATCGGAAAAACACAAGTTTGTCATAACCAAACCTGTTGCAGCATCACCAGGATTAAGTCATATACCAGGGTTTCTTGGCTCCAGGGCATTTGCCATCAGCAGGACATTTTGGCTAATATTTGACTGCCCATCCCTGAATACTGTAACAGTGTGCAGGTGTGACCAGCTCTTCTCACCTCCCAGTCCAGCTGTGTTCTAAGTAGCAAAACTTAAAGCCACAATACTCTTGATATATGTGTTTTGTAAGGGAAGAGGAAATGGTCTCAGGTTGTGTCAGGGGACCAAGTTTAAATTAGGGTATTAGGAAAAAATTCTTCACCAAAAGGCTTTTCAAGAAGTGGAACAGGATGCCCAGGGAAGTGGTGGAGTCACCATCCCTGCAGGTATTTCAAAGACTTGTAGGTGTGTGATTAGGGACATGGTTTAGTGGTGGACTTGACAGTCCTAGGTTAACAGTTGAAGGTCTTTCCCAACCAAAACAATTCTATGATTCTGTGATTATACGTGCAGAATCACTCACCTTTTTAGATACATAATTTTTACATTTTTTTTCCCTTTAATGGTTAAAGGAACAATGAATAATTCTGCAAAATAATGACAATAGGAACAAGGAATAATTCTGTAGAGCTTGATTTTTTTAAATGTTTTGAAAAGCTATGAGAACAGGGTATTGAGTAATACAGGGAAGGAGGCAGAGGAATGAAGGCTTGTTTGTTTAGAAATAAAGCTGTTGATGGTCTTGGTGTATTGATGGAAAACAGTATTTTAAGTAATTGCAGCCTATGTGCAATAGTTTTGGAGAGGAGCCTTTGAGACATAGAAATCTCTGCTTCTTCAGATACAAAGGTCACGGTGCCAGCTGAGATCAAAATTGCTTGCTATTTCTTCTCCCAAGATTCTGCCACTTACTGCATAAGACTTTGCCAAATTTGAACAATTTGGATTGAAATTTTTGTGTCAGATATTTATGTAAAGCTCAATGTTTCAGGAATTCCTAGTATGTCTTTTCCTGAGAATGAGCTTCAGTAAATGCATGCTGGTTTGTTATACCAACTTCTAAAATTTCATTGAGAAGTTCTTACTCCTCCACAGCGCAAAGTATTTTGGGAGGCTGAACATATTGTACTTTGCCATATTTTAGGATGAAGGAAGAGCTTGTAATCTGTATGTAATCTCTATGTAATCTAGATGCATGACTTCCCACCACAAATACATGTTTATCCATGCAGGCATCTTCAAGGGGAATAAATTTCAGTTCTTGAGTGCTGTCATGGTTTTTTTTTGCTTCTGCTCTTCACTGAAATGAGGAGCACAATTAAAGTCTCTTTGTGCTACTCCCCATAGCCCTGGTTAAGTGAAGATCACTATACTGTCTTGTGGCCTTCAAGGTATGAGAAGAGTTCTGCTACAGATGTTGGTGTTTCCTCATGAAAGATGGGAAGAAGCACAAGGAGGGAAAGAAGATCTGTGTAACAGCCCAACCGCTAAAGACACTCTGGATTTTTGTGTATATATTATTATGTGTATTGTGAAATGTAATTTTGAACCAACAGATTGGCTAGGTAGGACTCCAAATGCAACATTCAAAGAACACTCTTGACAGACTCTGTGAGAATAGCTATTGCATTGAGTGAAAGCCACCATCTGCTCACTCAGGAAGAGAGTGCCAGGCTTGTGGCATAAAACACACAGCCCTGGCCATACTTGGGGCTGTTTCTGAATTATAACCAGCAGTGGCATCCCAGCACATCATCAACCCAGCTTGAGCAGTGCTTAAGGTGTGTTTCCTTTACATTAACATTACCTTTGTTTTGTGCTTGCTTGAAAAGAGCAGTAGCAATAAGCAAAAATTAGCTCTGTGGACATGGTAGTGCTGACCTGTTTCTGACCTTATGAACAGCATGGATCACTTCTCTGCCACTTCTCTAATGAGTTCAAAGATAAAGTCAGGCATCAATGTCCATGGCAACTTAACATCTCAGTTAAAAGGGTAAACTGTTCCTCATTTTGCAGTTTTCCTGTGTTGTTTACTTATTTCTGGGGGAATTCTCTCAATATAATGAATATACCACCAGTGCTGACATTCCTATTGAAAAGCTTTGTGGAAATATTTACTGAGAGATTACCCATTTATTCTTGTTTCTTTTTCTGTGTTAATGATCACCTCAGTTAAAACTGCCTTCCATTCTCATCACTGGCAATGAAACCATGGAAAGAGTCTTCACAAGGCTCACCCAAGTGCTGGTTTTTTTAATTCCTGTGCATGGTGGTTCATCTCCACATGGAACATTTTGAGGCACTGTTAATAATTAGATGCCTGTGATCACCCTACGGCTGGGTCCTATTCATCTGCAACAAACAGTCAAGGAGTAGCCAAGGATGTGTGGACAGCAATGCAGAGAAAGAAGATTTGGTTTGTCACTAAATGAAATATTCCCAATTACTTCTGATTGTTCATAAATGTAGGTAAGTAATGTAGGTAAGAGCAGGTAATATGTACAAAACTGTCTGCGGTCCTTTTTATCAGTCATATTTCAAAAAGGATATTTCTACGTTTAAGGTGAATAGTTTTTAGGCTTGTTTTTTCTCATCTTGCTTGAACTCAGTGCTCCTGCAAACAGTATACCAGGGATCATTCAAATTTCTCAAATTTAGCAAACAAATACTTGAACCATTCTCTATGGTTACATTCAGGGAGGAACTTAGATCACCTGGCAAGTACACACAAAGCCCTTAGAACACAAATGATTAAGCCAATTGATGGGTGTAACTTGATCAGAAAATTTAAGATTAATAAAGAATGCATGAAAAATCAACTAATTTGCACTAAATTGAGATTTAAGGGAAGGGGAAAAGAAATAGGTTGCTGAGAAGGGATAAGACAGCAGATCACAAAGAAAAGGGCTACAGGTTGCTGCAATTCTCGTTTTCCTTGCACTCTCTGCCCTTCCCAATTCCTGCACGAGGAAATTACAGTAAGTTTTCACAGCCACTGAATACCAAGTGGTTAAATGTTACATTGTTTTGTCTTTCCTATAGTCAACTACTCTCTCTTTTAATCATCTCAGATCCATTCTACAGTATCTGCAGCTATTTTTGTCACCACTGAATTTGTTCAAGGGACTACTGCCCCAGCCAGCGTATAAATAAAGGCAAAAACAGAATCATATTCTTCCTGCAACTGAAACACAAAACCTTAGATTTTCAGTGCACGTTTTGACATAGTCACCACCTAACACATTACCCAAACCCTGATTTACAGCTGCAGACATAAAGGGGAAAAAGAGACACAGGTGACACTTGCCATCCTAAACCACAGAGGGACCTCCATGGAACACTGAGGCACCAGCCCTCTTCCTACAAATGGAATGCAGTGCTTGAGATTGTTTGGAGTTCACTAAATTATGTAAAGGTGCAAAGTTTAAGTAACATGTATTTGACTTTATTCTTGCACATAACTGCAGATAATAAATACATATTAAAAAACATTAGATACTGTACAAATCCCATATATTCTAGGCAAACAAACACTTTCCCATGAATATACACTTTCCCCATGATACCAAAAGCACGCTGCCCCTGATAAAGAATCTTGTACAAAATTATTAGGTTACTAGTACATAGATCTGCTCTAACCTTTCTTCATGAGAGATACTTCAATGCTGATACTGCTCAACTGCATTTACTTGAATTTTCAATTTTTTATGGTAAACTTTAGTCAACACTCATCTCTTTTTAATTATTTTTTTAAATCTCTGAGTTTAATTTCTCCCCTATGAATCTGCCATGGGATACACACAAGCATCTTTGAGATGTGTTTGTACAAGGGTACAGTATGAATCCCAGACCTTTCTTTGTGCAGCCCCAAGTACCTTTCTGGTATCATGCCTCCATGGTGCAAGTGACCTTGCATTTTGTAAGCCCTTACAAAAGATGATCACAGGCCCAAAGCTATGGAGGTTTCCTAAGAGACTGCAAGCCATGAGTTGGTAAAAAGAAGCCGTGAAACATAGAGGAGAACACCAGATTCTTCCCTCCCAGAGATGGGATGTCAGACCATCTTCTGTTTCCACAGAGCCATTACACAAAACCCCTCGGCCTTCAGGCAGGATTCACTCCCCTGTTCAGACATTCAGGGTACCACCTAAACCATTTGACTGCACATAGCTTGCATAGCTTTTTTTTTTTTCCTACATAGTAGTTTAAATGACCTAAATTTGCAGGAAAAAATTGGAAGTCACCTTGAAAAAGTAGAAAATACTTCTTTTCACATAATTTTAAAATAGTGATTCAAAATACCAAACACATTTACTATGTTTCCTTAGCTACCATTAAACTAATAATTGCTCTCATTCCTCTATTTAAACCAGAAAGTATGTCCTTAATAAACTGCAAGAATGCCTAATCAAATATGATATCAAATTTAGGGGCAAAATATTTGTCATTGTGCAACAGTGACCAGCAATGAATACAGGTAAGAATTCTAATCTCATAAAACCATTGTGTAATTCCAGAGACATTGATCAGCACAATAAATCTGCACTGAGGTAGAGATGACAAACACAAAAACAAAAGAACTGAAGGACTCAGATAAGAAACTATAAAAAGGGATTATTTTTATGAGCAACAAGAGGAAAATATGTCCCATAGGAACAGGAGCATTTGTTCTCAAACTCAGTGATCTCTTGCAAAGGGATGTAGATAATTTATGAATATTTATGAGAAACAAATCAACTCACCCTGTCTATGCTACATTTATAACACATGAATAGTGTTAACCATATTTTTCTCCATATGGATAAAACAAGCAAACAGAAATGCTAGAGACATATTGACAAATGCTATTTCATTTCTTATAGGAAAATGCTGCCTCAGATTAAAGACTCGGATACACTAGGGCATCCTCTAAGATATTAATGCATAAAATTAAAAAAAAAAAAAAGGTGCACCTGTAGATCAATAAAGTTTTTATTTCCAGAGGAAAAAAGTAACACCGTTAATTCAGGGATATTCAAGTCTCACTTGAATCAAAGACTGAATTCCAACTGACTTCAGTGACAGGAAGAACTGGCTTTCAGGGTTAAAAGCCATCAAGCTACACTCTTATTGAATCATCATTAAGCTTTAGCCTGTAAGGATTGCTCAGTATTACTGTGGATTCCAATGTTTTCTTTTTCCTTTTTTTTAAACTTTTTTCTTTATGTATATTGACTACAGATGACCAGGCCCTCAGGTCAAACGAAAACAGAACATGCATTGACTATTCTTAGCAGGGTAACCCCCAAATCAGTTACTCAGCACATAAGGAAGTAGAAAATTTAATTTTAATCGTTTTTTAGTACCTTGTTAAAAATATACTGTACTTTTCCTAGGAGTCAAGACTAAGAACTTCAAGATAGGACCATGTACTAACAAAAGAGTGTGAAAAATTAATGTGAAAAAACCCCAAAATAATGCTATTACTTGGAGCTTGGGGTGGGTAGAGGGTGGTTATAATGTTAGACAGTACCAGTTTGATTCCTTGTCAGGTCTATCACATGATGTTTTCTCTTTTGCATGGTTAAGCCCATGTTTAAGGCAGGGCATTCAGGATTTGGCACCAGATCTTGCAAATAAGGGGAGTTGTTCTTCTTTGGGAAGTGGAGAGGGATCTGAAAGCAGTGGAAGAATACTAGGTCTGCTCTTCAGCAAAAGAAAAAGCCACAGCGTGTGAGTAATCTTATCTTCAGTCATCAAAGTATGTATTCACATCATTCTCTGAATAATGATGGGATTACTCACACGGGTAAGGTTAAGCACATGCTTTTGCTGAACTAAGACATCTGGACAGAAGCCATAGTATTCTATGTTGTTCTCTTCGGAGGTTTTCTCTGCAAGCACTGGAACACCCACAGAATTGAAGGGAGTATAAAGATCCCTTTCTGCTTTCCATGTAATTACCACACAGAATCTCTTTAAGCTTACTGATTTTTTCATGCTTTGAAGCATGTTAATCCTCCTACAGGGTATGATTTTGTCCTAATACAAGGACCAAAATGCTACTTAACACTCTACAACAGTGTTTTCTGCAGTGCAGAAAAAAAATCTTTTTTAAGGGGATGTAAGCTATGATTCTGGTTTCAAAAGTCATTGAAACTAATAGAACTCTGCAGATATAATTTAGAAATGTGATCATTAAGCTCTACAGCATATATCTACATTATAGATACCTTATTGTGGGGTACATGGCAAATAAGTAAACAAGGAAAACTTGTTCCCATGAGATGATATTGCAAACATGAGAACACTGATTTAAAATTGGGGATGACAGGCTTGATATGCAGCCTAGGCAAGAGAGGACAGTCTGAACCTCAACACACAGAAGGTTCCTGTGCTGCTTCCCTCAAACCAAAGGTGGGCAAGCAAAATCATACAGATCTTCAGGCAAAGAAGAAGCCATCAGGTCTGGAAGCAGACTTAAAAAGGGGACTGGGACAGAAAACCATAAAAGTAGCAGCTAGAATGATGCATTCCTATCTATCAGTTTTCAGTGGTCCACAGCCGTAAGGCAGAAGCCCTGCACCAGTAAATAATTGTTGATGAGCACATGTGGTGCAGCAACATGAGCAGACACTTTGATTAAATCTACTGGAGTAACTGGTAGCTCCTTTATTGATGAATGTCCTCCACATACCATTTTTAAAATTATGTATTTCTAACTGCTTTTTGTCATATAAAGAAAAAATGAGCTACAGACATGGTCTATGAGAAAAAAATACATGTAGATACCATGTCTACTAACCATTCATTAATAACTGAGTTCACCTCTGTGCAGAGAGCCTGAATAAGACCCATATGTCATTCATCATTTTCCACTGGGAACTCAAAATGCCTGGACAGAAGCATTCAGCAAAGTTTCTGGTGCTGCTCTTAAAAGTTAAGAAGAATCCTGTGCTGAACTGAGCTGAAGAAGAGCTGAACTGAGCTGTGAAGAACTGAGCTGAAAAAAAGCGAGGTGGGGAGCCCTGAAATAATGGTCTGGAAAGAGTATGACTTTCAAAGGCATCAAATATTTTAGTTTTACCTAATCTAAACAAAACTTACTAAGAGAGCAGTAGATCCAGTGAACATTTTTTAAAATCTCTAATAAAAATGCATTTGCCATTTGACAGAATATTATACAAACTATTTGCAAAACTTGTAAACTTAGTGTTATTTTTTGTCAGAAGCCAGTTCATAGAATACCTTCCTTTATCACCAATGGCACTTCTTCTAGTAGAAAACTTGAAAAAAACTCAAAACAACAAATTAGTTTGACTTTAAAATTATTGGTATGACTTCATGCAATGTTAAGGCTTTTCTCTTGAATTATAAATGAGTTTACTGTGTTTTGAAGTCTCAAGCCTGTAACTATCAGCTGCAACAGCTCAACAGCAGACAGGACACTTTGTGTGGGCTTACAAATCTAACTGCAGAAAATGTGAAACAAAGAATTGGCATTTTTTTTTACATATGTGTAATCAGGTAGCTTCCAACATTTGGAGTAATCATTCCAACTTGTCAGAGCAAGTCAAGTAGGTTTTCTAAAGTCTAGGCAAGTTTGACAAGGGACCTAGAAATCCCATCAAATTTTCTGCAGTGCCTCAGTCATCTAGAAAAGACTTTATATACTTGCTCTATTGAAAAAGCAAGACTGGATACAAAGTAAAAGGCACAGTTATTATAGAACAGTCACATCTCTTGAATTAAAAGATCTTATAAATTAGATAGTTATTGAAATTGGGAAAAGACATTTTGCTGATGCTTTATTTTTCAGTGCTAACAGTTTCTTGTCCAAACATCTCTATCTTTTCTGATGCTGCACCACTGAGTGCTGGAGGAGTCTTTCCTGAAGAGCTTTTCTTGTTTTTTCCCATTTCTGTGGCTTCCACCAAAGTATTAGTCAATGGTTTTCCCAGTGTCTCTGGAAGCATTATTGTTAATATTCCACTCAGAAGAGCCATGATCC
The DNA here is from genome assembly GCF_036169615.1 of Heliangelus exortis. Taxonomy (NCBI): domain Eukaryota; kingdom Metazoa; phylum Chordata; class Aves; order Apodiformes; family Trochilidae; genus Heliangelus; species Heliangelus exortis. Next base: position 69,245,283 of record NC_092424.1, on the reverse strand, counting down.
CAACAAGCAACTAGAAGACATAAACAGAAGATGTAAAGGTAGAAATGTGTTTCAAGTTCTGCATATCTTTGATCTGGCTTGAGAGTACATTTAAATAAAGCACAAGGAACTGTAATGTAAAGCAAAGATTGTAAGTATTAAATGATAACTATAAAAGGTCTGCGTTTTTTTGTTGCATAAATGAAACATTATGCAGCAGAATGAAGTGTTTGGTTCCACAAGAAATCAAGACAGTGCAAGCAAGAATAAGTCTGTTTGATAGAACAGTATGTATAATCTTGATTTGGTATTACTATCAAGTATGTATTTAAGAACTGATTCTAGGACTGCATACTCTTATTTTTATGGGCATGTTCAAAGAGCTACAATTTCCTTGCCATCTGTAATCTCAATTCAGCCTCCAGCTCCTGAAACTATTCCACCCAGTACCTGTGTGCCTGTTCCTCCTGCACACAGCCAATCAAAAATTCCCAGTATGGTTTGATGGCCTGGATCCACAGAAGTGCACATCCCTGGCTCAAGAAAACTCTTCAGCAGATAATGAGCTATCTCTCACCAGGCAAACTTTGCTAAACTGCAGTGTCCATGACCTGCTAGGGGTGCAGGCCTCTACTGACTGCACTGGGATCACATCTTGGATTTTTCCATGGTGTACACAGTTCAGCAATGACAGCTTCCTGCAGAACCAGTGGTGCAAGGATCAGGATCGTGGGGGGTAGATGCATATACATGTTCCAGGAGTATCTTTTCCTTCCCTTTAAATGTCTGTTTCTTGTTCAATTCATACTTTCCTCCTCTGAAGTACCAAACAGCATTAAAAACCTGACGTTCTTCCAATGCCAGGTTATAAATGACCCAAATCACTTTTGATAGAAATGCTTCCACATGGTACACCATGCTTGGCCTTGGTGTTTTTCCATTGTATGATTGCACACTTTGATACCCTATTATCCTTATCTTGCCTTACACTAAACCTCAGTTCTGTCCTGTTTCTTTAACACTTTCTTTCCAAGCAGAAGAGAGAGCATTTGCAACTGCTACGCCTACCTGGCTCACAGAGAGCTTGAGACAAGAACTGGCCAGCTACCATCTGCATCTAAGTCAGATTTCTCCTTAAGTCAGAAAGGTGCTTTAGAATTGTTATTCTTCAATGTAACCTTGAACAGGGCTACTTTCATGCAAATACACTGTGCTGTTTTTGCCCCCTCTCCAGTAGAAGAGGGCAGCTTGTCTCAAGCACTCTTTTGAGAAGAATTCATGCTGCTGTGTACACTCCTCTGCTTGCACTTGTATTAAATATAGCCTGACAAAATAAAAAAATTAAGCAAATTACTGTTGAAGACTACAAACTACAGGGAAAATAAAAGTCATGCTTTTTCTCTGAGAAATTAAAAAAAAAATCTGAGCAGTAACGTGACCAGAGGAAATTATACTGAGCAATATAGATATATGTGGTAGGACTAATATTTAAAATACATATTCCAAAATACACAAGTCTGTCCTCTAAGTGTCAAAACTCCTCTTCACTACTAATACATTTTTTTCTGCCATGGAAAGACAGGCTAAGTTGACACATGGCAGCTATTCCACAGTAACCTCTCTTATGCACATCTTTTGGCATTCATAAGTTTATACTTGAGGATACTGAGGGCTGTAAAAGATACTGAAGCTGATAGACACCTGGAGTTTATGGGAAAAGGGTCACTACTGATGCCAAAGAGAAGAAGGTTAAAGCAATACAGAGTGCTTAGAGTATGTGTGTCTTCTCTGTCTTTCAGACACTTTGCATTCTTCTCATGATTTCCTTCCTCATGAACCTACTTCTTATTCCCCTGCAAACTCTCACTATTCTGTAAGCATACACACCACCATCTTCCCTGCCTTTTCATCTCAGCTCTCCTAACTCTATTCCATTACACTTTAATTTTCTTTTTTCAATGTGAAAGCAGATGCATGCTGACTAATTTATTGTGTTTCTCTTCTCCCTGGCCCTACAAAGCATTTCCCAATACTTCCTATGAAAGGCAATATAAAATGATTAAGTCAAAGTATGTTAATGAAAAGACATCTCAAATGTCATCTACCTTTTCAGGAGCAGTAACCACACTTCCCAATGAAGTTACTCACATTTAGGGAAAGCCTAAAGTCTTTTGCAATATTATCTTGGCATACTTCTTCAGGGGGCATCTAACATAATTTAGTCTTTTGCTTGCTCATAATAAATGTGTACATTTTGTATGTATGTACTATTTAATATATATAGGATTCAGCATCAGAAAATGTTCTTCTGATATGGTCAATGAGTTAAATGCATGTGGATTAAAGTGTGCTATTTTACAAAGCATTTAGGTATGTTTAGGCTCCACTGAAGTTAATTTGGCAGGAGTACCTGCTTAAATTCATTGCTCTTTCAGGGTCTTCATTTGAAATCTCACTTTCTGCTTAGTCAAACTCTCAAAGTATTGTCAACACTACAGTAGAGCCATCAGCTTCTAAGAGCTACCATAAATAACTTCAGAAAAAGATTTACCACCACCATTTTTCTGTCTTCCTCCCTACCTACAGCAACAATTTTAATTTCACAGTGGTTTGTGACTAGAACTTAATAGGTTTAATCTAAGCAAAATATAACTTGAATTAAATCTCCCTACAAAATAATACTTTCACTTCTTAGAAAAAAATATTATTCTAGTCTGCTATTTATATCATATGTGACAGCTCTGAATCAACCTAAAATGTGATCTTATTTACAAAATTCCACTTCAACAAAAAAAAAGTTAAATTTTGTCCCCAAAATCCACTAGTATTAGACAGAGAATTTGGGTTTATTTAATTTTACTGACTTCCATAGAGTTTTTTTTAATTTATAATTTATGGTTAAGGGAAGCCAATAATGAAGAGGTGGAATGGAAGCTTTCAAAGGTAAAAACCAGCAGGAAGAAGAGACCTCCCTCAAAGCCTGAAGTGTCCCTGCAGAACCACTTCACAGTACTACAGACTGAAGATGAAAATCATATTGCATCAGGTAAGCTGCTGGAGCCAAGTAAGGCAGCCCAGTCAGCTCACTGTATAACAACTAGTGCTAAATAGAAGCAGCAGTGGGTGACAGGAGTAGGAGATTCTCTTCTGAGAGGTGTGGAGGCACCCATTTGGGAAACCTGGTCTCCTAGAGACTGATGGGATTCATCTCTCAGAGAAAGGGGAGAACATCTTTCACCATAGGCTTGCCAGTCCAGGGCTTTAAACTGGAGTTTCCAGTGTGGGGATCTGCAATCCATCCCACTGCCACCACTTAAAGGGCAGTGCCAGTAATAGGACACCCCGGGACTGGAGAATGATCACAGGACAGCAGGATTCATGCTCCTGAAATACAGGAGACTGTATTCCCAGCCAGTAAGTCAGCTTCAGTGAGGACCCAACTTAAATGTCTCTATGCACATGCACGAGGAGTTTATCTGAGAGAAAACCCCACATCTGTTAAAGGGTTACTGTGACACAGTTCTTAACAGCTGAAGAACAGAAGCAGGTTATACATGGAACATTTGTTTTACTGTAAGTTTTTTAGAAAGTTGTTGTATGAAAAACACACTTGGCAAATTATTCAAGATTTATGGGCATTCGAATGAGATGCTTGCATTACTCACAGGAGGTATAATTGTACAGGAGGCAGCCTGTCACCCAAATAGCAGTAGTAGCTGCTTGACAATGTGTGGTGTATAAAATAGATTGATATGATGTATATCAGTTTACTTACAAATGTAATCCATTTACTTTCACTTTCATTCCAAAACACACATGTTACTTGAGACTTGGCACACTATGCTCCAAGTCAAGACAAGCCTATTTAAGAAGCTGATAAATATTCTATTATAGGAGCTAATGATAAAAACATATTCATTGTGAACTACTACACAACTTTAAAAACACTCTGGATATTTTCTCTACACTGATAGTTGTTCATAGCTAAATAATTCCTGCTTATAATGCCATTTGCACTGCTCTCCAGCATGTTTGAGCATTCCCCATCTGTGGTTTAACTGCAGCACTTCTGCACAGATAAAGCTTATCTCAGCCAGTAAAGGCAAAACACTGACAAGAGAAAAAGAATGTTCTCCCATGTTCTCCCATGAAGACTCCTCACCTTTTCTGGAATCACATCTTTGTTTTTATGGGGCCATTATTAAGACAGAAAACGTCTTTTAGGAGCTTGTGGGAATAAATTTATTTGTGGTCTGCTTCATCTGCTTAACTTTCATGCAAAACAATTAGAAGTAATTACTTGAAATAACGAAACAATTTTCCAAGAATTCTCTGAAACCAGTCTTTAACATCTATAATTGAAAATTTTATAGTTGCAAAACCAAAAGGACACAATGCCATTTTTTCAGGAAATTCCAATGTGGTAGAAAAAAATTTAGAGTAGGAATCTAGGTTAGAGACATGTACCATTACATTTTCACCTTCTGATATGTGTAATCTACATATAACATTACTATGCTAGTTGTAATGAATTCTAAAGGGTTTTAAAAGAACTCAAACAATGTAAAAATCATTAGTAAACTCTTCTCTTCTTAAAGCCTGAATATAAATTTGTAATAACTCCTTATGTTTTTACATATATGGGCATAGATCATCCAGCAGGAGAAAAAGGGAATTGAATAGCTGCAAGATCTGTAAGCAGCAAATGCTTCATAACAGAACTGTAATGAAGAAATGTGACTCATCTGTGAAATACAGAAAATATTTTGTCAAAAATATTTGTTGTCTGAAGCAACATAATGCAGATAAATGTCCCTGCAAGAATGGGCCCACCTCTCTTCTCAAGGGACAACTGGTGGCAGAAGACAAAACTTAATGGTAACTTGACCAGAGTAACCTACAAGTAGGATGTGTTTAATGAGTCCAAGGTCCTGTTCCTTGGCAAAGTCACAGTGAACCTCATCAATTTATCATTTGCTTCTCTTTGGCTGTCTCATCAATTGTTCTGTTAAGTTCTTGTAAATGGAAAATACAACAGCTGGGACAGCAGTGAATGGAAAGTATAGTATGTATAAGACATACCTGATCTTTTGGAAAGCTATTCCAAAGATGCAATGTCCCAGGGAATAATGGAAAGCATTAAGGAATAATATAAGAAAAAAGAGCCACCCATGATGAATTCCAAGAATGGAAGAACTATGCCTTTTAAAAAGGGTAAAAATAAATCAGGAGTGTGGTCAAGAACTGCTAGGCCTGCAAAGTAATGGTATGGACTGAGCCATGGAAGTTCCTAAATGCTAAGCATTAGATAAATTATTATTTTATGAATTTTTTAAAAGTAATTTTTCTACTACAATTCAGTGCATAATCATTTTATGTCTTCCGTCATTAAAACATGTCAGATTTCAGTGACTCAAAGTCTCCCTTTTGCTTTAGTTGCATATTCCTAATAATACGAAGTTACTAATCTTTGAGACTTAAAATTCAGAACAAGAATGGTTCATTCAATGTCCTTTTCAAAATAAAAGTTTAGCTTTTGTTTCCTGAGAAAACAAATGACACAAACACATTTTCAAAACCAGAAATATTCACCATACATATAGATACTTACAAGTGGCATGAAAATCCAAACACTTCTCAGATAAACACAGAAAGGAGCAACCACACTTCCTACACGGCACATCATGCTTCCACTTCCAACAGCAAGTGATCTACAATAAAACACAGCAAACAATTAGAAATACATCAACACTCAAACCAGCAGTAGGATGTTATGTGCCTTTATGCAGTTATACTAGGAAGCTACTGCTACACCAATGAAAATTTATACTGGAGTGAAATTCAGCTGCTTCTATAATAAATTAAAAAATTGATAATCATTCAGCATAGATCATAAGACTTTTTAAAAAGGCAGAAGTAATGTTTAAGGAAGCATTAAGTATTCTTCTAGTTCCTCACTGAAAGCAGTTAATGCATATGGAAGTGAAAACTAAATAAAAATTTATTGTACAGACAAATACTGGACAACTTTGAAGCAGCAGCAGCAGAATTCATATCATGCCAAGTTTTCCGGATCACTGCCATTAATGCTGGCCTGGATCAGGCCCAGAAGCACAGCAAAGAAAAGGAAATAATAGCATAATAATGAAAAATATATGACTGGTAAAAGTTCTTACCTTACAATAGTTGGGTACAGTTCTGCTGTGTAGAGATATATAAGGCCAAATGCCACACCTATGGAAAATTTTCCAGCCATATTTGCTAAGATAATTAATATATTGAAATCCTATTGGAAGAGAGCACAAAGAAATAAATCACCAGAAGATAACAGTTCCGAAATTAATTTAAATCCTTCAAAAGTTGTGACCTTTCTTTAAGCAATAAGCAATACTTATTGCTTGCTTTTTTAAAATGGTCTCAATAAGCAGTGTCCACAGAACTTTCAACCACTCCTGGTTCACTAAAGCCCTGATAATATTTTACTTGTGACTCCAGCAATGAAACTATGAAAATTGTACTGAAAATACAGAAATCTATCTTAAATTGGTAGCTGCATTTCAAAAACAGTTTTTAGTCAACTATATGACTTAGAAAAAGCAGCTGCATTTACAGATAGTCTTTAAAATAAATTTCTACTATAGGAACACTTTCAATAATATATGACTAACCTGAGGTATGAACATAATTAAAACACAGATCAATGCACTTAAAATAAGGAACGGAATGAGTGTGTTTCTCCTCCCCAGTTTGTCCATGGCAATGCAAGCAATGATATAGCAAGGCAACTCCACAGCACCTGTCAGTATGAAATTATTTTGGTTTAAGTCACGATTACACATTGTTACGTTTTAACTCTAAATTCCTCTTCATAAGGAATAGTTTAATCTAGGGGATAATAAAATAGTGATATTCAGAGATAACCAGTTTGTTGGGCTAGTTCACTTTGTAACAAAAATGGCAACAGAAAGCAAAAGACATGGCCTGAAATATGGTAGTAGGGGACAGAGAATGATAAGGGACATGGTTTTCACAGAGTGTTGCAGCTCCAGTTTTCTTTGGGGTGGAAAAGTACAGAAAACAGGAAGGCCACGGTTCTGCTTTCTGACACTATCACCGATAACTGAAAAGTCTCCACTCTTGCTTCTCTTTTTGCTTCAGATTTTTTCACATCAACAGCTTAAGTGTGCCAGCCAGGAATATTGCTGGTGTCACACCAACACACCTCTCTGGATCTACCAGCTTCTACCTGGACACAAAACTGAAGCCACAAGCACCTCCCCCAGCTTCAGCTGCCAAATCACCCCTATGTAAAAGGCAAGCAAGTCCAGTTTTCTCTGAGCCAGCATTGTCAGTAGAGTGCAGTTCCAGCTTTCTCTTCTCCATTAAAAAGTGGGCAGTTATTTACAATATCCCACTCTTACTCAGATCTCCCCCTAATGTCTATTTCCAGAGAAAAACGGCTGCAGCTCTAAAGGAACTGGCATTTGGCTGTTCACAAACATGATTTGTCCCTAAACAAATTAGATTGAACCTAACCCAGTCTGGACATGTGTTAAACCAACTTGCTTATGAAGAATGCTATTATTGTAGCATTCCATTGTAAAATCAAGGACGAAAACCAGACGCAGCTCTGAGCAAATATGCTATGTGCCTTTACCATGCACATATAGCATGCCAATATATTTAATTGGGAAACAGTAGTTTGGGCTTGTGTTGGTAAAAGCAGGTCGCAATTATTCAGTTTTCTTTAGTCTGCTAAAATTTTTTGGAGGAGGAGGATAGGGTGGCTTACACACTATGCTCCACTGTAACAGTTATCAGTGCAATAATAGCATCCACTCTTCAACATATCAGCCTATCAATTCACTATAATATGTGACAGCACAAGAGGAATTCATAAGAGCCCCAATCCTCCTGTGTGCTTATGAACATAAACTGTCACATTCACTTTACTGAGCTGCTCAGTTGCATAAAGCAAAGTGCATGATTGAATTCTTTGCTGGCTCAGAGCTTCATCTACAGTCTTCTGAAGTCAATGGAATATTTCCACTAATTTTAACAAACTTTGGACCAGGGCTTGAATGCACTGGGCTGCCTTCATAAACAACCTACATAGCAGAGAAAAATTACAGTCAGATCAACAAAATAAAAAGCATAGCACAACTATTAAATTTAAAATTCACTTTTCAGAAATTAATATTACTCTCGCTTCTGAGAATTATGAATCTATTTACTATACAAACTGACTCAATATATCATGACTGTAAGCGATTAAAGGAATAAATTTTTTTCTCTTGTTTCCCTAGTTTGTGCCTATAACAGAGCTGTGGGAATTCTGTGTTGCTGGTCTGCTTATTTTGGTGTTTGTATGGAACTACTATAGACTTGCAGGCAAAGGGGAGATAAGCAGAACATGGGTTTACAGCCACAACAACAGAGTAGAAAATTTTTGTGCACTAACACATTTGAAATTATCTTTCTATTTTTTTTGAGAAACGGTGAGATTTGGGGTGAATTACACTCCTGTGTTAGCTAACTTCACGAATGGTTAGCAAGAAACTTTTTGAACAAGGTTCTTTGAACAAAGTTTAAAAAATGGCTGTCAAATCTGTAGACATTTCTAAATGTTACGTTCTAGCTCTGTCGTAAACAGAATAATGTACAAAATTATATTTACCTATGAGAAAGAGATTTAAATACTCATTGCCTCCTAGACTGACAGAACTGAGGGAGAAGACGTAGTACCCCAAGCTCCCAGTGAACCAGATGAGCCAGACTGTGATGGTCCTTCTTGCCATGTGCCAGTTACAAAACAGGTCTAAGATGTTGTGCTTCTTTGTTGAGGATGTGTCATTGTCACCCATTCTGTCACTGACTAGACCATCTTGTTGGACGGAGCACAGTTCAGTAACTTTGCAGGGAGTGCTTACTTTGTTCCATCTTGCCATTAGATTAATTACTTTTTGTGCATCTTCATATCTTTCCTCTGACAGGAGCCACAAAGGTGTTTCTGGGAGCATCCAGCAGCAGAAGACAAAGGGAATTGTTGCTACAGAGAGAAATATCTGATAGACCCACCAGGTTTGAGCCAAAAATCCCACGAGTGCCACAATCATAATTCCCATAGCAAAAAAAGCATGGACATGCATGGAAGCCCAGGTTCGTGCTTTAATGCCAACAAATTCAGTCACATAAACAAAAGCCACAACCAGATAGCCACTTGAAACCTGGGGGGTGGAAAAGAGAGAAAAAAAAAGAAGAAAAAAGAAAAAAAAAAAAGAATAGATGTTTGTATCTACTCTCCTTATGCAATAACTAACACAAAAACCAAACAGCTAACAGTGTTCCACATCTACATACACTTAATTGGCACTGCACCGGCTTGTGCCACACTGGCAGAAAAAGGCAGCTCCGGAAACAAATCACTGGAGAAAAAGTTAACTCAAACCTTCAGACTTCCTGAAAAAGGTATTTTTAAATCTGAAGTTATTTTGGATGCTTTTCTGTAGTGAGGGAGAGCCAGCAAGTGACACCTGAAAAAGAGCCTGGTTTGCTGCTGTCATCAAGCCCTCACCTCCAAAAATCAGGTGCCTCAGTAAAATACCAAACATGATGCTTGGTCAAATGAGCTTCCCTTGAGTAATTGCCACTTGTGCAAATCCTGACCTTGGCTTTTAGGTAGGTTTAGATTAATAATCTGCATGTCAGGGAACTGCAAATTTACTAGCATTATCTTTTTCAACCTTGTAAATTATCCCACAAAATCAAATTTGTATAATGTTGGTAAATAATTTCATTTATATTTATAAGTTCTCATTCATTATCTAGTCATATTAAAGGAATGCAATTACTGGCATGTTTTGCATCATAGTATTTCTTCATTCAATATATATTATTGAACATACATATATTTCCATTTCTATAGTAACAGTCAAAATCTTGGTATCTCAAAACATTTCAAAACATACACAGAAAAACTAGACAAGAAAGCATTCCAGTAAAATGTTTCAATTATTCAATTTTCTGGTTAAAAATCCTGCAGTTAATAAATCTGTACTGATTGAATCTGTTAGGATTCGATGTGCACTGGTCTCAGTGGCATGGAGCCAGAGCTTCAGACCTTTGGCTCACAAATCAGTCCCAGTGAGCAGTTTAAAACCTACAGCATTGGTCAGAGCTCTTTTCTTTTCTAAACTATCCCAGCCCCTAGCATCAGCAGCCAAGGGTGTCAATAGAGGAACTCTTGTTGATCTCACTGTTCAAGGCTGAAATGCCTATGCAGTTTTTCCTGCAAGAAAAGCCTGAGATTTAATCAGGCAAAGGGATCTTCAGGTCCAAGGCCCTGTCTTCACTAATGCCCTGCCAGCAAATCATGTGGTTATTTTCAAATTGACTTTAAATAACTTACATAGTTTTTCTTGTGATGGCTTCCTAATTTCTTTATCCACTATTCAGTGGAAGACTGTGTTACACTTTTAGATATAAAAACCTAATTTAAAATTGGTTATGTATAAATATTGAATATATATTAGATATTGGATATATATCAGACACATATTAAGAAGTATATGCATAGCTATGCATAAACATGGATCCTGGAACACCCTTAAGTACAGTATAAATATCTAGGAATGAAACATGCCTACCTATGTATTTAGTATTTCAGATGTAGCCTAATAGACAAAAGAGATGCATGGAAGAGAAAACTTGCATCTCTCCTCCATCACTCAAAATGGTAGAGATAGAGATAATCATACTTATTATAGATAAGTTATTTTAACAATCAGTCAGTTATTTCTGACAATAAAGAGAAATGCAATGGCAGCTGCAATGCAGAATCCAGAGCTATTTGTTCACACTTGGTATTTAATTACCAGTCCAGCAGAGGTTGGGATGGAGGAAGTACCAAACACTGCTTCATACGGGTGCTTTCTATTAATTCAAAGAGGAAAAGTGCTGTGGTCCAAGAACATTCAGACTCTCCCTGCTCTGCTGAAATAAGTGCAACAGAGGGGGCTTTAGAATAGTGAAGTGGGGGAGTAAATAAGAACAAAAGGGAGTTATTCCTGAGAAGGGGTAGGAAATGACACATAAAAAGAGCAAGGGTGAACATCCTTTCTTACCATAGCAAGGAGGAAGCGCACAATCACAAAACTGTAGTAGTCAAATGTGAAGGCCACTGCAATGCCAAATACAAACTGACCAGTGCTTGTGAACCATATAACACGCTGTCTTCCCAATCTGCAAATTACAGCAGTAATAAAATTATGAATAACCACAAACATTCTATTAAAATACACCTGCAACTCCTGAGAGCTTATCTGGAAGTAAATCTGAAAATACTGTACTTAACGCTCTACATTAGTTTCCTGTATTTTCCTTGCTACGTGAGTAATTCAAATAAAATGCAAGAGAAGCTCCTCCTGTGAAGGAGAAGCTCCTACAGAAGCAACTATCATTCCCCTGTTCTTGGCTGGAAGCAACATGCAGAAGTGGGCCTTACCTCTGCCTAATTAAAGTTTCAAGTTTAATTTCCACATAACTAATCTTACTTTGTCTTACAGAGTAGGTAAGACTTGCTTTTTCAGATGTTTTCTACTAAGTAATGCCTGCTTAGTAATTTCTCAGAAAAGTCAGCTGTGATAATACATGCCATTTCCTGCCAAAATTACAACCAATTTGGATATTAATGAAAGGCTTCTGTAACTTATCTTTGTCCAGTTAATGTTGAATTATCTAATAAATGACAATTACATAGTTCCTCTATTTCTTGATCACATCACAGCACACATGCATGCAGGTACAAGAACAAAAATCCAATAAGCTGGTATACCAGCAGCAAAAAACCCTTCATGTCACATACTGCCCATACACATGCTGCCCATAAATAACACATTAATTTCCAGTGTAAAAAATGGGAACTTCTATTTGTTTATCTTTTTCCCATATCTTAAGAAGAAAATATACCAAGCAGAGGCAGTTGACCCTAAGAAGTTAGCACATGCTATCAATACAAAGCTCCTCTGAGGAGAGAGCCTAGAAATCTGCAGTAAATACACTACACTCTATTGATAATGTTCTGTAACACAAAACATGCACAATCTTTTTTTTCCTTTATAAAATTCTCTTGGACTTTTACTATCTACTTCACTGTGATCAACTTTTCACAGATGTGAATTTTACATTTAGGCATAGAGTCTGAGGACTTTCGGGGGTGTAGGCTCATTTGTGGGTTTTTCTCTCTATTTGGTACTACATTAAAACAATCCTGGAAAATGGGTGTTGTAAATAGGAGGTGTAGGCCAAACAGCCACAGGGCATAGTTCTTTCCAACCCTGACCTGGAGTCATTTGTATTTGGTCTCTGAACCCTGCCAGAGGAGATCCCAGTGAGTCCCAGCTGTCACAGCTCTTCTGTTGGGCAATCTGTTAATTAGGAATGGGAGGAACCCACAAACTTATTTTCCACCAGACAGGACGTGTCAGAAAATAATAACTTTCAGCTGTAAAATTCACAGTTGTAAATCTGCAATTCAGAATGTGCATATTATTTTAACTGGCTGTCCATGGCTTGAATTAGTGGAAATGAGAACAATGTGATCATAACCTTATAAATCATGCTGAGTATTAATTGATAAAGCTATGAATTATTTAAAGGAACACAGAACAAATGTTGGTATTATATTCTGGTTTTGTATTAAATATGGTTATACAAAGACTTGGATCAGGAGGGAGGATTGATTCCATGTGTTCTGAAATTAAAAAAAAAGAATCATCTTTAATTTTGCATTCCCATGTTGTAGCTGCAACACCTTAGCATGGTGATAATGAAGCAAAAACAGGAAACAACACGCCTGGTCTGCTTTTTCTGTTTATACTGTTAGCTCTGGGATAAAATTTCACTCTATTCCTAAAAGAGATCAACAAGATCCTTTATAGAAAGAGATAAACAACACTATCTCAGTCTTCAGATCAAAACACAGGCACATAACCTGCCTGAGACAAAACCAAGTACAACTTAAGCATTTGATCTCATATGGGTAGAGGAGCATGTGTTCTGAGGTGTTCTGAGGTAGGAATATGTATGTTTGTGTTAAGAGAGAGAAGCAAGAGAATCGGGAGGATACAGACCTACATCCTGGATCTCACTGATGCTTCCAAGGCCAGCTCTGATACTGAATCCCAGTGCATGATTGGAGAAAACATCCAGGGAGGCAGTGTTGGAGGGGAGAGGGCTAAATAACAGCCTTGGGACCATGAGTGAGGGACTACTCAGGTCAAGTCCCACCATGGGCAGACTCTCCTCTTTCTCAAACAGAACTCTGTACATATTAGTAAATAAGTGAAACTACAGCACAGCTCACTGACAACTATTTTCTACTATCTAGACTAACTTTGAAAAAACTGAGGTTTAATCTAATCACTCAAGGGACAAAACTACAATTGTACTGCAAGGAAAAATAGTGTACGGGTGTTTATTTTAGGAACATGGGGTCTGAACAAACCCTCAAAGCCTTTACATGAGCCCCACAGAGCTATATTAATGATAGAGGTTAGGAAATTTCTGATTTTAAAATACATATTTTTACCCTTCCAGTAGCCCTTCAGTTGTTTATCATATCCAGAAATAAAAATCTGTTTCCATGAAGAACCTCTCCTCTTGGAAAATAAGGTGAAAATCTATTACCAGGTTTTACTATTGTTATTCTACTATTGGTTTTCCTGCTTAAAAAAAAATAATACTACCACTAACAACCCCCCCCCCAGAAAAACCCCAAACAAACCAAAAAAACCCCAACAAAATAAACAAACAAACAAAAAACTGTGGGCAATTACCATCTGCACAAGGCAATTTGAGGCATCAAGGTCTAGAATAATGTAGATATAAAGTAGGAAAAAAATTCTAAAAGCAAATGATTTGTGAATACATTTTAAAATTAGTACTCACTGTTAGAAAAAGAAATTGAGCTAAACACCTCTGTGGGTAAAACTATATCCAAAACTCTTGAACCGTGAATACACAATTAATGAAAACAACCAAACAGGTTGAAAACACATAAAGTTACTGCGGTCTGAAGCTTGAGTTTTCAGAAAATGACACTCTACCTGTCAGCAATGTCACCAAAAATCACTGCTCCAATCAGGACTCCAAGCATGAATGTAGGCTGGATTAATTTTGCAAGCCATTCTCGTTCACAGACCAGATCCCACTCCGTAACAACAGTGCTCTTCCACTTGGTATCATCATAGAAAAATCCATCAGAGCATGAAAATATGGACTTGTTGCCTTTGTATTCATATGCCAGATCCAAACTGACTTCTCGTTTAGATCTGCTGCACTGGTTAAGTTCCCAAATTTCTCCATTTTCCAGCTGGACTACAATGTAATTTTCTGTTGATGTCCACAGTGTCCAGATGTCCTTTATACTTGATTCAGAGGAGTTGTAGAAAAGAACACTACTCACATTTCCAGGGATCCCACATACAAAGTTAGGAGTAACAGCCATGAACACAGATGCTAAGTAATGTATACCACATGACATAGCTTGGAAGACAGATGCAAAATAAACACATGCTTGAAATCTGTAAAGGAAAAGAAAAAAGTTAACTGAAGAAGAGCACTCTGTACCTGAAAAAAAGCAAATCAGCATAATTATTTTGCTAGGATCAATAAATGAAGGTACCATTAAAGTGTCTAGTGTTTTATCATGTAGCCCTGCTTCAATATTAGCTAAGCCCTGCAGGAAACCAAAGATCAGAAAAGATCCAGAGCATAAGTACTCAGGAAATAAGTGCTTTTAATCATATCTTTAGCCATACACAGAAGATGACCATTTAAAAAGAAAGAATTCTGAGCTTAAGCTCTTAGTTTGAAGCAACCTTCTACGTTCCATTTATGTGTAGTACATCCCCTCAATATAAGGCCTTCAATAGCTGGAATGGTTAGAGAAACCAAAATCTTCTAGGCTCAGGTTCTAAGGGACAGAGATATGCACATCAAATAAAACAAACCAAACATATTATGCCCTTTGTTTCACTTAATTGTATCTATATAACTGTATCCCATCTCCCATCTTTCTTTACTGCCTCTGAAAGACAAAAAGAGAATACCTGTAGATACATGTAGAGGAAGATAGAATCTGAATAATGTGAAATACTTTGTACCAAAACATAGTTGTACACTAGGCTGGGTTTTGGCTTAAACAGGGTGTGCAGTTATGCATTAAAGATTGTATCATAAAACGAACATAGTAAAAGAATGTTATGTATGAATTTTAGTATTTTAACAGCTTTTAAAACACACTTGAGATACTAAGTAAATCTTAGTATATAAATTCCACGTCTTATGCATTTCAAAAGACCTGCAATGAACTCTAACATCAGTGCAAGCAAATTCTAGACAGTTTCAGATAATCTGAGCATAAGGGTCTCTTCCTCAATTTAATGTTAAAATTTTGCACATAATTAGTAAAACGTCTGTTCAGAAAAAAACAACATGGCTTTTGGCTTTTCCTCTACCTTTTACTTTCTGAAAGGCAACCAATTGCAGGATTTCGAAGAAACTTCTAAAGTTACATCCTT
The DNA here is from genome assembly GCF_036169615.1 of Heliangelus exortis. Taxonomy (NCBI): domain Eukaryota; kingdom Metazoa; phylum Chordata; class Aves; order Apodiformes; family Trochilidae; genus Heliangelus; species Heliangelus exortis. Next base: position 69,229,723 of record NC_092424.1, on the reverse strand, counting down.
ACTGCAGTACATGCTGGGCCTGGGTAGTATGAAAAAATAGCAGCTTTTTTTAAAATTATCAGAGGCTACCACTTATGAAGTTAAAGAAACTGATGCCTAAAAAACAATTGATTTTAAATGTCTTGAGGGAAAGGCAGAGCAATTCCAGTCCCAGTAGCAGATGTGAACTCTAGATCACTCTTCTCCAAAATGTATTTCATCTAGTCTTGAATTTCTGCAACAAAAGTTCCAACAGTAACTAGCTTTGGAATTTTAAATAATCTATCATTACAATTCTAATGAATTTCAAAACTATCTATAACCAAGGCTCAGACGGAGTGGGGATTTTTCTTTCCCACTCTCTTGATGCCAACAGCTCTATGGACTTTATGAGGAGACAGCTGAATTGTTAAACCCACTGTGGCAGCTTAGCTGCTGGCTCCACTTCCCTCTTGAAGACTTGGCAAAGCCAATCCTCACATAGGTGCTGTGCTGCTTTTACCTAACAAACCTTGTGACAGCTATGGTCAAGAGAAATAGAACATAACCTCACCATTCCTTAAGCCTACCAATCCCCTCTCAAGAGAACAGCTTCTGAGGATTAAGTAGCTAGCCATAAATTAAAGCAAGATGAAACCTGCTCTGGACTATCTTCTACCACAAACTAGTAAGGATTATTCTGAAATGAGATCTCTGTTCCCGTACTATCGCAGACAAATCAAGTCAGCAACATTTTTTAGTTCTTCTTCTCTAGTTTTATTTAAAATGTTCCCATCAAAACACACAAACTCATTTTTAAAATAGCAAAGTAAGATAAAATTCAACAACTTTGCTTTAGTTGCAGTATGCAGAATGACTGATTTCAGGAGTAGAAGACTTCTAACAAATCAGCAAATATAATCACTAGAAGCTGTGGAGTTAAATCTGCAACTAGCTAATAAAATATGGCATACCTGGAACCAAGATTCCCAGTATTTGCAATATATGTCATTATGCATCAGGAAACTGCAGTGTCAGCCCAGCTTGTATTTCCCAGACAGAGGAAGAATTAAATAATTTCAAACTCCAACACATTCATCTTGAATTTCCTAATTAGATCTCACAGTACAAGAAATATCAGGTTCATCCTTTCTCTTCTACCCAGTAAGAGTGAGTAGGAAAAAAAAAAATTGAGTTCTTTCATGTTGTTTCCAATTCTATAGAAAGCAACAAAGGATTTATGTTAAAGAAATATGTGTGTCATGTCATATTTCACCCATTTTTCAAGGATTTAACTTAGAACTAGATATAAGTTTCTTGTAAAAAACAGTCTTCCATTTTTTAAGTTATGAAAACCTTATTCATTTCCAACAAAGAAATCCATTCTGTAGTATCATTATTTTTCTTACCTAATTTGTAGCACCTATGCTAAGCAAACACAAAGCCAAACAGAATGCCAGATATACATTAACAGACAATAATTTATGCTGTTTATGACTTAAGAACAGGAAAATATTTTTATTTTTACAGCAAAATGTCCATGTTGCAGAATTCGTCAAGCTGGATTAAAAACTGTAGTTTTTAACCTCTATCTAGTCAATAAAAAAAAAGGCAAGAAGCAGGCAAGTAAAGCAGAAATAGGGAAGAATAAGGCCTGATGTGAAGCTAGAAAAGTGTTTGGCAGCACCAGTGGCTGAAGGAATCCCACAGCCACAAATGGGCTACTTCCCTTCCTGTAAAAGCCACCCACTGCTCTCTCCAGTAAAATTCCACAATGGGCTGGCTAAGCCTCTCCCTGTGTATAAATATGCATTTATATAAAACAGAAACATGGAAACATCCAGCCTGAAAGCCTTCTTTTGTTGTGAAGGAAAAATGCATCGTTGACCACACTAGTGTTGTAACAGCATCCCCACCAATGCTAGATTCAAAAGCTCAACGTTATGAATTGTCAAGAATCTCCTGTGGGGAGGGAAGGGAGAGCTTTTATTTTAGAAGGACTAAGTGCATAAAGGTCAGGAAATTCACTAAATTGCAGTTCCCAAAAAGAGTTAATTAGGCCATTAATGACAACATACAGAAAGCAGGAAAAACATGCAGGGAGGATGATACATGGGATGGGAGAATACTATCGATGTGTTTGAACTCTGCTTGTCAGAACAGCTGAAGAGTTAAGAGACAAAGACACAAACCCAGACTCACGATACACACAGGTTCTGCTGGAGCAGCAGGCAGTGCTGAGTGAGGAGGAACATAAAGCTGCTGTCCATTCTGTTGCTAGCCAAGGATCCCTCCCTTTGGACCTTTGGGTGCATGAGTTTTATCTCAGCCCTCTTGCTGTGGCCATGCCAACGCTCTTCCCAAATTTTATAACCTTGGGGGTGCTTTTCGGACTGGGTTCTTGCTACAGCTGAGCAGGGGAGGACTCGGCTCTGGGGAAGCGCAGCCGCCCCCGCTGGGGGAGTCTGCGGCAGCCTGTGCCGGGCCAGGAGGTCACAGCAGAACCTATGGAGGTCATACACTTCACCGACCCTAAGGCACTGGTTAAAGTCTGTGCTGTCCTTGTTGCCTACTGTAAATGATTAACTTTTTCCCAAATTCTTCATTTAAGAGCACTGGACTGATAAGAAACTCCATGACTAAGCTTCAATCTCTCAATCTCTCTACTACAGGCAAACATGTAATATGATCTTCGGTAAACTCACCAGACTCCATTTTAAAAGTCCTGAATAAAGAGACACTGTTGCTCATACATAAAAAAACAAACAAACAAAAAAAAAACATTGCAGTAGCAACAAATACTATTAAAATTCACCAAAAGAAAGCAAGGGCTCTATCAGCAAAATCTGTGATCTGTTTCCCTCGACTGATCTCAAAAAGGCAGTTTTTGGCAAGGTTATTTTATATGCCAGTTATCTTCACATACATCAGACTATGCAACATAAATTGCTGCAAGTAATAGTTTTCAATACCTCTTTCACAGACTTTTTTTTTCTTTTTTCTTTTTAAAAAGCACACTTTTTGCATTTTTAAGGTCTGTAAACATGATGACTGTCCTAAAAGGTATGATAATGTCTTGCAGTGTTTTTCCATCTCTTCAGTGACTTACCATGGGAGATAATTATTTGGCAAGCACATTTTGTCACTCTTGCCAGGAGTGTCAAATATAGAAGTCAAGAAGACTTTGCAGGTTACTGCTCCAGTGCAGAGACGCTTAGTGAATGCCAGAAGTCAAATGAGCATAAAGCTGTCTTCATAAAAGCTTGAGCAAGACACAACATGAAAATGTTCCAGTCTTTCTTAAAAATATTTCTGCAAAATTCCTCCCCAGTTTTTTTTGTTTTTTTTTTTTCTGTTTACAGCTTATAATAAAGTCTTTTAGATTTTATGATCCTTCTACACAAATTTCAAGAACTCACCAGTAAGAAAAGCAACTGGTAATACCATAATCTCAGTACCTAAACTGAAGAAATATTCTTCCATAAAGGTAACGAACTGGATTTCAGTTCTGTTCACTATTCCTCTAGCTGTAGTCTCATGCAGCACTGTCACTGTAAGGTATTTCCTATCTCCCCTTTTCCCACTGTTTATTCATCCTCTAAGACATAGTGCACTAAATCTCAGTTGTGCTGGTACTTTTTATGTAAACCAGCTATGAATTTTATCTGTGAGACTGATCTAATGTGAAAAAACAAACAACAAAAAAAAAGTCAGAAAGATGATGATGAAAAAAAATAAAGCCAGATCATTTTTTGATCCAATTTGTATGGCATACCTGCAAACAGTCTGCACCAATCTACTTGAAAGGTGGTACATCTGGAATGTAAAATTATTTAAAGTGGACATTGACACATGTATATTAAAGAATGTAACCCCAGCCTCAGACTACTTCTAGCATTGTTAATTCTTGAAGTATATAGATAGGACACAACTTATTAGACACTAATTTTATGTAAAATAAAATATATCTCTGATAATATCTGTTTTCCTTTTTGTTAAAGAGAAGAGAGCTATCAAAAGCTATTTAAAAATCCTTTCAGAGTAGGACAGTTTCAAGGTTATTCTGTGATTAGCAAAAGATTTGTACTATTCCACAGGTTTTATAAAAACTATTTTTACTGTTTGTCTTTCCAGCTACCTCATTAGCAAATCGCTTAGTTAGAAAACAGTGTGTTTTTATTCTGCAGTGTACACTTAAAAGGATGGCTGCAGTGGAAGGAAATTTCCAGATAATTACTATTTCTGAAAGAATTTGTGTTTGGTAACCACTTTTACTTCCGTATTCCATCTTGAGTTTTTCGTTGTTTGGTTTTGGTTTTGTTTATAATGTGAAAAAAGTCTTTCAGCATGCTTCCCACTCTAAAGCAAAAAGTTGTGATGCACTTGCACATTTATGTTCTGAGAGGAAAGGAGCTGAATGAGACTCAGGAGCAGTATTTTTGCTACAGGGCAGAGATGAAGATTTGAAAGCAGCCTTAAATATGTAACAGACATGGCCTTACTTGACTCACCAGTGTCAAAAGTACATTTCCTTATCCCCTAAGGGCAGTTTAAACTACACTGAGACTTAGTCTCAGCCCAAATCATCAAGATGGCTATTTCCAGAATTTGGCTTCAGAGGTAGAAGATGCTGTGTCGGAAATGCAGTTTAAAAGTATTGATAGCACAAATGCAAGAGGAAGAGAAAGCCTATATAGATCAGGAAATCCCCAGGAATTATATATCACCACTGGTCACAGTGTGTGTGTCAACACATTAAAACAGCTGACACCAATCATTCTTACAATTGCCTAAAACTGGTTATCTGAAGAATTGTAACACTTATATCCCATTAAGCATATGAACATTTCCCTTTGATTAAGACAAGCCCAGAATTTGTTCAGCTGCTTGCTACTGTACATTTGATATAAAAAGCTTAGATGAAGAAAGTGACATCACTGTAAAAATCAATAACTAGTACTACAGAATTGAGTCATACTCTTAACACTGCAATTTTTTATATATATTTTTTTAATTAATGCAACAGATTTTTTGTTTAAGCTACCTAAATCAGGCACATTAGGCTTCTGTCCTCACTTGTGACAAAATAATCCAGCTGATAAAAATTGCTGTATTTCATCAGTTCAGCAGTGTAGCTTTCAACTAGGAACAGCCATGCACAGCAGTAAGAAAGGGCAGCTGCCATTGAAGATGTCCTGATATTTCTTGCTGCTCCTCTGCCCAGGTTCCTGCCTCCTGCAGAGCAGCAGACAGATGGAAGATGTGTTCACACCTCGGCCACTTCAGTGCAATGCCAACCTTCTAGCTAAATGACAGGGAAACTGCACTAAGCCCAAAGGCTTTGGATTTGCACACAAGCTACACACATGTTCTACCCATGACTTTTCTGTGAAAGAAACTTCAGTCTGAGAGGGAAGACATCACTGGGACCAGTAAATTTTTAATTGCTGGGGCCAGATCCACCAGCTTTACTGTCTGCATAAACTCCAGAGGATTCTGGAGAAGTCAACAGTGGACTTTAAGCAGTTTAGCAATGTTAGAAGTTAGCACAGCTCTTGCTCCATACTCTAGGGTCCTTGGATAAGAAGCAGATAGGTGCTGTGCAACCTGCCATGGAAGGATCTATCTACAGGTAGATTATCTAGTGAACAGAGGAAGGTACAAGACCTGCCTGCTTGACAAATGCCAATCACACATCTTGCACATTAGCTGTGAGGAGCAATTAGTTTTATTCTTTCACATATTATAGTATCTTTTCCTCATATATTTATAGTATCTACCTTATAACTAGTAGAAATAATGAAGGGAGAAAAAAAATGGAAATTCAAAACTACCACTGAAAACAATGCTCAAAGATTAAATAGTGCCCATCTGCACCCATATGGGTACCAATAAAGCAGTTCTCAGCAAGTGAAGCTCCAGCAGTTACCAGTGGAGTAGTAATCACAACTGGAACCAACAGGCAAGAAAGAAGGGGCTGCAATTGCAACAGTAAATCCAACACCTTCCACCAGCAGAGCAGAAGTCAGTCTATTTCGTTCTAGTTATCCACTTGTCCTTTCTGCCTTACATGTGTCAATGATATACACCAGGTAATTTAATTTTTTAAAAAAGCATGCCCATGAAGTTTTTCAGTTATTTTGGTTTCTTTTGGAATTATTTGGATCAGTGCTAAACATAGCAGAGTGGTTATGCTTGAAGAGTAGTAGCATTTCAGGCTCTATACTTGGATGTTTCCATCCCAGGAACAGCATTTTTAAAAACATCTATCATTAAAAAAATTATCATGTTCTCTGTCTGCATTATATATCACTAGCATTATTTCTCACAGGTAAAACTCAGTTCCACTATCTTTATTTTCTTTCAGTAAGCCTATTTTTGGGGACCAGTCCAAAATAGGTTTTTAATTCCATTCCATGCTGTAGTGTTTCCATCTGATTACATTAGTATATAATTTCACATCATAATCCATAAAGTGTCTAACAGAATTTAAATGTTTTTATTGAGATTCCATCTACTTACAGACACAGGCAATACTTCATGTATAAATTGTTATATTTCATTCTTCCTTCCTCATTTAGCAAATGAGATGAGTCTGCTGTTTTCCTTCATGACATATTGCAGTAACTTTGTTTAAAATGTGCAAGTCTACATTTACTTCAACTGGGGTTTTTTCTGTCTATAATCCTGAAATAAAACCAATTTGTATGAATGTTTTTGTATGAATTATAAGTTCTTACTTACTTGTTACTCTATTTACATATTTCTATTGCAAAACTCTAAACATTGTATATCTGAAGGTACAAATGCCTGCTTCACACTGGTGAAAACTGCCACTTCTGAAGCAACTAGCAATCTATTCTTCAAATACTATTTTGCAAAATAATTCATCTTTACTGTTGTCATACTTAGATTATGCTTTTTAGGAACTCTTTTTGTTTGTTTGTTTCTTATTTGTATTAACATCTAAGAAGAAATGGATGCAGGCAGCTCATTTTCAGTCATTTTCCACATAAATTCTCTGCAAGCCATGCCATCCCTATTGTTAAGCATGCCACCCGTGGCCTTTTATTTCTATATTGGAAATTTAGCTCCTTCACACTTGGAAAATTTTAAAAGTTCTCATTCTTATAGTTTTTTTAAGTACTCAAAAAGTTAAAACAAGTAAGAAATCCTCCTAATTAATTTAAGCATATCGTACATCACTTTCTTAGCACGTTTGTAGCTGTATATACTAGTATTTTCCTGTACATACTAGTATTTTCTCAGTTTTCAGTTAGAAATACTGAGTCTTAGCTCTGCTGATCAAATTATGTTTAAATAATCTTTGTATATATTTGACATAAATGTAATGGAATTTTGGGTTGCTCCATTGTTTCTTTCTTCCTTAGTATAAGCAATAATTTTACCCACAGCATTAATTTTGCAGCCTACAATTTGATTACGATCTTTTGGTCTATTTCTGTGGGCTACATTGTATTACCTGGATAATGGGTCGGTTTACTCTTCCTGGCTCCGCTTGCAACTCCTACATTGTTCTTTTGTTCATTTTGAGTATCACCACAGTGACTCTTCAGCAAGAGCAAAACAGAAGAGCTGAAGCAGGTACCTTTATCTTATTAGCCTTCTAGGGATATTTAATTAAAAAAAAAATCACTTCAGAAGATGTTACATGTAGGGGAATTATGTGTCAGGTAATACTGTATCTTCTAAAATGTGAGACAAAGTCATCATATAAATCAAGCCATGGCTTTTGGGAAAGCAACTCAATTTCAGACCGAGTTTCTTTGCTACCAAAGACAGTACACCAAACTGCAATGCTACCTGTATGGAATTCTACACTTGTCATTTTACAGTTCTACAACTCGAAGAAAGGGATTCAATTTAATGCACAATCTGGTATTTTCAAAGGATTGCTTTCTATTAAACTAAGTTTTGCTTATGTATGAATTAAGTACATCTATTTTTACCAGCTACATAGTACATTCAAAAGGAGAGTATCATTCACTCTAACAGCTTTTCTCTCTTTGTGTAACAGTGTAACTTGTATGGACTACAGAGTTTGTTAAAGTTCAGTTAGGACACTGAAGAGGAGTAAGAAACAGCTTCCTTCTTTCCTCTCTTTTTGGGAGGCTACACTAATGATCCATCAAAAGTTCATCAGCTCTTAAAAGGGCTGTTCAGAGGCTCTTGCAAGGTCAGCCAGTTTGTCCCACTCATCTTCCCACTCAGTCAGGGTAATATCCCCAACAGATTATCTTCTCCAAAACAAGATATGTTATCTTGAAACATATTAAAAAAAAAAAAAAAAAAAAAAAAAAAAAAAGGTTACTGATTACAAACAGAATTTCATCTTCTTTTGCAGCTATGTAGCTCACCTTCCCTCACAGCTCCAAACTATCCCTCTTCACTGCATATGTGTAACCCTTGCTTACAAGGCCTTAACTCCCTTCTACCCAGTGGTCATGGGAATCTGCCCCATAATAAGACTTTATTAAATGATTAATTTTCACTGGAGACCTTTTCAGTTTGTTTTGTTTTGACTAGCAGTCTGGTCATGAGCTTCTGTCCAATTTTTGTTTACTTATGTCCCCTTCCATCTTCAGTGCTGGACATTGGCTTGGCTAGCATGTCTTCACAGGACAAAAAAAAAAAAAAAAAAAAAAAAAAATTATTTCTGTTTTCTCTCCTCTGAGAGCTTTAGAGCTTTACACATTGTGGAGTATATTAAATAGTATGAAATGTCAGGTGCTGCTTTAATAGATCTTGGGTATGGGACATACTGTCTTTGATTCTAATTAGACAAAGAATTCTTCTACAGGCTCTCTAATGCAGCTAAATCAAATTCTTAACAGCATTACTGTCTTCCCAAATAATATATATCTTCATTAGTTTTACTTGCCATTTATCTCTTCAATGATCAACAGGATGAATTATTCTATTTTGTTCTTAATGGAAAGCAGACAACGACAGTTTCCTGTCATTCAAGGAAGATGATTTTACTACCTTTCTCTTTAAACTGTTAAAGTTGGAAATAAATTAAATTAAAAACAAAGAAATAAAAAATACAGATTTGACTGTTTCCAAGGCAAAGAACGCAGTTTGACTTCTTACGAAACATATTGTCTAATGTTCTTTTACTTGCTCATACTTCCACAGTAGTGTCAGGTTTTTTCCTTGAGTCTTTCTCTTGTGGTAGTTCATACAAGGGAACGATCTGAAATAACACTGTTTTCTAATCTTACATAAACATTTTCAATCAGTATATAGGTCCCATTCTTCACAAAAATGAAATGAAGAAGCTGGATTCTTCTCTACCTACCAGGATTCTTCTGTGTAAATCCATTTTTGTACCAGCTGCTCCTTCTTTTTTCAATGGGTGAGACAGAACTGAGCTCAGCTGCAATAAGCTATAAAAGACAACAGTTCTCCAAAGTGCCTAAAATACAGTGTAAAAGAGATGAGGTCCCAGTTGCTCTGACGCTTGCACTAACACAGATCATTTCTCTGAGAAGGATGGAACTATAACAAGTCCATGGTATTTCCCAGTTCTTCTGACCTGCAGTTCCAAAGATGCAGGAAAAAAAATTTGACCAGTAATTTCACAGAACCGCAAAATCACCAGAGTTGGAAGGGACCTCTATAGATCATTCGGATCTCCCTTTCAATCAGTGTGGAAGAACAGGTGCACTCTTCATCTTGTCCTAAACCACTCAGTGAAAATAAAACAGATGGATCTTGCCCTTCAAGGGTCTAAATCTTTTCCCCTTAACAAAGTGACTAAGGCAGATGTCTGAAGTTTATACAAGCCTGTGAAGTTGGTGACATGATCTCATTAGCTCCTTGATTTGGACAACTTATGTCCCCACACAACTAGCACAGGCTTTGGGCCTTGTCCTCTATTTCTGCCTCAACACTGCTGCTGGGGCTGCACCTCTGATTTTGCTAACTAGTAGTAATGCCTCCAAATAATAGGAAGAGGAAGCTTAACTTCACTTCTTAAAAATATTTTATTGATGAAAGGGTTTAGTCTGTGATCCAGTTGATGCTTCTTCTTGTTCAAACTACATTTGCACGTGATTTTCAGAGAACATCTGCTCTGACTGAGGTGAACATTTTAGTTTGGTTATTAATGTGTGGTATTCTGGGATATATTCGTTCTTCAAAGACCGACAAGATCTGTCTGTGGACAATCTGACAGATCAATTATCATGATTAGTGCTTGAAAATCTGCCTTGTACAGATGGTCATCACACTTCTTCCAGTCTCAGCCTTCCAACTGAGACAGAGCTACCTCAGTTAAAATTTTCTCAGTCTTGCTATTTTTTCTATGTTTCTGGGAAGTTGAGAATCTCATGGTCTTGCTCAGCTGCCATAGCTTCATGCCTCAAGCAGCCTCAAATAAAATGACAGCTGTGTACATACCTCAGTTCCATTCTCGTTGCGTACAGCAACATGGTAACACAAAAATTTTCACAGCATTTGTTGAAGGCTGCTGGGGCCCTCTATAAAACCTTTCCTTCCAACTTTCAGATATCTTAGTGCTGCTGAAAATCACAACTATTATGAGAAAATTACTGAGAGATTTTATAGGAGTGATATCCCAGTCCCAGGCATGGTATGACAAAAAACACACAGTGAAGTTCTTTGTATATTTCATTTTCATTCACAGTCTTAATATTTTGGTACAAACCAGTTGATCATCAGCTCCTTAATATGTGCAATAGTTGCATTATGTTGCCATAAATGTGTCCATGCCACAACTCTGTCTAGAATCCACCCTGGGGGTTGCCAGCATTTTAGAGGTTCAGTCTAAATCTCAGCAGCTGCTTTACAAATCATAACTGACTTACTAGCTTAGTCTAAACTTTACTTGTATTGCAGGTTGTAGCCTTAGAGAAGTAATGAGTAGTACTACAGACAAGTGAATTTTCATCCTGTTTTTATTTAGTTATTGTCCTGTTATTTTAATCTAGTTTCTAATCCAGTTCTGTTACTATAATCTAATTATTTTTTTTTTCAACCCAGAAAGAGGCAGGCTGAGGTTGCCAGCACATTCTGATGCAGTACAGTTTCGTTGCTACAGAAAAACTGCCTCAAATATGACCCTACCTCTTGCAGACCACACTGCTACTGTGTTTTCACCATTATCCAGGAGCACTTGCCAGTATCCAATTTTTGGTTCTGAGCCTTGGGAGTATTTCTACTTTTCCTTGTCAGGCATACATAATTAGTTCTTTGTTTAAGCTGCTAGAGTCTGCTCTGTGAAAACACATGGCTTGTCTCAGTTCTCCAAGGCTATTATGATGCTATTCAACCAATGGGATCAAGAACTCTTTGCAAAATCTCTGGATTCCCCCTCTCTCCATAATAGAAGGAGAGAAAAAAATGAAATGCAACCAAGTCCACTTGTTTTATCCTATGAACATCTGAGATGAGCAAAGGCTGATTCAGATGTTATAATATAGCATAGTTACAAAGCTGAAGAACATTTATCAAGCATTTCTGTCAACCACTACCCCTGAGTAGGAGCCAAAGGAGGACTTAGGTTAGAGATTCTTCTGTCTGGCACATTCCAGTGCACACAAACAGCTGTCCTTCATTTTGAAACTTGAATTTTGAAACTTGAAACAGATATGTTGCTATGAATTTTTCCAGTGTATAAAAGTAGCCAATAAATGGTGTGAAAAAATATTTTCTAAAACAAAAATATCTCTAGACCACAGTATTTTGCTCACCTTCATGAAATTACTCAAAACTTCAACAAATGTCAATTTTGTGCAATGAACACTAAATGTATTAGTATTTCAGAAAAAGCTTGTAATGTTTGAATTTCCTATGTTGAAGTTAATCACCTGTTCAAATGCTGAATATGATTGCCTGTTCCTCCATACTAACTTGGAAAAGGAAAATCAATTTCTTTGCATGTCTAGCTGGTACTTTTCTCCACTTGAAAAATGTATTTTTGTTGGGGAAAAACCTTTCAAGATGCCTGTAAAATATTTGAGTTTAAAAAATCATTGCTTGAATGTATTCCTATTTTCTTTCCGTGAAAAGAAATGGTGAGCATATTCTGTGAGATACTTGGGACTCTGTTATTTGATACAAACCTTAAATCTCCTGCAAGTATCATGTATACAGCACAATTTGCAGAAGACGTAATGTGATCACAAGAGCTGTGAGCTATGAAATGAGAAGATAAGGGCATCACCATGAAAATAGGAGCCTTGAAAAGTTCTGAGATGTGAAAAGAAGATTTGTGAAGAGGAATTGTGAAAAGGCATAGAAATATACCAAGACCCCTACAAAGCAGGAAAAAGAGAAAGGGCATTAGCACTGAATGTTCAAATACTGCTACTATGACACTGACCAGCAATGTCTTCGTTGCTGAAATCCATTGAAAATATCTCTACAAAATCAAGCCAGTTTCCTTTTGAGATAAGCATAGTCTCTAACCTACTCATGAACACTAAAAAAGTTCCAACTAAGTCAACCGAAAACGTTGAAGCTGTTGATAAGTGTAGTAACTTCTATGAAACTCTGTGTTCAGCTGTGACAGGCGAGCACCCCATCCAACCAGGCAGGCTGTCTGTCCTGTTTCTTTCCTCCAGCTAGCAGTCATGGCTAACATTGGTTGCCTCTTAGGTCCAAATTGTAGCAACTCCATGGCCAGACAGCAGGTTCATATAAGGCAACAATGTAAAGATGTTGAAAACTGAATAAATATACGAATGTTTCTGTAGTTGTTGTTAATTTAGTAAACAGTCTAACTGCCAGTAAACTATAGTATTTATAAAACCAACATTTGAAAATCTGGATAACTTACTCAACTTCATAAGAGACAGAATAGTTAAAAAACTCTCTTTTAAAATCTTCTGGAAACATTTTATTCTGAAACCAGGAAATAGTGTCAGTGACACCCAATCTTCCCTTCTCTCCTTAACAATTTTCACCACCTGCTTTTAGCTGAAGTGTAGGATAAGATTTAAAAACTGTAAATCACTGGAAAAACTCTACATATTGTGTAAACTGCATATCATAGCTCCCAGACATGCCAGTTGGGAAATCAAATCCTTATTCTCATCCACATGTTCAATAAGAGGTACCTTACCAGATTTCTCTCTGGACAGCTATTCCTGATTAGATCATGTAGATCATTAGATCATTCAGCACTCTGTCATGGTGTAAAATACATAACATGTTTCTCCCTAGCAACCAGATGAGTAAATTCTGTGTTCTGCTGGTAGATTAAAGTCATTGAAGTTATTAAAAGTGCTTTAGTTTACTGAGGAACTAGATGTGCAGGCAGCATGAGCCAGCCAGCCAGGTCCTAAAGGCATGGCTCCCCAGCCACCTATATAATATGCTAGCTGGTCAGCCAGGGGACAGCAGGCATCCTTGCTGCAGGCCACTGAGTAGACATCACCTCTGTACCATACAGATCTACCACAGGCCAAGCAAACTGTGCTACCAACCTTGGGGCCATTAATCCTGACTCTGCTTTCCCAATACATGAGGCTGTTGGAAACGGCAAATGGCTGATTATATCCTCCTTACTTGATGGGTCCAGGGTGGGTTTTTGCAGCTGAAGTGGCTGGGCAGAAAGGGGCTGGAGAAGGGGCAGAAAGAAACAGACCAGAGGCATGGTCTGCCAGCTGCCACTGTGTGGATAAGAGGTGCAGTTTGATGCAAGTAAACCAGGAGCTTTAGGGCCTGACAGTTCATTAGAGATGAGGTCTTTTGAAGCAGACAGGATTTGGGGTTTTTTTTCGTTCACCCATGCAATAGCAGGCAACGATCTCATGCTCCAGAGACAGACTCAAGAACAATGTTTAAAACAATGTTCTTGAATTTACGGGCTACCACGACCAAATTCAAACAGACATAAAGTCTCCTTTTAATGGCAAAGGAAACAAAAGCCAATACATATCTGTGGTTGTTTATCCATGTATCAAGATCCCAGTAAGAGTTACAGTATCACAAAGACTTCTGAAGGAGAATCTACATGGAAAGCAAAATATTGTCAGCATCCATGTGAAGGTCAATTCTGAAAAATTCATCACTTTAATCAAAGTGAAAGGCTTACATAGTATATGTATATTAATAGATTATACAGAGAGATGTGCATAAGATATATTAACTCATATATATGCACACATATTCTCTCCATGCATTTATTTATACATGTATATATGTATACACATAAACAGCTGTCCATTCTTTACTGAACATGTCAGGGTCTAAGAAAATCAAACCAGTCTCAAAATAATAACAGTCATGCTTGGGCTGTGCAGAATCTGACTGTGGCAAATCTGCAGAATTGACATGTAGTGCATAGGTTACATGGGCCTTATAAGAACTGCCTGAACTGAAGAAATTATTCATTATCTGTCAATGTCATTATGATACATAAGTATGAATGAATCAGAACTAACTTCATGATTACAGTTAAGAGCAACTTTTCTTGTTTTAATCTTTTATCTATTGGTATAAAGAGATTTAAAAGTTATTTTACAACATTTTCTAAATAGGCTGCTATTATACTTACTTTTAGTATATGGTTTTTGGAATTCAGAATTGCCATGAATTTAACATGACTATGCAAATTTTTGTAGCCAGTGGTTTAGCTCAAAGGTCCTAAAGCTAAAGCAACCCTTACTGAAATGCATCTCAAATAATCTGTCCCCTAGATGTGGGGTTATCACTGTAGAATTGTTCCTCCTTTAATTGCAAGAAGTAATTGTGAAAACTTTTAGATAAAGTATTGATACATGTTCTAAAGCAGGAAAACTACCCAAGTAGTTAGGAATAAGGACTTACGTGCTGTTTCAGTATCAGTGTCAAATGGCTGCTTACAACAAAAAGCAAGCAAGACAAAAGAGCAACAGCAAAATAAACTGATTGCTAGGATTTCTCTCCTAGTTCAAAGAGAACAAAGTATTTTTGTTGCTGACCCAGAACTGATAATGAAAGAGATATTGTTTGGATAGATACGCATGTGAGTCACAACTTGACCAAACGTGTACTTTAAGCATCAGTCCTAGTTAGGCAAAGAAAAAGTCTTTCTATCCTAACCATCTGCAGAGGCTCTTGACACCCATCACTACTGCTGACACACATTAAGGGCCGGTTTTGCTGCAGAGTACAAGTGTGCACTACTACCATTAAAAGGAGCTCCAAGGCTTTGTTCTGCTTTCCCCAGTAGATTGACACTGCAGGTTAGGCTAGCCCACTGGTGACCAAGCTAGAAAGTGCAACACTGCAATTCAACAGCTTAAATGGAGAATCATAGAATGCCAGGGGCTGGAAAGGACCTTGAGAGATCAACCCCCCTGCCAGAGCAGGATTAGGTCACACAGGATGGTGTCCTGGGTGTCCTGGATGCAGATGGTGTCCACAGGGTGGTCACAAACACTACAGAGCAGTGGAGGTCACACAGGATGGTGTCCAGGTGGGTTTTGAATCTCTCGAGAAGGAGACTCCACAACCTCTCTGAGCAGCCAGGTCATTGCTCCCTCTCACTCACAGTCAGTAAGTTTCTCCTCAAACAATATTCCAGATGTGGCCTCACCAGGGCAGAATAGAGGGGGAGGAGAACATCTCTCCACCTACTAAACACAGCCCAGAATGCCATTTGCCTTCTTGGCCACCAAGAAAAAATGCTGGCTCATAGTCATCCTTCTGTCCCCCAGGACCTTTTCCCCACGCTGCTCTCTAACAGCTCAGCCCCAAACCTCTCCTGGTCAATGGGGTTGCTTTTTCCCAGATGCAAGACTCCACACTTGCCCTTGTTGGATGTCATTAAATTTATCCCCACCCAACCCCCCAGCCTGTCCCATTGACCACAACGGGGTCATCTCCATAGAGGAATGGGGGGTAGGGTGGTGAGGATTGTGGGGTGGGCGATGTCCCTTGTAGCCAAATTGTGACACATGGGTGTATTCCAGACATGTGCTCTGAGGAGTACGCACCCGCAAAATGCATGCTGATCAGGGCATTGTGAAAGCACATGACAGAACCCACAGTGAGGATGACTGCCTCTTGGTCTTACAATTAATATCCTCTAAAATTTCATTTCCTTGCCAAACATTCCTTCTCCATTAACTGCAGTAAGTAGTCTCCTGTACCAGCATTGCATCCACAGCTATGGAAGCATACACACACATACCACACCTATGCATCCCACCTAACAAACCCACACATCATATATACACATATCATAACCACAAACCACATAGAAGAAAACTCACCACAAGGCATCATAAGGCATCACACGATTTACCATACAGATAGTCCTTTGCCAGTAAATTTATATACATATACTCCATATCCATAAACCACATACAACAATCCCAGCCTCAATAAAAACACAAAAGAGGGCCGTGCATCTTTGCAGAAACATTCTGCCTGCGTGTACCACAATACTTGTTATCCATACTGTTTGTACCCTCCTTCTGTCACCTCTATGTGTGTGAGTGCATGTGTTTCTATGTCTATGCATGCTCACACGTGCAAGAAACGTGTTAAAACTTAAGTGCCTAACAGTGCATGTATATGAACGTGTATGCCTGCCAGAGTAATTAATACACACAGTGCCTACAGGTGTGTGAGGCTCCGTGTGAACAGGTCGTGAACGTGGATGCAAATATCACCGTGGCTTATACACAGGTGTGCGTGACCACACGCCCGGGTCCCAGCATGTGTCGGAAGGCTACACAGGGGAAGTGCCTGTCTGTACGCCGCGGCTCAGAGTGCGTGTGCCAGTTCCCCGCTGTGTGTCTGTGACTGCCCCCCTGCAGCCTCTGCACTGCCGCGAGCACATGCGATGCACAGGGATGTCCCTCTGTGCCAGCCTCCGCCTGCGTGTGGTACCCTGCAGGTCTGGGGGTCCCTCATGCCTGCACACACGTGTCTGACAGTCCCGCTGCCCGTGTGTGTCTCTGTGTGTGTCTCTGTGTGTGTGTGTCTCTATGTGTGTGTGAGAGAGCGAGCGAGAGAGAGACAGACAGACAGACAGACAGACAGACAGACAGAGCAGCGCGGGAGGGCGGGCCGTAGCGCGGCCTCCTCACGGGACGGATTTGCGCCCCCCTTCCCGCAGGTACCTGCCGAAGTGTCCCAGGAAGTCGAAGATCCGCTCGGAGCTGGGAGCCATGGCGAGGAGGCAGCAAGCCGGGAACCTCGGTCTTGCTGTCCCCGAGGTGCGGTGAGGAGTCACCGGCCCGGCCCGGCCCGGCCCGGCCCCCCGGCGGGGTACGGCGCCCCGCCCGCCGCCCCGCAGCAAGGACGGCGGGCGCGGCCCCTCAGAGGGAGGGCCGGGGGGCGGGCGCGCGCCTAACGGTCGCCGCCCCAACGGTCACCGCCAACCGCCCCCAGCGCCGACCCCGGACGGGACGGTGCCCGGCGGGGCCGGTGGGACAGGCAGCCCCGGTGGAACTGTTTGGCTTCGCCATAACGGGAGGAGGAGGAGCTGGGCAGACGTCCCTCGGTAAGAGGGGGTCCTGTAATTCCTGTGTGTACTGCTTCGTACTGCGCGTTTAGCTCTCAGACAGGCTGGGGTGTACACCTTGGACACCTTCCTCTGAAAGATGGGTCCCTCTGGCACTCCTGCCGGGCAGCATCTGCAGCGTGCCCTTCCCTCTCACCCCCACGCACGTAAAAATGAAATTACAAGATGCTTAAAATCTCTTGTGACAGTCATTTATGATCTGTTATGTTCATGCTCAAGTGTATTCCTTATGGATGTTTTCCATTAAAGGTGTGTATAAATAAGATTTTTCCCAGGACATCGTCTGAAAAAGAATCAGTTTAATAAACCTTATAATTTCCTGTTACTGGGATATATTACACAGGATGTTTTCCAACATTTTAGCACACAATGTAAAACAGTATTATTATTTAATAAACTGTGTAATGTGTCCCATATTTGCGTGCCTGTCATTAGCACCCCAATTTGTAATGAACCCTCAATTATATTTGGACTTACTTTTCTGCCTTATCCAGAGGCCAAAACAATCAGTTTGAAATTGTTTGAGGGCTAGCAAAGCCAGTTGCAACAGGAGACCTTTGTATTTAACTTAGCAGTGGGTTTTGCTGGAACAGATATGGTCTAGCAGCCCAGTTGCTCTTGTCTCTGAGAATTAGGCAAGATACAGGAAAAAAACTATTGCAGGTGCAGCTCTCATGTTTAAAGTTTTTCCTCCTCAGAATACTTCCTGTTTTGGGTAGATGAAAGTTGAAAGTTGCCTCTGGTCTGAGTGGGGAGATGGACCAGATGCCCTCTGAAGTCTCCATCCAACCTAAATTTTGTGATTAAAGACATATTTCCAGCAGATTGCATGAGCTCCTTCTGGGCATTTTTTTTTTTTCCTTTTTCTTAACAAAATAAAAAACACAAGGGAAAGAAAAACAACAACAAAAAGTGAAAAGCAACAAAAAAATCCTAGCCAGTTCAATCTCTTTATATGCATACTTTGTTTTTTAGGAAGCACTGAAATAGCTAAGAAGTAAACTCCTGTTAAATCCTAGGCAGTCAGCCTTCTCTTTCCAAAACCTGACCCAAATATTTCTGCAACCACCCGGGCTGCCAGGCTTCACCGCCTTGTGGTGAAATGTGCCTTTAAGAGACGCTGGCACCAAGCAAGCGCCAGAACTGTTCCCTGCCCAGAGCAGATGTTGGGGCTTCGGGGTGACAATCTGTTCCAGCCCAGACCTGGAAAAAGCAGATGTTTGTCAGGCTCCTTGGCTCTGAGTGACTCCTGACCAGACCAGCAAAATGAGCAAATACCACATTACACAACGAGGAATCTGAATAGTAATTTCAGCAAAGGATTGCTCCTCACAGCAAGCACGCTTTTAGGCCCCTCACCTCACCTGAATGTTTCAAAGGTATTGCTAAATTTAACAAAACTCTCCACATGTCTCTTTGCACCTGCAAAGGACATTTTTAACACCACCAAGTATAGAATTTGTTGCTGCTACTTTCTTAGGCTATGCAAACTAGTAAGTCTAAGGACAATTTGGTTTGCTTTCGGTAAGAATTTTTGTATTGCTTGGTTTTTGCCTTATAAATATCAACATTAACTTTCATCATCCTTAATTTTTCTCTGGAGAATATTTTCCAGTTTTGAAATGGTATGTGCTTGAATGCAGCACTGCTGCTTTAATGAAGTGTTTCTTCACACCAGAACCACACTAGTTAAATAGTTATTTCCAAAAACAAATACCACCAAATAGTAAATATTCTGTCTAAATATTGCATTGCTGTTTCTGTGCCTAGTTTTAGTCTAACCTCCTACAACAAGTAAATTCATTAATTTTCAACAGCATTATTGTATAGGGAAGATCTATATTTGGTGTAAAAGTCAAGCAGGATATAGAGAAATCCCTCTCAACACCATTTTTTTAACCTAAAGAGATACATAGTTTCCTCCTTGTGGAATCTCTTACAGGCATTCTTGCACACATTTCTCCCTGCCTTTGCCTCTTTGATAATATCATGATTTTACTGCCTGTATCAGAGTAAAGAAAGGAGGCTTACACTCACTCCTATTAAAGTTAATACCAAACTCCCACATGCCTGCATTTCTGAAGGTTATTAATGTAATGTCTGCAATGTCTGCTCTCTTAAAGATGTGGTGGTCACCAATCGCCTTCTTTATTTCTAGCCTGGGAAGATACCCAACATGCTTTAAGCCTGAAGGAATAAATGTTCTTTTAGGCACCCACAGCCCTCACTGTGTTCTTTTTCACCAGAGACACCTAGAAGAAGTCACAGTACTGTTGACACAGAGTACACAGCTCTCTTTCCAAAGGATTGTTCTGTGTGATGAACTCTTGTGCTACAGAAAATACAGGGAACATCTAAAAAATAAATTAAAGATACCTATAATTAATATGTGTCAAGATGAGACCATCCACATCCAAGCTCTACTTACTTCAGAATTTTAGGGATTTTTTTAGCAGAAGGAACTGAAAGGAGGTTGCGCTTCTTTTCCAGTACTGGTTTTGAAAATCACTGGAATGGCAAGACTGAGGGTTTTCACAATAGACAACACTCTCCAGGGTAATCCTAGGATTAAAAGTGTTGGCCTTTTAATCCTGCAAGGGTAATATGCAATAGCTCATCACAAAAAGCTCCAGTTACAGGTTTAACCTCATTTCTGGTTCTCACAAGCAGGTTGTTTTTCAACAGAGGCATTCAGTATTGCACAATCTTGAAGAAGTGATCTTAACAACTTGTAATGGGAGACGAGATGGCTTACAAAATAATCTTCTTCAGTTTGTAACTGCCACTATGAAAAATCTGGCATCTGGTAATGGCTGTTTCTGGTGTTCCTCTTTTTAAGTAAAACTGCAGTGTCACCAAAATATGAGAGACAAAAGACAAACATACCTGTGATCTGGTTCTAATACACTCATGCATGCACGCTGAGCTTCACATTACATCTGAAGTCTAAACACTACCAGATAACTGGTAGTGTTGCCAGCACCTTTCCACATACACAGGTAATGATTTCTTAAATGGAGCCAATTTCTGATCCATCTGTTTCTCCAATCCTTCTGACGAGGTTTGTAACCAACAGGTAAGAAGTGGTATCACAGGGAGTGCAGGATCTAACTACTGCCACAGCACCCAAATCATGTGTAGATGTAAAGTCCATCCCTGAATGGTCCCTGATGTCTTCTTTTGTCACACAACTGAAACCCCCCCCCACTAAAATCAACAACAGCATAGCTTGAATGTAACCCATGTTGGTTTTGAAGTCAGCAGTTTCTGTTCTCTTCCAGGGAAAACCTGCAGGACCATTTCAACTGCACTTATCAATGAAAACACAGTGGAAACTTTGAGAGCCTAAGCCTCAAATGGATCTTATTTGCATAAAATGTCGGTCAGCCATTGAACTGGTGGTGCTGAAAAAAGCTTGCAGAAAAGCTGTCTTTACAAAAAGTAGGGAAATTATGCAGGTGGTGCCTTTTTTCTGCTGGAAAGTAAAATAAACCATTATATGAGTTTTACTTCAGTAGTTTGGGAGTTTTGTAATTAGACTGCAACAGTCTGTGAGTCGTTATACATTTAACAGACTTCAAAACATGGTCAGCTGTGCAGCAAGTAGGTTGATAAAGAAGATCAGCACATGCACCAAGCTATGAAAGCCTTTTGGAGTTCCCCTGAACTACAAGGAAGGAACCTTGCTATTCCTTGTTTTCTTATGACAGTCCAAGCATTTTCTCAACATCCTGAAAGAACCAGAACTGTAGCAAGGTTAATGGGAGAGAGATCTGTTAGCAGCCACTACAAGACAAATATGCTCAGTATATCTTCTTTCCCCTGCTGTTGCTACTGAAACAGGAGGCCTGGCAGGCACTGGGCAGTTGTAGCAGGACATAGAAATCTGCCATGGCTTTGGCTATGTTTGTTCTTCCACTCTCTCCTGGATGGGACTCTGGAATACTCACAAGAGACTCCTCTAGAGATCTCACTCAGGATTTATATGCAGAGCAAGAAAGTATTTTGGAAGCCTAGTGAGTGTCTCTTAGTTGTACTGTTGACACCTTCAAGGTTACATCTAACCATGACAACTCAGTGTGAGGTACTTGAGTTTAATGTTTTCAAGAGCTCTTCCTCCACAGTATCTTTTAGTTTGAAGTTATTCCAACCATAGAGATGACAAATGCATATGAACAGTATACTTCATCACTGAAATTTTCTTTACTGGTCCAATAGGACTAAACATCCTTTTTGAATAAGGAAAAAAATAATTCAGAAATTTAGAAAAGCAAATTAAGTGTGCAGGAAAGAAAAATGAAAGTTTTGCAGGTCATTACTCCATCTAAACTCTTTGGGCTAACAGAACCCCACTAGTCTAGAGTCACAGAATCATAGAATGGTTTGCATAGGAAGAGACCTTAAAGATCATCTAGTTCCAGCACCCTTGCATGGTCAGAGTCACCTTCCAGCAGACCAAATTGCTCAAAGCAAAGGCAGATGGCAATGAGAACTTATCTGAATATTGTTTCAGTTTTGGACTACACCTCCAGGGTGTACATGTAGACCTTGCCATCTAGGGAAAGCAGAAACTAAACTATGATATCTCTATGAGAGAGTTCTTCAGGGGTGTCTTGTAAAAATCAGAGAAATCAGACAGACATTTTAGAAATATCTTTTAGTAAAAGCATAATCTAAAGAAAAATTTCAAAGAGAGAGCTCTATTTAAACATAACACAGTACACTCAAAATCCCAAGTCTCCATTTTTGTTTCAATTATTATTCTTTTAATATGTTTTCTCCCTTCCTGTAAGAACAGCGCTCACACGTTAGCCAGGACTCAGCATAACAAAGCCTGGCAGGGGACACAGTGCTCAGTGGCAAAGTCTCACAAGCTCTCTCTGTTCCAAGGTTTTCAGCAGGACTTCCTCACCATTAATGTGACCCAGAGAGTGACAACATGGTCTTGTGTACTCGCCAGAGCCCTCCTAAAACAGCAGCGTGTATGATTGCAACAGGTTAGCAGAGTTACAAAACTGTTCTTTGCCAGCCTGTATTTAATCAGAGAACAGACAAAGCATCTTTAAACTATGCCTCATTTAGAATATCCTGCATTTTATACCAGTTATGATTTGCTGTTTTGTGCTTCTTGTGCTGTTCTATATATAGGAGAACAGAAATAGCAAATATTGGGAAGAAAAAACTTTTAAAAGGGGGAAGGAAGCTCACAGCTTAATTTTGTGATCTTATTAAGAGAACTAAGAAGTTCCTAGAATTTATTCTGCATTAGAACCTGAAGAGGAAAAAATACAATTACCAAATGTCCCTAAACACTAGAAGAGACAGAGATAACATAAGCCAAAACCTGAAAGATAAAACCAGATTCATTGAAATGAGAAACAGGATCTATCTCCAGAGCAAAAAGTGTAGGTAATTAATGGAACCATCAACCCCAAAGGTGCTGATGGATTTTCCACCCCTTCACATTTTCTAAACCTCATCAAATTAGGTGTTTTTCTCTTTTGTAGGGAGGTAGGTAGATAGAAAGAGAGAGATAAATATTCTTTTATATATATTCTCATATAGAGAGATATTTATCAATACATTAGTAATAGAGCAAGCTGAAAGTGTATACCCTTTGCTATGCAAGTAATCAGACATTCAAGTGGTGCCTTCTAGACTATAAATTTACTTAGAAACAAAAATTGATGAGATGAAATTCTTGTTGCAGCTGATTATTTAAACCATGCGGGCAAGAACAGAACTTGATTTGCTACTGCCATGCCAAGGTATGGATCTCTGCTGGAAACTGAAGCTTCTTTGAGACCTCACAGACAAGCACTGTGGCTTCTTAACAGTGAAAAAAAACCCAGCAACATATCATGTTAGCTTAAGCTATTTAGCATGAGTAACCAAGGATGCAGTCAAGAGAGATCTGACAGATTTAGATGAAGTGACTGAAGATGATACCAATACCAGCTGTCTGCTCCATGGCCCTCTGCTTCATGCCTCAGCAAATATATGGTCTGTGAAACAGGCTGGCTGAGGTACAGATTTAATTTTTTTTGGCCCTGCCTATGCTGGCAGAAAGCTGGGTTGGACCTGAGTGCCAGTAGTGTCTTAAACCACCACATTTTGGACTCCCATATCCTGTCTGTTGGTGGTCTCAGCAGTGAGGAAGTAGCAGCACAGATTTCAGAGCAGGAAGAATGCCAAGTACAAGCACCTCAGGGATCTGGAATACATACTTTGTGTACTGTATACTGCAAAATAGCACCCTGGCTAATAAAGCAGACAAGTAGAAATTACAATCCATATATCAGTAGGAGCTACTTATATACTAATGTAGCATGCCTTCAGTACAGGGTGAAGAGCAATGAAGTACAAATGAATTTTTTGGGAAAAAAATTCTTCCTTCTTGCAAGAAAAGTACTAAAAGTGAAAGGCATACTTTGTGTCTTTGGTAAAAAATCAGAGATTATTCAGATATGCAGCCAGGTGACGTCAGGTACTTTCATCAAAAAGTCTCATTCAAACACAAAATTTTTAGGCAGTTTTGTCAATAGATTCAGAAGCTATCACTACACAGAATGATAGAATCATTCCTATCCTGCATGCCAGCTGGGCATACAAAATGCCACAGGTAAGTTTGCAGTCACTGGACTGATTGCATTTAGACTATGAAAAGCCAAAGAAAAAAGAGGCTTGTTTAGCTGAGTTTCCAAAGACACATTCAAGCATCCCTCTCTCAGAAACTCTAATCTCAGGCTGACATAGGCTATGTAAACACTTTAAAGCTGCAATGATTACTTCAAAGTGGAGCCAGGTGAAATCCACAAATATCCAGAAAGCAAGTCCAAACTCTAATTCTACAACCTTGTGCAAGCACAACCCCGTAGACAAACTCATACCAAGTCCTATCGACACGTCCTTCTTAAGAGGCACAGAGCAGCTACTCTTATCAAGAAATATTCCAGATGTTTTTTTCCACACAGAAGTAGGGCAAGGAAAGCAGAAGGAGCTGAAGATACCATCAGAACTAAGGAGCACATACACAGGTGCTACAATAAGGACCTTCCAGAAGCCCTAGCAAGCAAGTCTTCTGCCTCCTTGCAGGCACACCAACACTCTTACAGAGCAGAGACAGGAAAACCTGCACATTTTGACCAAATTTGCTAGAAATGTTGGGTATTATGCCCTTAACTGTAATTCTTTAGTTTCCTGTACCACGTAGCCCATGTCTGTGTTGACAGACCCACAACGGATGGCACTTCACACTCCGTAGTACAGGCCCTGCACAAAAAACCCTATGTATTTCCAGTGTTCCCCTTCACTTAAACAAGCCATAAACAGCAGCTTAACACAGTGACAGCCAAAGCTCTTCCTCCTTTTAATTTCTGAAATAGGTAAATGTGTTTCTGCAAGATTCATAAAGTCCTGTTGTTCTTTGGACAAACATTGATGTGAAAGCACAGCTTGAACTTTGGTGATATACTGGCAAAGCAAACGTACCTATAGCATTTCTGCTGCTTTGCTTTCCCTATGATACACTTGGCTCTTAAATCTTGCAGTGGAAATGACCTGGATTACACCTTTTTTTTTTTTTTTTTTTTTCCCCAATCATTTTCCTCCCAGTTGACCCAATTTATCTTTTACTGGATGTGCTGATGCCTGCTATATGCTAAAAGACCACAGTGAGGCAGGTGTGCTCAGTGAGTTCTTGAGAGGCACTTGGGATTACCAGTTTATTTATTATTCCTCCTACGCCCTGTCACAATGGCCAATGTGAGATTTCAGGCAGAAAGCAGCAATTACTCAGAATTCTGCTCCCATTACTTTTGAATTTGCTTGGCTGACTTGAAAAGGATTGAACTAAGTCTGCACATTGCTCAAGGATTTGAGAGAACTTCCAGTTCTCTCTCTAACCCTAACTTCCAGTTCTCTCAAGACAATTATTTCGTGGTACTAAATATTGTTTCTGTTCTGAACAAATCACACAGGATGCACATCTGAATTTTCCAAAGGACAGCACTGAAACACATAAATCTGTGTCAAAAGGCTTAATATAGGCACTTGGTTGCAAAACTAACCCACCCAGTATTTTGACAGCTGTAATCAGCAGCTCAAGAAACTAACGGGAGTGGTTTTGTGCTCTTATGATACATCTCATGTTTCTCTGAGACTCCCCAATATATAAACACAAATCATCCTGGGAGAGGTACTACTGAGATAAACTTGGGTAAAGGGAAAAATCAGGTCTGCCATCCTCTTACTGCTTCAATTCAGCTGGAGAAAATGGGCAGACAATTGTGAAATGGAAGAAGTAAAATAATGGATTTTCTTCCATTTATTTGTGAAACAACAAACTATGATTGATTTGAAGCATGCACGAAAAAGACAGAGGGGACAAAAAGAGCCAATTTGTGGCTTTGGATTTGTTACCAGAGTGCTTGTTCTGACAAGCTATGTCCCTTTCTTGGAAAAATGCCTTCTTCTTCCCTTCCCTTTTGTGTGTCCACATAATTTCCTCATTATGCAAATGCACAGCAAAACCAGCTCATCTGAAAATAAAGACAAAACACAAGATTGAACTGGTTCATGAAGTTTTTGTGTCATCTGTCTGTCATTCCACGGGGGAGATTTTGCCAGTCTGAGTTGAGGAGGCCAATGTCTGAGCATGAGTGTGCAAACACTTGAACGGTGAAATCAGGTGAAGTCCCAGATTTCTCTTTCCTACTTTTACAGCCTGACACAGTCTTGCTGTACAGCTGATGTTTCTGTGGAATGCCCCTTGGGTTTCTCAGACCATCCCTTTTATTTTTATTTATTTACTCTAAAATTCCAGCTTAAGCTATAAACCTGATCAGATTTTTCAGGAAGAGTCAGCCTACCAATGAATCATGGATAAAGATGGCAACTAACTGGCTAAGGGAAAGGTTCCAGATGGCAGCAGCACTTTTAGAGAGATGCTCCTCTTTCACAATATGCTTTAGAGTAACTTCCCTGTCTCTTCTTTCACACAGAACTGCACTGAGCCAAGGTGCTCAATCTGAGACTTGGTGATTCATTTTTAATGAACAAAATATAAAGTCTGCCTGCTCCTGTGCCAATCCATGAGGCACATTTGTCTTGTACATGCATAGTTTTTGTCCTCCCATCCCAAAATAGACATTCTAGAACTTGAGGGGAAATGAAAGAGGGTGGAGAAAGTAATTTCCATGCAATGGGACACTACATAAACTACTGCTTGGGTGGATCCACCCAGAAGAGATGTGATATGTAAGAAGCCCATAAAATCAGGACTGTCACAGAGAGGATGGACAGGCAATAATTATTCAGAGTTTTTCATCACACAATAGTAGTAGGCACACAAAACCATCAGGTTTGAAAACAAATTTATGAAAATATTTATTTGCATAATTAAACTGCAGTTTTAAAATAAGAATACATTCCCGTAACAAAACCCTGCTGTAGCTGGATATGTGGATGGATTCAAAAGAAATAAAATTATTATCAAAACCACTGACCTTAGGGGCTTATTTATCCTTTTTTTTATATCAAGAGCCAACCAAGTGTTTCAAATCTGAGTTCTGCTCTTTACCAAGTACAAGGAAATCAACAGCAATGAAAAACGGTGCTGGTCACTCTCCCCCAAGTAGGACATTTTACTGCATTTTCAAGAAAGTAGCCAAGAGTCTAATAACTCCCATTGTAGTTATATAGTGTACTAAAAATCAGTGAGTGAGTGGCTTTTTTCACAGTGGTGAGGGCACAGACAGCAGATTTGCACCCCAGTCTCTGACCTGAGAAGCACCCATGCTGCAGGCAAAACCTCCAACAGGAGAAAGACCAACCTAAGAATAACCAGCTGCCAGCAACAGCCACAGGAAAACTGAAACCCCAGACCTTGGTCCTAATCCCACCCCAAGCATCTGTCCACAGAGATGTGGCCCAGGCTGGCAGAACCATGCCAGACCCAGCAGCACTGCCAAGTAGGACCCTTGAGGATGGCTACAGGGCCTAAAGTGGAGAGGAGAGGAGAGGAGAGGAGAGGAGAGGAGAGGAGAGGAGAGGAGAGGAGAGGAGAGGAGAGGAGAGGAGAGGAGAGGAGAGGAGAGGAGAGGAGAGGAGAGGAGAGGAGAGGAGAAGAAATCATGAGATTATGCAGGCATCAAAGCATCCAAAGGGTTTGAGTCTCAAGGAGACAGAACCTCTCTTCTGGCACGGCAGCACTCTTTCCCAGTTCAGTATCTTTCTCTGGGCAGTCACTGTGCTGCTTCTGCAGTTAACCTTCAGAAGAACTCAGATTCTCAAACTGCAGCCTGTGGGTGAATGGTGTCATTCAGTTTGTTCACACAAGGAAGATGTCCAAAAGTTTAAAGCAGGATGAGAAGCAAAAGGCTATTTCACTTCAAGTGGAAAAGAGACAACACTAAAAGCACTCAGAAGTGCCCTGTAGATATTAAAGCAAATTGTTTATGCAGGGTCAGTCTCAGAGAGGCTCTGCCGAGCTTGGCTTCTCTCACCAAACCAAGAGATGTGTCTAGAAAGTGAATTTTCTCCTTCACTTTCATAGCAGCTAAATGAAGTGGTAAAAAATGAGCTTACCAAAAAAAAAAAAAAAAAAAAAAATCTGTTTGGAAAGTATAGTCAGTCTTGATCACTACCAGGATAATTAATTATATGTTATTTATAGTGTTTACAGTGTTTTACAGACCACTAAGAAATAACATTCCCACACACTGCTTCATAAATCCTCTCAGAATTTGTTTACACATTTGAACCATCTGTCAAAATAACAGATGCATTATTTGCATTTGATGACAAGATTTACCTCTTATGAAGAAAGGGGCAATGTGCCTTTACACAATTCTTAGCCATCTTTCATACGCAGTCTCTTCATAGGAAACGCTGGGAACATCTGATAAGAAACATATTTGGTGGCTGAGCTAACTGATTTTCCCAGCTCCAGTGAAGATGATAAGATGTAACTGTAGAAGCAGAAAATCCTTAAATACTTCAGTAATCCATTTTCTTGCTATAGCCAACACCATTTTTCCTCTCTGTAAGAAAGATACCATGTTCTTCACTGAATCTACAAAGTATCTAAAAAATCTGAAAGGAAACATTATGCAAGGTAACTGAGATCCTCTTACTCTTCTTAATTACATTGCATAGAACTAGATCCCACTTCAGAAATCAAGGACATCATTGTAACCTAAACTGTAAGAGGCACATTTTTAATCCTAGCTACTTGATATAACTATATCGGTACTACTTATATGGACCTTACTAGTACAGGTATATGGATAATTCCTCTGCTAGGTAATTCCTCTAACAGTGCATCTGAGAACAAATCAGAGCCCCATATTCATTGAGGTTATTCATGTTAGTGCAATTATTGACACCAGGCTAGCCATAAACCCTGCTGCTGTTGCTAACTGTGAAGCTTTCACAGAATTTCTATTCATAATATTACAGCTGTTTCAGCTTTCCTGTTTCAAGTAGATAAATATTTATGTAAGTATTACTGTAGCAGGATTATAACACCAATGAAGACTTCTTGCAGATGTAAATTTATTTAAATATCAGATGAAATCCTCTAAACCTGAAATTCTTCTGCCACAGTGTGATTGATAGTTTGAATCTGTGTTTACCCACTGACTCAGCAGAAATGTACTCTAGGGTAGCTTTCCCAAAAGTGCTTCAGTGTTCAGAGAAAGAACATTGCATCAACATGCAACAAAATTTGTATGCCCTGGTAAACGTGTGTTCTTACCTCCCTGAAGAGCTGCCAAAAAAAGAAGCCTTTTCTGGAGTCCTTTCCATGTATTGAGTGCGGTGGTTCCACATCTCCAAAACACCTCAAATGTTCTTCAGGCTTGAAAGATTTCATGGGTCTTGCAAATATCCTTGTGTTTGGGACCATGTGTCAAAGTGAAAATAATACTTTGGTTAAACATAGCAAGTTACAGTAACACTAACCATAGTGGTTAGTGGACATATAGTGGACAAAGCCATTGCCAGAGGATGCTCACAAGCAGAGTTCACAAACTCAGTGCTAGGAT
Source organism: Heliangelus exortis (assembly GCF_036169615.1). Classification (NCBI taxonomy): domain Eukaryota; kingdom Metazoa; phylum Chordata; class Aves; order Apodiformes; family Trochilidae; genus Heliangelus; species Heliangelus exortis. The sequence goes on along the minus strand of NC_092424.1, from coordinate 69,200,209 downwards.
TTTGGGTGAGACATAGCTCTTGTACCTTGAGAGAGATGTCCTGTGCTCTCCAGAATATTTTTCCTTTCTGAATTTTAGGCAATAGGCAGTAAAACAAGGTTGCTCTGTGTTGACACAAATTTCACGGAGCAAAATGTCTTTAATTTGCTGTGGGATGAAGATGTACTTTAAAAACTCATATAAAATCCAGCCCATGTTCAATCCTCACTGAAGGGAGAAGAAATAGGAAAGAGGAAATCTGGCATAAAAGGACAAAGAAACCCAGTCTCTCTTAGACAAGGTAGTTCTCAGCCCTGATCAGGCCACAGCTTGAGTGTTGTGTTCAGTTCTGGGTGCCACGGTATGAGATACTGAGGTCCTGGAGCATGTCCAGGGAAGAGCTACAAGACTGGTGAGGACTTTGGAGGGCTTGTTGTATGAGGAGCAACTGAGGGAACTGGGGTTGTTTAGTCTGAAGAAGAAAACGCTCAGGAGAGATCCTGTTGCTCTACATATACCTGAAGGGAAGCTGTCGAGAGGGTGGTGTTGGTCTCTTCCCCCAAGTAACTAGCGATAGGATGAGAGGAAATGGGTTTAAGTTGTGCCAGGGGAGGTTTTGGTTAGATACTAGGAAAATTTTATTTACTGAAAGAGTGGCAAGAAATTGGAATGGGCTGTCCAGGGAGGTGGTGGAGCCACCACCTCTGGAGGTGTTCAAGAAGCATTTAAATGTGGAGCTTCAGGATGTTGTTTAGTGGTTTTCGTAGTTGGATTATGGTTGGACTCGATGATCTTGAAGGTCGTTTCAAACCTTAGTGATTCTAAGTAGTTCCAATAGATTTTTGAAGAGGCTAAAAAAAGGATGCATGGAATATGCAGGAATTGCTCAGGAAGTCATAATAAAAGAGCACTTCAACTTGCATCAGTAAATACAGCTTTAGATGACAAGGAAAACCCACACTTTCTACCCAGTGGCAGAGAGGGCTAAGTTCCAAGAGGTGTCAGACAAAAATACAAACCCAAAAATGTCAGGAGAGACCCAGGGCTGTTGGCACTTTGATTTCAGCAAGCAACTCTTTGAAAACAATAGCAAAAAAAGCAGAATTTTCTGCATGGAAGTTCCAATGAACTCACTAAACAACTGGGTTTGTAATGTGCATGATTCGGAGGCATGGATTTTTTTTTTTCAGTGTCTCTCTCCATAAATAGGTCTTATATTTTGCTTTTGCAAATAAGCAGAAGAAAGTTTTATTAATAAGGTGTTTTGAATGTTGATCTGCTTGGCACAAGAAAATGGGCAATTGAATCCAAAATAGTCACTGCAAAATATATTTTGGAACATATTTTCCCTCTGATCCAACTTCAGTGGTTGCCAAAAAAACAGTGAAAAATGGCCGAGGCACAAATTTTTATATTATAAACACTTTTGTTTTCAGTTGTGGGGTATTTTTATAATGCCCTCCTTAGAAGTTTATTTATTTTGTACAAGTCTCCAGAGATGTGTTAGTTAAAAACAGTGCACAAAAACATGTCTGATTTGCTGATAGGCTTGAAAGATTTTTTTTTTCTTTAAAGAGATTGCCAAAATAAACTGTTAAAAAATACAAGTACAAGAAAAAATAACAAGCAAATGATCGATTGACATATCTCAAAAGGCACACAAGAATTCCCTGTCCAGTCTCTTCCATTTTGAAGGATATTTTCAATAAATAAGGACCACAAAACTATAACTAAATTTTCCTTGTATCTCATGGTGGTATAGGGAAAAATAGTAAAGACATTCAGCTCAAGCCTCCAGATCAGACATTACTCATTTGCAGCTCTCAGTGTCTTCATTGGCTCCAACGAAAACAAATCAAAGCAAAATAATATGAGAACAACAAAAAATCTTGATGGCTATAGCAGCAGTGACCTAGGAAAATGAACTTCTGTCCTCCTCTGCTTTCTGGGAGAGGCAGGAGTGTGCTGCAGCTGCGTTTGCCCTGGGCTAGGAAATGTTTTGCTGTGCTATCCAGCCTGGGGGGATGGCCCCATTGCCTGATATTTCTGCCTCTGCTGTCCCAGAATTATGATTTCTCCTCATGCTGGACTGTTGTCCTCTTGCACTGGCTCCAAGCCACATTGGTTTTGTGTTATTACATACGCTGGCATGCGAAACTGAGAGTTAGAAAATAATAAGAAACTAGATGTACAGTAGCTCTTCCATGCTTAATCCTACTCCTTCATATGCTTGCCCTGAGAAATTATTGTATTAAATGCCATATCATAGTGCATAGTGTGTGCTTGCAAGACTCACCCTTTTAAAACTAAAAATATGGGGTTTTATTTGAATGTTAACATACTCTTCTCTTTGTCTCATGTTAGCCACAAAAGAAGGGTAGAACTGAAATATGTCTTTTATTATGCCACTTCAGTGATGTTGAAACGTTTTGTGGAAAGCTTGTTACTTTGACAAAGTTCCAGCAGGGTCCACACGTGTCCTAAACCGTCCCTTAGTACTATTCCTTTGTCACCTGATAAGGATTCATGTACCCAGCGACACAAGTTGCTATATTTTCATCTTCTCAGGAGCCCACAGTGCCATGACTTCCAGGGTCTGAGCATTGTTGCTTTCTCTAGAGCCCAAGCTGAAGTCCCTTTCACAGAAAATCTGATCTTGTGGAATTTTGTGGGAAAAACCCAAAGTACTAAAATGCCTTGTGATGGTGACAGGGCACTCTCCTAACTCAGCAGTTGCTCCAGTGGCACTTGTGAGCTGGGGTGTGCAACAGGCACTGGGCAGGGACTCAGGCTGTGGTTGCTGTGGCACATTGCAAATGCCCACAGCAGTAGAAGAGAGAAGAAAACAGCAGTGATGGATGGACAGAGGGGCTCACCTTGAACAGTGTTCTTAAAACCTAGAGGTGTTTCTTTTTGCTTTCTGTTGGCCTTTTGCAAACAGGGGTGGGGAGATGATGGTGTTCAAAGTCAAGTCATAATGTTCTCAGTAAGAAGAAGGATAGAACACCTAAAGATAGTTTACTTTTTGTCCCTCTTCCCTCTCATTGCCTTTTAACTGCCAAACAGAATCAAAGTCAAGAATTAGTAGAGCCTGGAAGTGTCTATCCTGGAAGTCGACGTGACCCATCTGCTGGGTGCTGGTGGTACTAGGAATTCCTCTTAAAAGTATACAATGCAACAGGTCCTAGTAGCTTGGGAAGAAGAGACACATCACCTTTACTGCTAACTCACATAAATGTATGCATTTGCTATCCTGCTGTCTCAACAGAGGATGCATCCACACTAAAGCCTGGATGCTGGCAGATACAGCAACACAAACATCAGCCCAGGTTTCAATAACCATGCAGCAGGTGGGTGAAATGACCATGTGGAGAATAAAGTTGTGTGCCTACATTGTACTGTAATCTCCAGGGTGGCTGCCACCTTGACATGTTCTGCATGTAAACCAGAGGTAATATTTCATTAGAAGGCCAAGTCACCCAGATACCTTGGGGAAACAGGGCAAGAGCTGCTGTTACTGAAGGAGATCCCCCACCACTGCAACCAAGACCTTAGCTGTTTTCCTTTCAGTCAGTTTCCAAGCTGCTTTTTGATACTCCTTCACTCCATGCTCTCCCACCTGCTGAGGGTTGTGCGTGGGCTGTGGGGCCCCACACCTCCCACTAAGGCATTTCTGGAGAGCACAAGCCAAGCCATGGCTACGCCTTCCCCCACTCTTCAGACAAGGGCATCAGCAAAGTTATGGGCTGTGGAGTGCCCTCCCTGTCCCACCAGGAGATGATCCCACCTCTTCCCTGGCCTCCTGGTCACTGAAGCTTATCTGATCACAACTTATCAACATATAGGAATCAGAGCAGCAAACAATACCTTCCTATCTTCACACCCCTCTGATCTGGGATTACTGGTCACTTCCCTTCAAAGAGCACAGCAGAAACAGGATCATTTCTGCATTTGACACCTGGCTGTGGCAGCCTGGAAGCTGCCCGGCTGGATGGAGCCCTTCACAGCCCAGAGGCCTGAGCCCAGCTCCCATAGGGAAGGGCTCTCTGCCTCCTGGGGTAGCACAGTTCACAGGCACCACCTTTGTTTCCCATTTCCAGGCAACCAAGTGACAACGGTGCCAGCCCATCAAAGTGTCACCCAGGGTGTCATGCAGACCCTGGGCAGTGACAGGAGCATCACCTTTTCCTGCACACAAAACCCAAGGGCTGGTGCAACCACTGCAAGGGTAAGTCAGAAATACTCTGACAGGTTTCAGCTCCTCCAATGCAGCCAAGGAGGCTTCAGGAGCAGGGTACCTGCAGGGTGAGGCAATGCAAAGCCCTTGGAGCATCTCAGATGGGTATCTGGCTAAAGCAGAGTGAGTTTCCTTACCTTCCCAAATTTTCTGCCGTTTTTCTTTCAGCCGCCAGTAGATGGTGATACTTTATCTTTAGCCAAGATGCATGTGTACACTGTAGAGCCAGGGAGGCAGCATGACAGCCTGGCTGTGACTGAAAAATAAAAAATATATATAAAACGAATTCAGGCTCCAGACAACCTCCTGCTTGTGCAGATGCTGATTTTGAAGGTCCAGCTAAGACCACCAACCTCACTCAGGGATCCTGGCTGGATTTCCAGAGCTGCAAAAACTGGAGTTTCAACTGTATCACTTGCTTCCTGGTGTGATCCTTTGTGTGGGTTTGAATGAGGGCATGAGAGAAGGTCTGAAGGCACAGCTCTTCATGGAAGCTGCAGTCTGGGCACCAGAGAGACGAAGAAAATTTATTTATTGCTGAGAACACAAATAACATCCTCAGCATTTTTAATGAAGCAAAATCCTGGAGGTGTGTTTGGTGATCACATTCTCCTGAAAAGCTCCCTTTATTTTACAGACTTCTCCTCCTTCAGCAAGTGAAAACCAGTGTAAATCGATGATTTGTGGAAAACGTACAAAATGTACTCTCACACCTCCAGCTCCTACAGATTGCCTTCAAAGCTGCCCTTGTGCAAGAACTAATTTGATCATAAGAAAAAATAGAGCAGATTTGGCCAAATCCTGCATGAAATTGTAATGGCAACATTTGTGTCATCCCTGATTTATTGATATATTATTTACTTTGGGGCAAGACTGGTGTGGTCACAAATGATGTGGTCCTAAGCACAGGCAAAGGGTGGCAGGATAAGAAAGCCCTGCCTAGTGCTAAGCCACTCATCCATCTACCTTGCAGGCACACAAGGAGTAGCTGAAAAAATGTGCACCACAGCAGATCTTTCCCCTGTTATTGCTCCAATTACAGGCCTGATCTTTCTCTCCCAGAAATTCTGTGGGTGACATGCGTGAGCATTCCGTGTGTCCTAAAACCATTGCTAACACACTCTTGCTCATCCAGCTGGGACCCTTTTTTTGGAAGGTGAATTTCTTAGATGTTCCTATTTCCATTGCCCGGAGAAATTACTTTACAGCATCACCAGCTCACCCTTGTTTTGCCTGGATCCACACCACAGGTGCTCCAGGTTGTGGCTTCAGAGCCTGTACAGCCATTCACAGTTTGGGATTTGCCTGGCTCATGGCCCACAAAGGACAACAGCAGGTGCCAAACCTGTGGACACCTCATGGCAGGGAGGGCAGGGAGCAATTCAAAACAAGAGAAACAGGGCTCAATTCTGTACTTTGCATGAGGTATTAAAACACTACCAATATGAGCCCAGAACACTTCTGTGAAAACAGGGATCTAAAATCAGTACTTCCTCTTACAGAAACAGCACACATAGCCCAGTGGGCATCTGAGAAGAAAACATCCTGGGTTAAACCTCCCAGCTTTCGGTTTGGTTTCAGCTTTACCTACCACACAGTTAACAGCAATGGGCAGCATGTTTTTTCCCTTAAAGTACAATTTCCAGATGACTAATTTGGCCTTAAAATATCTCTCTTTCCTTAGGGTTTGAAGAAGACAGAAACACAAATTAGAGAGGAACCATTCAGATTTAGCAAGGGGCTGCAAACATTTCACCCAGCAAAGAGAACAAGCAGCAGCTGATAATTTTAGAATCCCAGAAAAGGGGCAAAAGCCACCAGGGCAGACCTCAGAGAAAGATCTCCAAAATACACATACAGAAATAGGAGATAAAACAATGAAGAGCAATCAGTCCCCAGAAACTCCTGCCCAGATCAGTAAGGCTGAAATTAGGCTGGCCTGGCTCAGGAGGGAGAGAAAAGAGCAATCTGGGCTCAGGGCACTCAGGGGTGGGAACAGTGCCAGTCAGAAGCCCCAGCCTGTGCCTTCTCACCTTCTGTGAAATGAAGTCCTGCTCTGATCCTGCATCTTCCACATGTGTGGGGAGTATCTGAATGCAGTAGCTGGCAAATGGCTCAGGTGAGAACAGCAAAAGCCATCATTAAAAAAGAAAAAAAAAATTAAAAAAAAAAAAAGTGAGAGCAACAGATACATTTGACAGAGAAACCACATCAGAAGCAGGTTATGGGGAAATTCCTGTGATGAAATTGTGGCTTCAGGCTAAAGAGGCACCTGCTGTGCCCACTGTTAATTAATTACCATGGCATCAGATGCCATTAGCGGGTAGTGAGATGTGCCTTGCCTATGAAAAACTTTCACTCCCTGCATTCCTCCAAGAAGCTTGCTGGGGAATAAAACCCCTCAAGCTTTTCACTTTGATGGGATAAATGCTCTTGGTTAGCCTGCATCCCATGGTCACAGGATGGGACTTGGGGCAGGCAGAGATTTGGCCACCTGCTCCAGGGCAGGTTTCAGACCTTTGGAGTCTTAACAGGTGGTCTTCACCCAGGCATGAGAGGAGCTGCTCCCCATGCAAACTGTTTCACATGGTTTTGATCATTCCTGAACTATTTTTTTTCAAAGATGTGCTGTGTGATGTTGTAACTGATGGCAGAGCCAGGCCATCTGGGAGCTGCAGCTGCATCTCCTCCCAGCTCCATGGAGGGTTGTGGAAGAGAAATGTGTCCCCAGACCAGGTACTGGCACTCAGACTGTCTGCATCCACTTCCCTGATGGGACACATGGATTCCCCCTGCCAGCTGATGGCTCTGCCTTTTCCTTCTGCTGTCCCTGACCCTGCCATCACCAAGGGCTCAGCCCATCCTGCTGCTAGGTAAAGCCTCAGAACTGTCCCTTGGGTCAGGTTCCATCCCTGCTCCTTTTCTCCTGTCCCCCTGAGTCACTCATCACCTGTGGGTGGCAGGAACCCCATTGCACTGCTCCCAGTTGTTCATCCCACTACCCATGCTGCAAGCCCCATGTCCCCATTCTCTCTGCCCAGAAGAGGACCAGTTGTTTGCAGGGGGTGGGAAACCTGAGCCAGTGCTGCCAAAGGATCATAGAATTGGATGGGTTGGAAGGGAGCTCAGAGATCATCAAGTCCAACCCTTGATCCACTACCACTGCAGTTACCAGACCCTGGCACTGAGTGCCACATCCAGTCTCTTTTTAAATATCTCCAGGGATGGAGAATCCACCACTTCCCAGGGCAGCCCATTCCAATGCTTGATCACCCTCTCTGTAAAGAAATTCTTTCTAATGTCCAACCTAAACCTCCCCTGGCACAACTTGAGACCGTGCCCTCTTGTCTTGCTGAGAGTTGCCTGGGAAAAGAGACCAACCCCCCCCTGGCTACCCCCTCCTTTCAGGGAGTTGTAGAGAGTGATGAGGTCTCCTCTGAGCCTCCTCTTCTCCAGGCTGAACAGCCCCAGCTCCCTCAGCCTCTCCTCATAGGGTCTGTGCTCGAGTCCTTTCACCAGCCCAGTTGCCCTCCTTTGGACCTGCTCCAGGACCTCGATCTCCTTCCTAAACTGAGGGGCCCAGAACTGGACACAGTACTCGAGGTGTGGCCTCACCAGCACTGAGTACAGGGGCAGAATCACTTCCTTGGACCTGCTGGCCACGCTGTTCCTGATACAGACCAGGATGCCATTGGCCTTCTTGGCTACCTGGGCAAATGGGATGCTCAGCCCCAGAAAAACATCAGGAGCAGAAGCAGGCCTGCAATACCTTCCCCTCTCTTAGTACTAGAGTTTTCTCTTGACTTCCATGTCACGTGGCTCTCTTACCACCCGCCTCTCTTATATGTTAATTTTTACCATAATTCTCCTATCCCCATTTGTAAAATGCTCTGAGGGAGGTGTCTGCTGTAAGAGCAGCTCTTGCCCCAGGACCCTGCTGCACACCAAGGATGCAAACAGGCCTGATTCTGTGACATTTTAGCATCAGATTTATTATTAATTATTGGTGTCATTATTGCACAGCACCCACAAGCTCTGGCCATCTAGCAAAACCCAACACACAATATTAAAATGCTAATTTCCCTCCAAGATGAGAACTTGCTGGTGTCTCTCTGCTCATTTGTTTGCAAATGTCGTTTCCCTGTTGAAGCTGTATTCTCAGCAGGCACGGCAAAGAAATTCTTGCATAAACAGCCCCTGTTTAAGAAACCATGTATCTAACATATTCATGCATTATAGCCCTAATTGGGATTACTGTGACACTGTAAGAAAACCATTTGATTTTGTCTGATGCATTTTTAAGATCTTATTGTGTCTACAGAATGCCTCAGTGCAGTGACAGCTTGAGGATTTATGGTGGAGGTTGTAGTTTTCCTCTGCAAGGCATGGCTTAGTTGGCTGTAATAAGTTATATTAAGGCACAGCTCATTTTTGTGGCCCTGTATAAATCTCAAAAGGGTGTGCTGGTGTGTGACTGCTGCAGCTGTCCTGGGTTTTGCCCTGGTATCAGGTTCTTGCTTGGAGAGTGGGCAGCAGCACAGCTCTTGGCAGGAACAGCCATCCTGGGACAGGAGCCAGCACCCTTGCACCATCACCAAAGAGCTCAGAGGCTCTGCTCCCCAGGCAGAGACCCCCTCTCTACTGGCACAGGACAGAAAATCCTCCATTTTTAAATGATGGTGATGAATAAGGTATGGTTTTTAATGTTAGTGCTAGGTAGGTAAAGAGCTGGCTCAGGTAAAGCAGACTAAAAGGCTACAGCTCTAAATGTGTGTGGGGCTGTGACTCCTTTCCCTCTGCACTTGTGAGGTGCCAAACCCTGAGCATCACCTTCCCTTTTCACTGCTGAAGTATCTCCTGAAAATGCTTGGATTCTCTTCTCCTGAGCTCTGTGATTTCCAGCAGCTGGTGAAGAGCACGAGTTGCTTCAGGTTGCATTTGAAGTTAGCTAAACCACCATTCAGCTACGTGGCAAAGGGAGCAAAAGAATTTGGCACCAACAAATGCAAATACAGCAGTTCAGCTTTTACAACAAACAAGCAAATGAAACCAGGCTCTCTTCCCACAGGTATTTTTTGTAAGAGCCTGCTATTATTATCCCTCTGCTATTGACTAAGTCTGGCAGAGTTATCTCAAGTTGTGCAATGCCCTAAATGTTTAGAACTATTTCAACAGCACTGGATCTTGGCAGACACAAGAAAACAGCCAGAAATTAGCTCTGTGTGTAGGCAAGATGAACAGTTTTTACAGCTTTACAGCAAATGTTGCACACATACTTAGTACAGGCCCTTTTATTTAGCAGGGTCTTCCTTCTTTTTACAGTCACTGTATCCTACTTACAAATACCTGCCATGCATTCAGGCCACGTGTCTGACTCCAAGTCCTGTTACAAAAAGATTGCAGTGGGGTTTGCCACTGCCAGGTGGGAATGCTACATGACCAGTAATAATCCCTATCCCAAGTTAGGGACTCAAACCTGTTTGCAAGGATTTCCATGTTTATTGCAAAAGAGGTATAGCTAGAGCACCTGAGGGAGACAAAAGAGACAAACAGACTGGGGCAATTTATGGATTAAAAAAACCCAAAACCTGTAACAAAAAGCATCTTGGGTACCTAAGCCTGTAACTCTGAGAGCTGAAGAAGTCGTTGTCACAGCATCCTTGTTCCCCAAGGATGGATGTCCCCAGGTACCAGAACTGCTCCCAGATTGATTTCTGAGCTGCCCACATGTAGCTCTAATTCAGAGATGGTTCAAAAATATACAGTTCTAGAGCATACACACTGCCTGGTTTTGCATGGATCGATGCTCTGGAATGCCACAAACTTCAAGAAAAACTCACTAACATCTCTGTCCCATATGAGTCCCACTGCTCACACCCACAGCCTGGTGCTACTCCTACCTGCCCAACCACAAAACTCAATCTAATCCAGTCCTAGTGGGAAGAAAGGGAAGGGAACAGAGAAATAAAAATCAGAACCATGGCCATGGTGGGCAGCTCTGAGAGGTTTATTCCAGCCCAGCTTTTCACAGAGGGGGGCAGAAGTCCTAAGCTGCCTGGGGGCTGCCTGGTGGCATCGCTGCCTGCAGGATGCTCTGATGAGCTTCTGCATCAGAGGAGGTGAATGTGGCTGTTGCAGGAGAGAAGCCCCAGCTGCTGATGTGGAGGATGAAGCATCCCAGCTCAACCAACCCATCCCTGTGATATTTGGGCAAATCTACTGTGACTCTTGATGGTGCTAATGGAGCCTGACCCAGCAGCCTGGGCTCTTCGGGTGCCTTTGCTCTGCATATTAATTTAGTCTCCAGTGTTATCTGATAACTCGGGTGTGAAGAAGCCAAAATACATGCCAAATAATCTGGAAAACAGGTTCCCTGGGCAAGCAACAAAGTTCAGGCAAAACAGCACTTATCTGCACAGCAGAGATCTGGGGAAGGCAGGCACTCGCTGAAAAATCACAACTTTGTTCTTCCTGCACTGGGAACACATACAGATCCTCTGTGCCCGGTTCCCTGGGCCTCAGACCACAGGAACACTCTGGTGTGAAATGGGCTCAGGCACCACTGCCCAGAGGTGTAAAACTCCCAGCCGACCAGCCTGAACTCACTCCATCTGCCCGAGTACCTGCTTGCTGGCTTTCCCCTCACCCACACCTCGCTGCTCTGCCAGCCCCAGCCGGGCAGCTCAGTGGCTCCTCGGCATCCTGGGGGAGATCATCCTAGGCTCTGGCATTGTTCCCAGCATGGGCAAGAGAGGGGCTCCACCCCAGAGGCTGCTTCCTTTTGTGGCTTTGTCGAACTGAGTCCACAGCCAAAGCTCCACTGTGGGATCATCCTCATTCCGTCCTATTCCAGCCTCAGGGGACAGCCATCTACTTTGGCAAGGAAGTGTCGTAGCCTTGAATGCAGCCCACGGTCCTACCAGAAAGAAAAACACAGTATTGTCTCTGGCCAGAGCAATACCACCAAACCACAACAGCTTTCCTTTTCCAGCTCCCTCCTGGGCTCCATCCATCCCCTGGGATTTGCCAGCAGATGGCAGGCAACACCTGGCAGAGGTCAACACCTGGCCAGCCACATTTGGCTTCTGAGCATCTCGATCTCACCCAAAATAGTAGGAAGGTCTCCTCCCAGCTCTCCTGCCCCTTCCCCAGTCATCCCCAGATCTCCACCAGCACCAGGCACCACACTGCATCAAACCAGGGACCCGCGGGTGCAGCAACACTCTCTGGAATCTTGCAGCCCTCAGGAGGTGGATGAATAAGAAACAGCGTTCAGCTAAAAGCACGTGGAGGTATTTGGTAGCAATACCAGCAGTATGGAGAAGAGAGCCACACTCAGCTCTCTGATGGTCATTGAGCCCATAAATATTTCTACATTAAAATTTAGAAGAAAGAAGAGTGGGCCAAGTACCACATTTGTTGCCTCTAACCCCCCACAGGGTTATTTGTTCATCTCAACTTTTGCTATTAAAGTCTCCTTTTGTATTTATGGAAAAAAAAGGCCCATTCTCAAAGGCACAAAGACATCAGCACCAAGGAGCAAACAGAAACTGCATTACAGACTTCAGATTCAGGGCCCTTTTACCTATTCACCCCAGCTGGGCATTGCTGTCTGCCCAGGACACAGGCAAATAAAAACCACACTTATATTTACAAACCCTGTCATAACACCACAGAGACTTGCCAAGCACAGCACAGCAACAGCTAGGGTCAGACAGTTCACTTTCAAGCCTCAAGAAGCTGCTTGCAGAAGCAAAGTTGGACTGCAGCAGTTTTGTGCTGGAGCCCCCCAGTGAAACCAGTGACAAGTATGAATTTCAACATTTGTATGTGGCTTCTATTAAGAGGGGGGAAACCCACAAAACCACCCTCTGACTGCTGAGCAGCTCCAAGCTTCCTGAAGAGCAACTCCCCAGCTGGCAGGGCTGCAAACCCCAGCCCTCCCCTGCATCCCCCTGGGCTCATTGGGAGCCATGGCCTGTGCCGGGGGGATGGAGGTGGTCCAGTGGCCAGGTGGCTCAGGTGGGCAGCCCCAGCTCTGCAGGCTTCTGCCATGGGCAGTAGGGATTTGTGGCTCTTCCCACTCTTTCAGCTTGCACAGACTCTCACCAGCTGCCAAAGGGCATCATAGGTGGACTGTACTTTATTCATGCCCTGGAATTTGGGATGTGCAGAGACCATGTGTTCACAGCCCAAGGTGTTTCTCACCATGGCTCTCCCCTTGCAGTCACACACGTAGCAGCTCAGAGGAGTTAAACATCTCTCCCAAGCTTGGGTTAACCAGCAGGACCAGTGGGTTTTTGCCCTCCCCACTGGCACTGCCAGGGGCTGGCTGGGGCATGGACAATGCTGAGCACAGCACCCACCAACCTGGCTGCCTCCTCCTTGTCCACACACACACACACACACACACCACTCAGGCTGGATGGCTGCCCTCTTCTCCAAGCACGGCAGGAGCTACAGAAGAGCCTTGGTGAGGCCAGCTCTGCCTGTGCAGGGTGCCTGCTACCCCATAACACCCTTTTACAGATTTCCCTTAGGGGTGCTGCATTGGCTCCTCTGAGCAAGGACAGCCATCAGCTCTACAGAATTCCCCCTGGGCACTCCCCCTCTGAGAAGAGCTGGGGTGTGGGACAGTGACAGTGCTAATGTCCTGATGCCTGAACTTACTGCAGGCCAGCTCTGGGCAGCCTTACACCTTGTCTCCACCTGGATAGTCCCACATCTTCTGGCTACCAGCAGCACAGAGAGATTTCAGCACTTTCACTATCAGGTTCAGGTTGCTTCTGAAGCTTTCAAAACCCCTTCTTGGGGGGGAAGTCATGCTTTGGACAAGAAGACTCATGGAGTGGCTTCTGGTGAACATTTATCGTATTGCCACTGTGATCCATACCATGAATTTGGCCTAGGTGTGCTCCCAAAGGGTTCCTGCCTTGGAGTTGTGCTCCCATAAACACAGTGGCACGACACGATAATCCTGCCTTCTGACTCCACATCCTCCTCCTGAGATGCTGCTGCCCACCATGGCCCAGCTGACATGCAGATAGATTTATTTAAACTCTTTATAGTAACAGATTTACTCTTTAAATTTCATAATATAAAGTGCAAAAAATTGCTGGTCTGCATGTCTCCAGAAAGAGGGGGGAACCACTGGCCCATGATTACCCCACCACCATTGCTGATGTCCAAAAGTGGTGACTGCTGCAGGCTCATGGTGCCCAGCTAAACAGCAAAGAGAATGAACACACTGATTCTCCAAGCATCCAGCTGAGGAGTCAAAAAGGGGCTCCTGATCCTGCTCTGGAGAACCTTGTGAAAAAAAAACAAGAAGCCGGGAGAAATTCCTGCCGAATGGCACTTGCTCACGGTTCAAGCTGAGACAAAGTCAGCCCAGCCACTTCACACCAGGCTCACTGGATCGGGCACACACGCATATGTATGGCTGCTAAAGCAAGTTCTGGTGACAGAGAAATGTGGAGTGATTCAAAAGAAAATAATGGAGCCGCTCCCACCTGCCCGTGTGAACATGAATCATGTGGGCTCAACCCCCAGCCAGATGCAAATCAACAGATCATAAATGAAATATAAAGGAGCACCCCCTGAGGCCTGACAGCCTCCCCCACTTCTTTCCCCCTCCCAGAATGCCAGTCGCTCTAATGGGCTCTGGCAGGTTTTGTTCTCATCCTTCCTAAATAACCCCATGCTCATTCCCTGCCAGCACTTGCAAAGGGAAGAAAAAGCCTTAGTTTTCAAGGGCTTTATCTGAAAAGTCCAGCTCTTGCACTCTTTTTCATGAGGGGGAAAGTCATTTGAGACAGTGCAGGGCTTTGGCTGGCAGTGTCCCAAAGCAGCTGCCACCTGGGGCTTTGGGAGGTAGGGGGGAGGTGGAGCTGCAGAGTGAGGAGGCCAAGCAGATGATGCTAAGTGCCAAGCAGTGGGGTGCTAAGTGTCCCTCCCTGCAGAGCATGAGGGGCAGCCAGGCTCTTCCTTGCCGTTGGAGGCAGCAACTCATCCTGCAGCCCTCCAAAGTGATGCCAGAGACTCCCTTCTTCCTCCAGGCCCTCTGCTGCCTCCCTTCCCTCACCATGATGAAGCTGCTGGCCCAGGGGATGATTCATGGAGGCAGTGGCTTCCTGCTGGTGGAGAGCTTGCATGAGCCACACCTCAGCTAATCCAGAGGGGCTGGCAGGAGCCCCACATGGGCAAGGCATTTTAAGATTTTTTTTTGCCTGCCATGGCCAAGGAATCTAAGTTTCCACAAGCCTTTTCTGTTTGACTTGCAGGTCAATGAGATGCACTTGAGAGAATCATAGATTGCTTTGGGTTGGAAGGGACCTTAAAGATCATCCAGTTCCAACCTCTCTGCCACAGGCAGGGACACAGGGACACCTCCCACTAGACCAGGTTGCTCAAAGTCCCATCCAACCTGGCTTTGGACACTTCCAGGGAGGGGGCAGCCACAACTTTCCTTGAGAACCTGTTCCAGTGTCTCACCAACCTTACAGGAAAGAATTTCTTCCTAATATCTAAACAAAATCTACCCTCTTCTAGTTCAAAACTTCCCTGCCATCCTATCACTATAAATCCTTGAAAAAGATCCCTCCCTTTTCCATAGGCCCCCTTCAGTGACTAGAAGGCATCTATAAGGTCTCCCTGGAGCCTTTTCTTCCTCAGCAAGACTCAAATCCTCCAGGCAGAAGATCTGGCTTTGTGGCAGATGAGGTCTGTCATACTGCTGCCATACTGCTGAACTGGATGGCTCTCCCCCATGCTTCCATCCACACAGCATAATATGTAAGAAAATTTGAAGACAATAAACCCGAGAGAGCTCAGGCCATGCTCTGAAATATGTGCTACAACATTTGGTATCCTGATGGTCAAATACCAGAGGTGTCAGACATTTCCTTTGGACAGCCAGGACCCAGGCAGCATTGGCAGCAGAATTTGCTCTTCAGCAGCAAAACCAAATTGAAACAAACCACTTAAGGCCTCTCTGATTATATTATTTCTTTTAAATGTAGCTATCATTAGCAGTAAAATGGCATCCCCTGGTGAAGGCTGCCAGAAGTCCAGAGAAGAGAGGGTTTCCATGGGACTGTATCAGTAGGACTGGGCAAAGCTGACCTGTGGTATGAAGAAGGACATTTAGCCAAAGCTTTGAGCAGCCCTAGCAGGTGAGAACTGAGAGAGGAAGAAAAGATTGGAGGGTATCAAACCTCCCTCAGACCAACCTGAACCCAGTGAACTACCAGTTACAGTGTGACCCTCCTGGTCTGTCTGGAGGACAGACCTTAAACACCACAAAATAAAGCCTGGATGTGGAGCACTGCAGAGAAACAGGTGGATACACTTCTGAATACTTCTGAAAGCCCTATCTTCACTTAAATGTGGGACGTGTCAGCCCCTCTGAGCAACATCAGAGCCTAAAATGTGTTGGGAGATGTCTGCCGCAGGCCCGCAACTATGGAGGTGCGTCACCTTCTCGCAGTCAGGAGTGAGCCGGGCCTCACGTGGCACCTTCCATCCCCACTTCTCCTGCCAGGAGGCCCTGGGGAGCTGAGGGATTGCTCAGCAGGAGAGGTGTGTGTGCGTGGGGAGGAGAGGCACCATGCAACATGCCCGTGGCTGCACTGGCTGGCACCTTGCTTCTGGCTCCAGTCTTTTTCATGTGTTCAGCTGCTTGTGCTCTAATTTGCAATTTGGTGGGAATTGACATCGGGCTAAGGCGGGGTCCATAAAATTTTTCTGAAGCATTGCGGTGTTTGCAAAGCATCTGAGAAAGCAAGACCCCACTGCCAGAGCTTCTCTGTCCCTGAAGGGAGAGCAGTGCTGCGGCGGCAGTGCTACCTCTCTCCTGACTCACCTCAGGCACTTCTGGCACCTTCCTGAGACACCCACTGCCATCTACATGTGCTGACAGCTTGTGGAAGGTGGACCTGCTGCTCCCAGGGGCTGGATGATCTCCCTCTCCCTTTCCATACATGGAGCCTCGCAGCTGGAGCTGCCTCACACCTCATGCTGCATTCACCAGCCCTTTCCCACCCACAGCCACAGCTCCAGCTCCAGAGGGGCTCCAGGAGGGAGCTCCTCCTCAGAGCTGACCTTGCTGCCTCCAGACCACCTCAGAGAACTGACTCAGTAAATGGTTTGCAAACACACACAGTAGCAAATGTCCACGTCAGATGCGTGCCACGGTCTGTGCAGGGGCTGTGCCCACGGCATAGATCACCTCCTCTTGCAGAAGGGACTGTTCTGGCTGGGAGGAGGTGGGTGTAGGTTAGGTCTGAGGTAGGTTCCTCACCCAGCTGGAGGAAGCCATTGGGTTACCCAGTGCAGAAGTCTGGCCCTGAGCATCCTAGACTGCAGTACGTGATGTAAACCTGAAACCTGCTCTATGAATGCTCAGCACTGTTATATTTAGTATGCATTGCTGCTCGGGCTACACAGGGTATCCTGTTTTCTTACTGCATATTTGGGTAATGGATTATTCCTTAGCTCCACGTTTGGATATGTGTGTGAGAGGAATGAGACATAAGAAACCTGTTTTTTTGTTTTCATGTAAGAAGTAACAGACAGCTATCAACATGGTTTTATTAGCCATGCTGACCTAAACAAGCTAAGGAGAGATCCTAATAATTTACATGAGCATACTGCTGGAGTTTACCTGTCTGTAAACATCCTGAAATCCAAAAGCAAAAGGTACCCACATGTAGCATATCCAGGGATCCCTGATCCTACAGAAGTAGGGATCCTTCACACTCATCCCATCCTCTCCCCAGGTATGCCATGTCAAATGCACTGGAATTTCAGTGGGTGTGAGATTAAGACTGGATATTGCTATGGTGCTCTCCTGATTTAATTATCAAGGCAGTGCATACACTACCCAGAGCCCCAGACCAGTGAACTGCTGGCCTCTCCACAGTCAGCCACAAAGCATCACCAAAGAGCTTGGTGGAATACAAATGGATTACCTCAGCTCTGACACACGAGAAGCTGCAGTGATAATGCAGCCCTGGAATAGCACAAACCCTGTGTATTAATAAAGGGATGACGCACTGCGACTGGTATACAAGTCTGGCACGTTAGGTGGGAAAGAACATGCCTGCTTCTGATCTAGCTGGCAGGTCATTTCTTGATGTCCTCCAGCACACATGATCCACTGACAAGTATTTTATAAGATTTACATTAACAAGCCACAGTTGAGCATTTCTCCACAGACTGAATATATGTAAATGTTATCATCTGAGATCGAGTTCTCAAAGATGAAAGCACACGGCCTCTGTGCAAATACGATATGTGTCACAATCTCCGATGATTCAAATACATTTACACAGCTCTAATATCACTCTGGATGATAACAGAAATTACTTCATTCCTGATTCCCAGAACTGGCTGTCTCAAAGGGGACTTCCAGCTTTCATCCAGCATGATGTAGAAGCAACTCTTGGTAATCCCCATTGGGACATACCCACCAGGGCGTGTTTGCAGATGTCTCCATTGTTTCTTAAATGGGCAGGGATTTATTTCTATGCTTGTGGGATACTATAAGCTACAAGAAATTTTTAATGTTTAAACAAAAGCTCCACTATTACCAGGGGGAGTATTTTGAAACCATAAATTATGCAGATTTTCATGCATTTATGAGTAAGTCTAAAGTCTTATAAACTTCTTGACAGGATTGAGTCAGTCTGTTTGCAGCATGCTGAGGATTTTGTAATGGTGACTCATTCATGTCAACTTTGCTAGGTGTATCTTCTGCAGTTGTGGTGCTATGCTTGAGATAAGAATTCCTCTTTCAAACTCAAGAGGTTTCCCAAGAACTGCAGTTACTACACAACACTGTGATACGATCTCCCTGCTTGCATCTCCCCGGCTGCAGCAAAAGGACACCAGCAGGGGAAAAGCATCATCTTCCCTTGGTTCTTCTTTATTAGTAAGTTGAGGTTCTGAGTTCTACTGCCAAACCCAAACTATTGAAAACTGTCCTTCCTTCTTTACCTCTGCAAGAACAAGTCATACAATTAAAACATGTTGAAAACAGAAACTCATAATTTCATAAATTACTAATTTTACATCGTATTAGATAATGGCAACAGATGGTTTTGTACAGTACAGCCTAGCAACAGTAACATGATCTGACAACTTAGAGTCACCTCCTAGTCCTCTGTATCAAACAGGATAACTAGAGGAGCCTTTTGCCATAAAACTCTTAAGCCTTAAATTTTGCAGTTCTCTGGCTCACCTTTCAGGCAGGGAGGCATGTTTTCTTTAAAAGTTGATTGGTTTTCCATAGACCTGGGTGACCTAAGCTTACAGGTTAAAAGTTCAGTGTTCACTTGTATAAATTGTCTACAAGACTCCAAATTGACAACTGTGCCCCTGACCAGGTCAAGCATGCAGAGTTAGAGGTCATTCTTCCAGTGCAGGGCTGAGCCATGTTGTCCACATAAGGGAAAGTATTTTTAAGAATGCAAATGCTAAAAATACACATTTAAATTGATTTGAAAGTTCATCATGTCCTGGAGAATTCCAGACACCTGAACTTAAAGGCATTAGAATTTGTTACAATATCAAAATTACACTTTTTTTTTTTTCTCCACTAGCATCTCAGGAAATTGCTATTTGTGGATGCAGGGAAGAATTTTATCAATGCAGGTTCAAATGCAGGCTGTGGAAAGGACATCTGAGCAATGCATCATTTGGTAGGATCTAATCCATGATTTAAACTTTGTCTGCTGATGAGAACTATGAAGAATTCCTTTCTTCAGTGCTTCACATATTGAGGTTTTTATTACTTCAGACACATTCGTCTTGTAGGATAGAGATTGCATAAAACCACATTATTGCTTGCTACCACATGACACCCAAGACACAGCAAGAAATACTTGAATTTTTTGTTTCTTATTTTAAAAAATCATATATAGAAAATAATGCAGGGTCTCTTTTCTAAATTATTTGTAACATTTACTGCTAATGTAAGCACAGCAAAACTCCATTCTGACAAGGAACTGGGGCAAAGGTATCCTTTCTGCAATGACATCAAATACCACTTGCAGGTTTCACATCTCTTCTTACTGAACACCACCAAAAGACAGTTTGGCTGAAGGACTGTATTGCTGAGTATTTCATTCAGCCATGTGTTCAATGCATGCAATTGTGTCCAACGTACACAATAAATGTTACATACTATGAAGTTCACTATCCTCCTCAAGATATTTTAAAGAGCACAGAAACGGCCTGTTACAGACCATACAATACACTTACCATTATGTTGGTATACAAAGCTGGGAAAAAACTGTTCTCAAAGAAGTATTCCAAGGCAAGCATGTTACATAAAAATTAGCAGGTAGGTTGGTATTACTTCTGGACTTAAATAATAAAAATAGTCCTTATTTTTTTTAAATACCTACTCTAGATTATCCTGAATAACTTATGTAACAACTGTGGTGCTCCGACAGCAATCTCAGCAGCTCAGCTATGACTGTACATGTCTTTCATAACCTTGTTGGTGTTTTTAAACTATTTTGAACAATCATTGTTCTAATAAATACTTCTTGCAAATGAAACAATCCCTGTAGTACTCATGCAATAATATTTTTCTACATTATTATAAAAATACTCAAATAAACAACAACTTCTGGGTTTTTTCTGTGATCTTAAACAAGGGCATGAAGTTCTCTGGCTTGCAGAAAAGCAGGACTTCCCTGTTAATAAAACACTACAGGAAAACCCTTGTTAACCTTTGCTGGCTATTTGAACAATACTTGCTCAAGCTCCATGTTTAGCCAGCTTGATGCATGGCACCAATATGATGGGGTTTTTTTGTGTTCAGTTGGTACATAGAAATTATTCCTCACACCATGGCTGCATATTGCCTAGTAGTAAAACCCCATGATATTACAGTAATTATCATTTATATTAAAGAGTGCCTTAAAGTGCCAGTAATGAAGCTACTCTATGATGCCAAAATGACCATTCCTGTCTCAGGGAATTTACAAACCATGCACAAAAAATGACAGCTGGATGCAGATAGAATGGAGGTGGCGATGGATCACTGGGACAGTTTTCATTAACACAAAAGATGTAACTCACAGCACACCAGAAGATTAAATACTAAACTTCTCTACACATCAAAGCCAAAGGGTTTTAATGAGGGATGAAGAAGACACACCTAGGAGTGAATTTTTCAGAAATTTATGCAACAAGTCTTCAAGAAAAAAGGGCAACTGGAAACAGAGCATAAAAATGCTTATCTGAATATCTAAAATGAGAGTTGTAGAAGCTTACCTGGTGGGACGATTAAACAGGAGATAACTTTGATAGATTCTTGATTTAGGTAAGAAGGATGGGGTAACAGTAGGCTTTGGCAGTGATGGGCAAGCAAAGAGAGCACCTTTACATCTAATGCAAGAGATAGCAAAGCCAGGGCAGTAATGCAAAGCAGAAAGCAACAAGTCAAAGCAGGAGACAAATAAACGACCTACTCTGCAATTTTCTGAAAGGCTATGAAATACAAGTTGCCTAGCTGTCAAGGGCAGAAAAAGACATGACAGCATTAATTCAGATCAGTATGATGAGGCTGGATTAGACTGTAAATTGCATGACCAGGGAGTATAAACAGTGAGAGTTGCTGTAGAAGAATGAAGAGTGAGACAGAGAGAATATAGGAAGCTTTGAGAAGGACATCCAAGTCAAAGCTGCCAACTAAGCACAATCTTACCAACAGCACAGCAGAAGCAGAAAGGAAACAATGAGGGGTACAGAGCTAGGGATGAGTTGTGTTGAGGCTGAAGCAACAGGTCTTTATTCATGAGGTGTCAGCAGACTTTTTGGCAAAAGGCTACTCATATTCTCACCCTTGTGCAAAAGGCACCTCAGAAATTAAAGCCCGCTTCATTGCATGATTGGCAGTGCAAGTAAATCCCAACCATTCTTACTCATGCAACTATTACAGAGAAAACAGGTGGTATTTCTGGAAGAAGTTAACTATACATCTGTGAAAGAAAGGTTAGATGGAACAGTAATAGACAGCAGAGCACATAAAAACTCACTCTGGAAACCCACCAATATGCTTTAGCTTGTGCTTTTCATGCTGTCATCTGAAAGACTTGAAAGCCTCCAATTTCCTGCAGGAGGAAAAACTAAGAGAGCATTTAGCTTTATAATAGTCAATCATCTTTTTTTTCAGAAGACACTTGTACAGAATTTTCATGTAAGTAATAATGAATCTCAGCAAGTGGCATCAGCATGGCATGACAGGATACTTTTAAGCAGAGGGTAAAACCTAAGAGAACCACTCCATCGATTCTGTTTTCCATAAGGCTTCATTCTATTTTGATAGACACATACCCATGAATATCCTTGTGGGCATTTTAAAAGCTGTAATTTAAACTCTGAGGTTTTGCAAGCTTTGTTTTGTGTGGTGTATGATATCATAAACATCCTGAATGTAATTACAACTTCAATTTTGTGGGCTATATTTTCTCTCTTGGTAGCCCAAAGCCAATGTTTACAAAAACTTTTCAGCACACTTATTTGAACTTTTTATTATTATTACAAATGTATATTATTTTATTAAAAAAATTCACACTGAAGCAAAGTCAATTCCATTTCATTACAACCAAGAATATAAAATAAATGCAATGAACTCAAAGTTTCAGTTTAACAGTCATTTTAAGAGTGACATCAGGACAAATTAAAAGCAGTAAACTCTCAACTCTAGAATAAGAAAGAAGTATTTTGCTTTGTGGTTTTGCTAGCCCATTGGCACGGGCACTGCTGAATGCGGCCACCACAGATATAGAGTGGCAAAGTTTTGTGGTGGCATGAGGCAATAATTTCTAAGGAAATTTCTAAGGAAAACTACAAAAACGAAAGATGCGTGCATGAACTTAGAAAAAAAAAAATAACTGAAGACAGGCACACTTCCACAAATAGTAAACATGGGAAAATACAACTAGAACAATTTGAAAAGTTACTACCTTACATATATAAAAAGTTCTTTAAATTGCTGTTAAAAAGGACATGTTCTGCCCAGATTTTGTGTAATACTTTTTAGTGTCTACACAAGACAAATTTTTAAAAAAATTAAATAGTATTAATTTACTACTAAATATTTAGGAGATAACAGTGCATTAAGGACTTTTTTTTTCATATAGTAATACACATCGCTCCTGTCTGGCGACGTTTTTAGAAGATTACGTATGGCCTTATGTACAATACATTTATTTAATCCTAAAACAATTCTTTGCTTAATGGTGTTAAAGTACCATTCCTGAAGATTATGAAGGGGAAACTAAGCTTATTACGTTTATATAAAATATTATACATATTTGAACACTTCTAGCTTCCCGCCACCCCTCCCGCAATGAATGCTCTCCCCTCCCCTTCCCCAGATACAGTGTCACAGATACAGAGCAGGACTCGCAGCTTTCCCTCTGTTTTTCCTTCATTGTACACTTTGTGCTACGTAACCTTCACCTCTGTGAATCAGGCTGCTCATCCAGTTGGTTCCCCACAGGTTTTTTTCCTCTGGGAAAAGCTGTATTCAGCAGCCTGCTCCCCCACCAGGTGACCAGGATGGAGCAGACAGCTCTGCCGGTGTCACCTTCCACTCTCAGGACTGCTGTGAAACACTCTGGTGAAGGTGTAAAGGTTATGAGCAGAGACAGAGCTATGAGCACACTAACGAAACTGCACAGGCCCAAAAATAATGCAAAAATGGCGTGGTCTTTGCTTCCCATGACAAGCTGCATAATTCACTTCTGAAATTGGAGCGTTTTTACCTCATGGGATGAGCCCTGGAAAGCAAAGGCTTCTCCTGTTATGCCTGACACCCACCCTGGCAACACTCATCAAGCTCCGGAGAAAAGATGAATTATTTCATCACCAGGAAGGAACCAGAAGAGTGTGCACAGCCTACACCTCACGGCAAATGCTTTCACTTTTCTTTGCTCTCTTCCCAGCTGTGAGTTAGAAGGCAACGGAGGAAATCAGCTGGGCTTCACCTGTGCACACAGAAGGTGAGAGAGGCAGCTTGGGGACATCTATCAGACCTACCCAAGGCAGAAATGCCAGTGCAGCTTAGAGAGAGGTCGTGGCTGTTGCTCTAGAAGCTGGAAGCTCACTCAACTGAAGCACCTTACATTGCTGTGAAGTTTTACACTCTACATACAGATTAATCTACACCATGATTTTGCCTTATTGGCACACAAGCCCACCTTAATTAAACATACAGTAACACGAAGTTATATGCATGTTGACCATCAGCTGGAGGTCACAGCCGGGAGAAGAAATATTAGGTAACTATAATGGGAAAGACAAAAGGATTTTGAGAAAATAAAAGGGTGAAAAGAACAGGAGCTAACAAAAATGACTCTGCCAAAGGTTAATTTCCAGAAGTGTGACATTCAAGTCACAAAAATATAAATGTTTCTTTAAGGCACTGGCCAAACATCCAGTAGCTCAAAGGTACCACATACCAACATCAGTAAGAGGTGAAACTTTCCACTTATGGAAAGAATGTGACCCCAGATTCATTAAAATAAAATAAAGGAACAATTCTTTCAAACTGGCCACTAGGCTATGTATAATATGTGGCATTCAAGGCTTACACATTGAAAGTATCATTCGGGAGATTATTTTTCCCCCCAAAATTTTTTCATTCAAATTGCTTCATTTAATTTTTCATCACCTTCTTACCCATTTGATGACAAAAATAGGTTTTAGTTGCTTTTCCAGAGAAGCTGGGTGTTGTCAAAACCACATGATAGTAGATATGGCCAAAGCAAGCCAACTGTTCATGAAAACAACACGTGCTTGAGAAGGAAGGGGGCACTAAAGCTGACAGGCAGATCAAATCCAGTTGAAACATGTATGTGTCTAGCTGTGATGAAAAGCATTCTCTTTAGAGCAAACAAATTTACTCATCTTGCTAGGTCTGATCACAACTTCAGTGTGAATGTGTACAGCTATATACATTTTTTTTTTTGTATGGACAGAAGACAGAAGAGAACACACTGCAGTATAAAAGCTTGTAACGTTAACTGTTTCCATATAAACTCTTCTCATTTTACTTCTCTGGACACCAGTTGTAGAAGCTCGCTGTTGTAACATTGCTAGTAGCTTTCTAAATGCATTTTTTCCAGGTTTTCTGCAACTAGAACCAGCCTGGTTTCTGAAGGCTGAAGGGAAAATTAAGCTGTCCCAAATTACATGTTGTGTCTCTCCGAATAACTGTGGTTGCAGAAGTTGGACAATAATCCTCTGATTATTCTTCTGAACTCCTGCTTATTTACTGGGGATTTTCTGCCAGCTACCCATCCACTTACAGTCCTTAGGCACAAGCAAAACATGTTTGCTTTAGGGAAAAAGAAACAGTTCAGTGCAATCAAGCGCATCTGGTGTAACTAATCTGGGTTAATCACAGCAATGTGAGGGACACAGAATATGCATTATAAACATGAAAAAGGAACAATTTTTGACATGCTTTTCAAAATGCACAGTAATTTCTCTTAATTATTAATTCAAACAAAATGATTAAATGCATTTGCTCTCAAAAGTCTTGGTATTTCTGTCACCTTTCGATTCAGAAAACTGACTCAGGAATGGTAAAGAAAGCTAAACTCATAGAGCTCTCACAAACATTAATCAGCTGCTTAACAGAAAAACAAGCCCATCATCTGCATTCCTACTAAGACTTAAGGGCAGTATATTTTTTATTTTATATTTTCCTGACTATTTTGGTGTCCAGCCTGGGAAGACATTCCATTCTTCTGTTCCAACAGATCCTGAAAGCATCTCCTTTTTATGTGACTATCCTGGTTTCACTTAAAATAATGCTTAATTTAGAACTAGTCAGAGCATGATCACTGTGATTTCAAGAATTCAATGTGAATGTGTTAAGAAATATCAGCAATCTTCTGTTTGGAGTTCAGTCCAGTAGCACGAAGCATATTTCTTGCTGCAGAGACTTGGGTGGGGTTTTTTCTTTTTTCCTTTTTCTTTTTAAATTTTATTTATTTTTAAAATTTTTTATTCTTAAGACCTCGCCTGAAAACTAGACTAATAAAAACAGAATAGTAAAATACTCTGGAACAGTAAAATTTTGCTGTTCTTGACATCCATGAGCAAAACAGTAATATCCTGTGAAAATAACATAGTGCTTTAAAAAGGTGCAATATACCTGTATAGCTAAACTGGTTTGCCTAGTACAAAACTAACTATATACAAGCTTGAAAGCCAGGAGTTCAAGATTTTAAAACTTTAAAATCCCATCAAAGAGATTGAAAAGACAGATTTATGGCAATCACTACAGCATAAGGAAGGTGCACCAGGAATCCTTCAAAATTCCAAAGGTTAAAGAAGTTAAGTGCTGGGTTCAGATCAGAAGGGTTCATTAGAGTAACCACAATGGAGCACATGCAAGGGCAGGAAAGGAGGAAAACTTCACAAGAATCTCCTTTATGGCAATAAAGGGGCAAGTGGGGCCAAGGGGAGGGAAGTCTTCAGTAAGTGAAGTTTTCCTTTTGTCATTGTGAACTTTAATTCTGCATCAGAGTTTTGTATTTTTGGTTCTTCTCATCGATATGAACTTCATATTGCTGGAGTCTTCTGGTTTTTAGTCCATTCCTTTCTGAGTGCAGTCTGTTAGCCCTCTCAGTACCTGTGAGACTGATGAGATTGGTGATACTGGGAGCTCTGCTGAGACGATGTGGAATAGCCCATTGTACTCTGGGACTGAGAAGATCCCTGAATGTTGCTTTGGTAACTCAGGCGTGAGCTGGAGTGCTGCAGGAAAAGACAGTGGGATCAGGGGGATGAATGCTGGGACTGTGCAGCTTAAGAAAATTTTAACCTGTCCAAACCTCAATAAAATGTTACCCTTGAAGAAGCTGACTAAACATTGTTACTGTTTAAGGTCCCATAAAACAAGTACCCAAGTTGACCCAACCTTAACACAGCACACAAAATACCCAAGATCAGGGGCAGACACCTAGAAGCACAGCATGTACACATCCATCTTTTTTTGAAGGAAAAATACATGAGACAAAAACCAGAGCAGATTCCATGTCAAAATTTGGCTGTTTCTTAAACTTACATCATTACTGTAAGTGCTAATAATGCAAAACTGAACTGCTAAGGCCACAAACACTGTTTTCAACACAAATAATACTAAATGTTATAGAGAAATACCTTATTCTGCTCCTGAGAAAAAGATAACCATAACCTAACAGTTACTCATTTTGTCTAAAAGAAAAAATGTCCAATAGGACATAAAATAATATTTTAGTCTTTTAAACTGCTGTGTTATTTACAGGAAGCAAGGATAACTGCTTAAAAACGGCCATGTGTATTAGCAATAACCTAACATTCATTTTCCTGAATGATTTTTTTTCCCCTCCACTGCTTGGGATGTTGGCTCAATGGATCACAGTTTCAACATGTCAAACTCATGGATCACTTCCAATCTCCAGCATGCTGAATTTACCCTTTTATTACCATATCTATTTCCTGTCCAGAATTAATAATGAGCTATAATAATGCAAAAATGCAAAACAATGCAAGCTGCAAAATCACCTTGCATGAGAAGAATGGCTCAATGGATATGGGACTCTCCTAGCAAGGTAAATCTCACCCCAATCCACAAAAAAGGAGAGTAAAAGAAAAAAACCCTGAACTATATGCAGTCAGCAGTTTGTTTCCAGCTAAGGTAAGTGCAGTATCAGGCAGTCATTCAACAGAGTTCTCTTCACTGTCTCGTTGATGGTTCTACTTGGTTATGTCCAAGGGTTGCCAGCAAGCTTGTGGTCAACTGCAAGTATCTAGGAAGTGTTAAGAACCTGAATTCTCATTAAATATTAGGATCATATTTATTAGGATCATATATTCTGTAATAGGAGTTACAGAAAGCTTCTGGAGAAGTTTGAGTTCTCAATGGAAAACCCATGGAGACAGTGGGTCTGGAAGAATATCACATCCTCCACAGACCAACTTCAATGAAGGCACTACCCCAGCCACTGGACTCATCTAACCATTGGGTTCCAACCAGGAGAGCTATGAAAGCAGTCTCCTGACAACTTTTGATGAAGAACAGAAACCTAAAAGTTCAGGCAGTTGTATAACACTTCTGCTCTTTGTTTCTGTACCTAGTTTTATATTGTTAACTCTACATAAATTGTAAAACATATTAAACCCTCAAAACACCACAACTTTTTCTGTGTTCTGCCTAATGTAGGAATATGAAGGCTGCTTTCAATATGAAGCACAGTGAGGTTAGAGAGAGAGAGATAACAGTCCAATCTTGCGGACCTCTGTATCTCACTATATTATCAATATAACCAACAGCTGTATGGAGTAACTTCATTTGGTTCTAAGGGTCATTTTGGGAGGTAACAGCTCAGTACACTGGCTTTGGAAGAGATGTCTCCCAGCAGCATGCATGCTGTTGATAACCGGATTACACTTGGTCTGCGTGGTTAAGATCGTTAACAGGGTGACTAAAACCTGGAATTTGTCACAAAATTCCAAAAGCTTTTGCAGCTTTTAAAAGAAAAGGAATTGTGATAAATGCTTTCTTTACAGAAACTCTTTCTGGATGAAAAGCATCAGGTCACCACACTAAGCAAAACACCCAAGCTCACGTAATTAATTCCCAGTAAAATTCAACAAGAAATTTGCAGCATCATTTGTGGAAGCAACATATACTAGGGTCAGTGAACTACAAAAAGACCTTAGATCTCAAGCTAAATGAAACTCAAAGCAAAGGGAATCTTCTTCCTACTTCTGAATAAGATATAACAGAGTAAAATTAATGCCATAAGACTACAAGAATGCATTAACTTGTCCATGCTTATTTTTGTTCTACAGAAGAGAACTTGTTTTTAACAAAGTCAGGCTTGGACAAATTGCAGACATTCCTTTCTGGAACAGACAACAGTCATCTAGAATTTAAGGGTAGATAGCCAAATGCAAATGTAAAAATGGATAATCAGACCATACAATTTAGTGAGTGACGTAAAGGCAACATACAGATCATCATTTTGATGCCAGTATTGTTAAGTTTAGAAGACAGTCATGGAGGGTAAAAAAAAATGAAATAATTCTGTCTGAAAAAAACTGGTATTTAGACTGTTAGCGACTTGTAAGGAGGGAGTCTGCCAAAATTTAGAGAGCTGTATAAGGATTTTGTGATAGATATCATCAAATGCAGCACACCAGTGCTCAAAATGAGACCAAAACAGTCCAGCCATAAATACTGTGTAGTCAGACAGCTGTAGGGATCTGTCCAGACCTCAAGTCTGTCTGGAACTTTTCAAAAAAGAAACCTAGTTGTCTTTACCCTTAAATTGCCCTCCATGCTTTCATGATTATTTGTAATTAAGAGTAAAACACAAATAAGAGAACAATGTCTGGCACTAAGAAATCAATTGTCTGTGGAGAAGGTCTGGATGGTTAAGTCAAGGCAACTCCAGAATTGGGTTTTTAAAAATCTACTTATTTTAAGTTTGAAACATCCTGAAAAGGCTGAAGGTGGGTTCCCTCAAAGGCTAGTAGCAGACAGAATCCTTTTGAAACCTTTAATATTTAATTTTTTCTTATTCTGCTTTCAAATTACTGCTGTTATAAAATCATAAAACTCTCAACTACTGAAGATCCTGGTAAGTTCAATGCTTTCTATGTTTAGTCTAACTCACTTTTTCAGTGGAAAATATAATTCTAGTAAGCAAAGGCAAGCAAGCAAATCCAAAAATAATTCAATGCTACTGCTTTTATTTATCAATGCTACTGTACTGGGAAAAAAAAAAATCTATTCAACTTTGGTCACATTAGAAACAATGCAGGTCTTTGCCCTACTTCAGCATGAATCAGACTGGTGAACCAAAGCATCATTCCTGGGCTAATGTGTTTTTTCTTTCACAGGAGAAGTAGCCTCAGCCAAATACTAGAATAAACTGCACAACTGCTTCATATATGTGATGACTTAAGGTAAAAATGAAGCAGGAATCCAACAAGAGAGCCTGGTTCTAAGTTGGTTTCTACTTCTCAGGATCTTCTCAGATCTGCTTCTCACACGGGATTTAATGTTGCCAAGACCCGAATATACTGAACTTGATCTAACAAAGCATTTATGTGCATGAAATAATTTTGCTGGCTTCATAAGGTTACTCTCAAACAAAGTCAAGCATATATTTTAAGTGCTTTCCTGGAGTGGACTAACCCCTGACACTTTACAGGGTGCAGCAGATGACTCACACTGGTATTCTACTAAAAACTACTACCCACGGAACAAAATCTTTTTACTTTAAGCTTCTAAATCCACAGTTTTATGCAACACATCACAGCACGCCTGCTCAGGTTACAGGAGAAATCCATTAAAACGTGACCCGTTCCTCCAGGAGGGAAGGGGGGGCAGGCAACATTTTGGCCCTACGGCCTGAGAAGCGGCAAAAACCCCGAGAAGAGGTACCTGATAATCTGAAGGCATGACAGGCCCGCCCGAGTTAGCGCCTGAAGGCCCTATGCGTGGTTTCTTGTTGGGAGGCACCTGGTTGAGGCTGGAGTCTTGGCTGTGCTGCAGCCCCGTGCCCGTGCCCCCTCCTCCGGCGCCCGTGCCCCCCGCCGTCCCGTTGGTCTGAGCGCTGTTCTGCTGCTGCGGCTGCGGCGGCGGCGGCGCTGCCTGCGGCTGCTGCTGAGGTGCTGTTTGCTGCTGATGTTGGTTCTGCTGCTGCTGATTCTAGGGCAAAGAAGCCACACAATACTCTCACTGGCTCAGAATTAGGTGAAACAGGGATCTCTAGAGGTCATCTAGTCCAACCCTCCCACTAAAACAGGATGGCCTAGAGCGCATTACACGGGACTGCATCCGGGTGGGTGCGGAGTATCCCCAGAGAAGGGGACTCCACAACATCCCTGGACCTCACAACCTCCTTGGGCAGCCTGTTCCAGTCTCTTGTCCCATTCATAGTAACCAATTTTTTCTTATAGAACTTTTAATGCTTCAGCTTATGTCCACTGCTCCTCCTCTTGTCACTGGGAAGTAATCAAGAGGGTCCAGCTCCATCTTCCTTGCACCCACCTGTGGATACTTGTAGACATAGAGTTTTCTCAATCCAAACTAATTCAGTTTGCCACAAAACAAAGTAGTTGCCTAAACCAATTACATTTTGGCTTAATTTCTGTCCCCTTGCAACCACTCAAAAAAAAATCTAATAAAAGGTGCCTGTAAAACATAAAATCTGTTAATAAAATGTAACATCTGTGAATGACAAAGCAATTAAAAAGTGTCTTTAAGTAATAACCAAGAATAATTTTGTATCCCCCCCAAAATATGGTTCATCTTGGTATAATAATGGGTTAAATAATTACAGATACCTCAATGTACTCTTGCATGCTTTTTTGGGGGTATCCCTCATTTGTGGTCTTTTTTATTTTTTTCTTAATAAAGGAAGGCAGAAAAAAACCAAAGACAGTCTAGTCCCTCCTCCAGCTAGCCAAATGAGAGGAGGATGGAAGGAACCATTTATAAAGCAGTAATTGTCTAGTGAACCAAATCAAAACTCCCAAAATTTCACTAGTGCTCAGTGGCAGATGTGGTGAAGCACAGTAAATTATTCTAAGTGCTTCAGTAGCCTTTTTCACTCAGAATCATAACCACTTTTCTCGTAAATGAGATGTCAAAATAACCCAAAGGAGGCTGGCAGCATTACTACCAGAAAGGTAAGCAAACTGAGACCAGAGAAATGGTATCATTTCTTCCAGGTTGTGAGGTAATTCTGTGACAGAACCAGAAATGGGTTTAATCCCTCTTCATTACTCAGGTTTTGCTCTCCTGTGCTTTGAAGTACCTTGTAAAGGTATACTGGAAAAACAGTCCAGCACAGTGCACGAGGTCAGAAAATCTTAATGAAATAGCAGAAAACTGAAAATTAGCCAGAAAGGAATAGTTGAAGACAAAAGAGGAGGGAAGAATCTGGCAAGGGTATGAGAAGATTAACAAAAGAAGACAAGCCAAACAATTACGAAGACACTGGGACACAGCAGGAAGATAGACAAAGAGAAAAATGCCACAATAGGGAGAAAGAAGAGCAAAAGACATTATACTCTTCTGTCTTCAGAGGGCTACAGACTAAAAAGATTACTAGGGAACTGGAGGAAATGTTGGAAAATCAGCACAGCAGAACTCTACCCTCCATGTTTAGACACTAACAAGGAGAGACCACCCATGTGTCTGCTTTTGAGCACAAGGGATGGCTCCTTTATCAAAGCACTAAAGCTGATGCAATGAAAAGCAATTTTCCTCCAAATGAGATATCTCCAAGTGAGATATGTCACTTGTTCATCATGGAAAAAACCCTACAATTGTTAGGGCTTGACTTAAAAAGCTTTACTGCCTTTCCCCTCCAATATACTGTATGGAACATTTCAAAGTAGTCTCTTTTTTTGTAGAGTATCTGCTCATACAATTAATTCTTGATGCCCCCGATCACCAAAAAGCATTTAGTTACCTCAGATTAATGACATAAATGATTGCTATCTCTGCCATTCATTACAATGGTCTCCTAAGCTACTTTCAGCTGAATTTTGCAATGGTGTATTCATTTAAGATCACAAAGAAGCCCTGCATCTCCAAGGATTTAAGGGGTGGCCTGCATTTATATTTCACGTTTAGCAAAACAAACAATGTATCCTCCTGCTTTTAGTCCTCAAATCCTATCTCTGACAGATTCTGTTTCCTGGGAGATTTAAACTTCAGTAATTTAAAAATCTAATCAAGCTGGCTTGAAAGGAAAAACAAACCCAACCCAACCTGTTAAGAATCAATTGATCTTTTCATAATGGTTTGAGCTTCACTTTATACAAACAAACACCACTAGCTAGGGTGGGTTTTGTGCTAGCATTCAAAAAATCTGTGTTTTCATAGTGCCTGGATGCAAGTGAGGCTGCAATTTTCTGTTACGTATAAAGGAGTATCAAAGGAACTTCCAAAATTTGTTGCAGGTCCCATGTTTCCCATGAGAGAGGACTCTTTTCACTTTGTTTTACATTCATTTTCACTTCACTGACTAAAGATTTGGAAGAACGCTTATGTTAAAGGTTATTTAACTCAGATGCAAGTCCAAATAAACAAACACAGAGAACTCCTCTAGGTTTCCAAAGGACTGAACAGATCTCTATGGTTTTAGAAACAAACAAGAAACTAACACTATTAAAAAAATAAATACAAATCCTTTCACTTGCAACAGCATCATGAAGAAACAAAACATGGAGCAGATCCAACTTTAAGAATATCCTTTACCTTCACATTTTCCACACTGTGGGAACAAATTCAATCAGTAATGTGTGACTTATTACCTAAATGGTCTCAAAAAAGTTTTGTTTGGAGTGGGCAAAAATATGTGACTTTCCCCAACACTCTCAAAGTCATTTACATAATGGATGTTTCGAATATAAGCATGCCATTGTTCTCCCCCAACACACCCATGAAAAAGAAAGATCTTTACTTTTATACAGGACTGACTGACTTAACAAAAGACAGAGTCATTTTAATTGATAAATTTTGTTCTTGTTTTTGAAGCTGTGAGTTGAAGCAAAGCTTGTAACTAAATTACAATCAAACCACCATCATGACTTTCACTGTATTTTTTCTTATGTCTGTTTCCTCTTTTTGAAAAAAAATACCTGGACACAAACATCCAGGACTGTAGCACTTGTTCTCAGTACAGAATAATCTACAATATCTGCTCTGAAAAAAGAATTTGCTGCTTGAAATGTATTATGATAGGCATACTTTTGAACTCAGCTAGTTTTTATGTTATGCAGAAAATCTGAAAACAGAAGATGGATGTATTCAAACGGTTTCTCCAAACGATCAACAGTCATTCTCATGTAGTCCCCAGATAATTACAGTTAAAGGCTGTTTTCTTCACATTTTGCTAGCTATGCATTACTGTTGGTGCCTCACTGTACACTTTTAAGCAAAAATAACAGGTTGTTTCATACACCATAGCACCATTGTCCAGCCTTCACAGCATGATGGAGCAATCACTGCAGTCACGTAGCACAGCTGAGCTACATGCACAGGGGAGGTCAGATTATGTAGCAAACACACCAAAACTCACTATGCACACAAACAAGTTCTTGCCCATGTCTACAGGACTATGGGAAAGAGTAATCAGAGAAGATTGTCGCTACCAGAACAGTTCACACTCCCTTATTAGTCCTTTGTTCAAGGGCCCTTAAAACATGATCAGGAAACTGTGTGCAGATGGATGAAATGTTCTGATGTGGTGCCAGAAGCAAGCTGACACTATTTATTTGAGACCCTGACAGCCATCTACTTTGAAATGGCTGGATGTATGCCAGTCATACAATGGAAATGCCATTCTTTTCATGTGATCACAATGTGTTTTCATCATACAATGCAACAGGGGGTAGCAAGGTTCTCTTGGAATGGTGGCAGCTGAAAGCAAGCTACTACTGACAGAAAAACCTGTCCAGCTCATTCCCCACAGGTCAGGGCAAACTGTGATGGTGATACTGCCTGAGACACCCCAAAGTCATCTGGTACTTCTATGTGTCTAGGAAGCACTTTTAAAAGAGAGCCTTGCCTAGAAAACATAGTTTTTTTAGCTCTTCATGTTAGCTCTTCATTAGTTTTCATCTGTTAGCACAAATTTCTCATGGCATAATTAAAAGAAGAAAAAAAAAGATAGGAAAAAAAAGGAGTTTATTATACCTTATCCCCTTTCTCTTCAGGTTCATCTTCATTGAGGAATTCTCTTTTAGGGTATGGAATCTGACAGCCAGCAAATACACTGAAACACAAAGAACAGTAAACACTCCACAGATATGTACATCTGACATACATTTACTTAACGGTATATTAAAACCAAGGTAATATAACATGATTTCATTTCTTGTATTTCATGAGTCCTGTTTCCATAAGCACCCAAGAGCTTGTGGGACCATGAGCACCCAAGAGAGCAGCAGATACCTGCAGCTAGGTGCTGATCATAATGTCAGATCTCTGCTGTTGGCATGAGGCCATCATTTACAAATCCTAGCACGGTTGAGCATGCCCGAACACCAGACCAACCACTTGTTGATCCAGATGGCAAAATGAACAAACACAGTGTCAGAGGTTCCACAATACCTAGTTGAGACATGCATGGCTCACTGATCCAAAGAGTATTGTCTTATGAGCATGCCTTGGCTTACAGCAGGCTGAAATATATTTGTCAATCACAACTAAAGAGTTTCAGTTAGCTTCTCACATCTTTAGAGAAAAAAAAAAAAAAAAAGCTTTTAAAATCAGTAGGCCTAATTTTAATGTTTATGGCAGAGACTTTACCATAGTAATATCCTGTAATTCATGTGGAACTATAGGTTTACATAGGATAATCAGATATCACTAAATAGAAAAATATGGGTAGATCTTGACCAGTATCAATTTCTCACATTTCTGTGCCAGCATTCCGAGTATCATCAACATGACATGATTTTTAGAGTGTGTAAACAGTTACTAATCTAGCTGCTAATCAGTGTTTGGTTTACCCAGAGAAAGATAAAGAAAAGCCAACCAGTCTCAACTAGACTCCTTTTGCACTCCAGTGGCTGTTCCCTCTTTTTAGTGGTGCCTTCTACCTGAGGAAGCAGTGAAAGCTTGGTGGAAGGCCCTCTGCATCCAGCTTCTACAGAGCATAATGCTATGAACCATCACACTTCTGAAAACTGTGAAGAGAAACTGGAAGAGGAAAGTCTGCCAGCAGGAACTGAATATGCAATTTCAGTTTTTCAGGACAGTAAAATACATTGAGATACAAAATGTGTATGCTCAAGCCTTCTTAACAAGGAACCTGCAAGATTTAAGGCAGTTACTGATTGCTTCAGTTTTCTCTCCTTTTACTGTTCCCCTGTACAAGAGGGCATGGGAAGGGCTGTAGATCAGAGAAATGTCCCAGTCCCAAAGAAAGGCACAATGGAATCAGGCAATGGAGAACCAGGCTCTGTGAGGTTGTGTAAGGAGGAACAAGAACCACACAGAATCACAGAATGTTAGAGGCTGGAAAGGACCTTGAAAGATCGAGTCCAACACCCCTGTCAGAGCAGGGTCACCCAGTGAAGGTCAAACAGGAACACGTCCAGGTGGGTTTTGAACATCTCCTATGCTCCAGCTTGCACTCATTGCCCCTTGTCCTATCACTGGACATCACTGAGAAAAGCCTGGCTCCATCCTCCTGACACTCATCCTATATATATATATATAGGTCATATATATATATGACATTATGACATTACATATATATATGACATTAATGAGGTCACCCCTCAGTCCCTTCCAAGCTGAAGAGACACAGCTCCCTCAGCCTTTCCTCATAAGAGAGATGTTCCACTCCCTCCATCATTTTGTGGTCCTGCACTGGATTCTTTCATGCAGTTCCCTGTCCTTGAACTGAGGGGCTCAAACAGGGCACATATTAATTCTCTAAATACTACAATGATACCACCCTAGCTTTGGTAGTATGTTCAGAGTTACTAAACATGGTACTGGGTTATTGTCCATGACCACTCAGTTCTGGCACCAGTAGATACAGACACTTTAGTACTATACTAGTAGTTTCTACTGAACATGTCTGAGCTACTACTTCTTGTGGATATAGGTAGGTATCTGTGAATTTTTCAGCTGTTGTGTCATTTCAGGGATTAGCACTTAGCAGAAAGAAGAAAGCACTAAAGAGGGAATACATACTCTGATGTAGGCAGAGGATCCTCTTGAAAGTAGGGGTCCTGCAAAGCCTGCTCTGAGGTAATTCTCTTTGTAGGGTCCATAGTAAGAAGTTTTTGAAGCTGCAAAGCAAAAAATTAAAAATAGCAAAAAGCTTATCAAACTATCAATTTTAGAACTGTGACTTATATGTCTTGGATTGTGGCTTGTTAAATTACTTGTGGCTTGTTCAAACAAGCCTAAGTTAGCATTGTTTGTTCAGTGAAGTTCCCAAGAACTAGAACACACATCCATTAAAGCACTATGGCTGTGAAGCACTTTTTACATACAAAATACAGTTAAGTCCATCTGGTAATATTAATTGCTAAGGATGAACCACTGTACTAAACTGACACCAAATTCAGCTATTAAAAGTTCATAATTTCTAAATAACAGTGTTTTGTTGTGGCACATGTCTATCTTTTATATGTTCTGCACTGCTGACACTACAGGAAAAAAGTGGCAGAAGAGACTGAACCTGATCAGGACTTCCTGTATCAATTTAGAGACAGAAAAAATAAATCCTCATTTCTCACACTGGCGACATTCCAAAGCCAGAGAAAGCCCTCTGCCACTCACACAGCTCCCAATCCCACTCTAATTCGTATTGAAATGAGAAAGAAGAGGAGCAGACCCTTCCTAGTAACATTTCTTCATTGCTAGGAGGAGAACAATACTAAATTTATTAGCTAGAACGCTGTTGACTGCAGCAGGCTTTAAAAGAGGATTACGATACATAAAACGAACTATAGGTATTACATACCAATTTAAATAATTTATCAACTTATGATAAACATGGTAGGAAATTTGGGTGCACAGACCACATCATACAGTATCCTGCCCTCACAATATACTCTCTAAATTCAAGTCAACAGTGAAAATAAAATTCCTTCTGTGAGGGCTTCTTAGCTCAAACTCTACCTTCCAGGCCTCAAACAAAAATTCCCCAAATATTGAACAAATTAATGTGACTTTGGCATGGGTGTTCAGGGCTTTTTAGCCCAATAAATCAAAAATCTGATATACAATTCTTTATTTTATACACACACACATATATATATATAGTAAACAGCCTTCGTAAAAACACATCAATCAAGAAAGGTGATTCCCTGTATTTCCATTCTCAATAGTTGTAATTGATCCTACTTTGTATATAAGATCTTGTAAAATTCTCTGTACTTTTCCCACTTCCTTTTCACCTCACCTTATTGCCATACCTTATAGGCCATGGATCTCAGACTGACAACACAACAAAGGGCCATTTGAGCTGTCTTTCCACCCAACAGTTCATTTGGAGCCAGCTCCTGAATTGCTTTCTAATGCTTCTTCAGAAATACACCTCAAGATGGTCCTGCATTGCAAGCACCTGAAGGATTTGCATGGCACACCTATTTACTGTGTTTTGTGTTGCCAGATAACTCAATCCTACACTTCCTGTGTATCTTAACAAATTTAACTTCTGCTATTCTGTTGGCCCCCTACAGTGACCTCACATGATGCAATAAATATAGACTACAGTTTTGGTATTCAGTATCTTTATTTCAAACCACTGCCTCTCCCTAAATGGAAAATTTTTGTCAGTTCAGTGGCTTGTGACACCGTTACAGGTCATGTAAATTTCTTCTCCACAGTTCCACTATGCTGACTGCAGGGAAGAACACTCTTGTTCTGTATAGGGCCACTTGCAGGGAAGAACACTCTTGTTCTGTATAGGGCCTCTCCTGGACTTTGGTACCAGATGCTGTCACTGGCAAAAGGGTACAGGACATCAGCCTCTCCTCCCTGGACTCCTTCCTCAGAATTGGTTGCAATTCCACTCAAGAGAAAGCTGCACCAGTTTTCTGCCTTATAGCACCATCATCACAAGCTGCCTCCAAACATGGCTTGTATTCTTTGACATTCAAAGATAAGGTTAATGTGCCTCAGCTGAAGATATAAAGGTACCTTGGACCTTTTAATGATCTGCTTATTCTCTTAGTAGCTCCTCTCCATTCCTGAGGATATAATCACTTTGCCCATTCCAGGTGATGCCACCCACAACATTGGTCCAAGTGAGGTATCCTGCCTATCAGTGATGCTATGTTAAAACAACTTTTCTTTGACAAAATCTGGTCTTCTGTAGCTTCTGCTGCTTCTAGAAAAGTGAATAAAAAATATCTGGACACAATTTGCTTTCAGGGTAGAAGCTGCTAACATAATATAGAAAGCTTGTGAGACTGGACTTCATCAACAGTCTCATAGTTCCCAGCAGCTCTCTCAAGATTACTTGCTGTCAGCTCTCAGCTATAAATACTATGCTTGTAACTTTTCCAGGAGTGAAAGAACAGATGCCTCTTCCTGGATGGAAAACATTCTGCCCTTCATGTAGCTATTATCATTCAACATCAATCAGCAGAGTGACACTCTTTGTCAAGAGTCACTGGCAATCCTGCACTGGTCTACTTGATGCCATATCTTCTCTATGCACCACACAGAATTTCTGTACTCACTAGCACAAAGTCTTGACCAATCAAGGTTACAAAGCATATGTCTTCAGAAGTCACCTTGCAAAAAGGAGGCTGCCTCAAAAGAAACCAGCATAACTACTGTGATTATGAACAGGGAGTTTTAGGGAGTCTGCTTCAAAATATGTGTACTACCAATCTCATTAGCAGCCAATTCCTAAAATCTTGATTTGGGAGAGCAATGCACACCTTTACTTCAAGATCTGCTGATTTTCAGGATCTTTCACAAGACAAGGCAGGTACTGAGACTCTTTGGTGCAGCATGCCTGTGGTAATTCAGGTACATGGACCTCCTCAGTACAGCAATCAGAAGGCTGTCCACATTCCTGGGTATTCTTACATAGAAAACTCCAGGAAACTGACCTGTTTAAGATTATCCTCCATCTTTATAGTTGACCACTAAATCACCCTTATTCACTCCTGATTACCAACAGTGAAAAAAACTCACTAAGAGATCCTACCTTGCAAAATATGGTTAGTTTTGTGTTATTTAGAGACTGAGTTGCTGGAAAAGAAGTCTATCCACCCAAGATAACTCCCAACTTATTGTTCATAGCCTTGATGAATTAGCCACATAAGCTAATAGCAACCCATACGCTGCTTTGCATATGGGCACCAGGCATTATAGTGGCTTCCACCTTTAACAGAACAAGAGGGGGAAATTCAGGTGCTAACTAACAATGTCTCTTAAAATTGTCATCTTTTCAGTTAGACTCCTACTCTAGATGATTCTAAAGTGTGCTCAGCAAGTTAAGAATTTTTAATTATTATTTCTTGAAGCCTCACATTTCTTGTGTGAATGCTTCCTTACCACCCACTTGGGACCAACCTATTCTGTTTCCACAGCTATTTGTGTCATCACCCAGTAGGCACAGACAAGTCAAAGAGCAAATCTTTTGCCAGGACCTAGAGAGAAGACTGCTATGGTGATCTGTAACTACTGATAATAACAGACTCCTAGAGCTCAAGCTGCACTAACAGTCTCATTACAGAAACTCCCTGTTCACAACACGAGCAAAGTCACTTTGAACCTCATTCCTAAATTTAGACAGCACTAAGTCATCATAGAGGCATCCAGAAATCATGCATTATTAGACACAGTAATCCTGTATTCACTTACAATATGTTTAGAGATGCTGTTTAGAATCACCACAGAACAGAGATGGACTATTATCAGAAGCAAGAAAAAAACCCCACAAAATACGAGAATAACTACAGGAAATAAGTATATTTCTCCTTTCCTGTTCCCTTGCTTCACAAACCATTTTAGCTCTTAGAAGCTTCTCAGCTCTC
Source organism: Heliangelus exortis (assembly GCF_036169615.1). Lineage (NCBI taxonomy): Eukaryota > Metazoa > Chordata > Aves > Apodiformes > Trochilidae > Heliangelus > Heliangelus exortis. Next base: position 69,160,431 of record NC_092424.1, on the reverse strand, counting down.
TAAACCAACATGGATTACAGTGATTTATAACATGCAGTATAATATTTGTACAGAAGACCTCAGGGTAAGGAAGGGTATATGAGTGCCCTGCAGATCTTAATTAGGTAAGACCTTCATTTCTTCAATAGCAGCAGTTTAAGCACACAGTTTAAGTGTAAATGCATATGAAGAAAACACACCACAAAATCAAAAGTGGCCAGTTAATAAGAAATAGGTTTCTTTAGCACTGGTGTTTGTTAGAACGAGACAGAAGAACAGACACAGACATTACTATTAGAAATGCATTTAATTCCTGTCACCACAGTGATTTTCAAGTTTACCTACCAAAAGGAAAACTTTGCTGTCAGGCTTGACTTTGTGTTTCTCCATGTATTTTATGAGACTACTATTGGCATATCTGAAAAATACATTTAAACAGACATTTTTTAAATAATACAGCATTAAGAATAAGGAACTGCATCAAGTGATCACAAAAACATTTACCAGCCCTTAATAAGCCATCTGTAACAAGAACTGCTATCAGAAAACACGTCAGATATTTGTCTAGCAGTAGAACAAATAAAGTGTGCTTTTCACTAACACAAGTAATATCAACTGTGTACAGATTATTTCCATGGAACATGCAACTTTTATAGCATACGGATAAGCTGTTGACATGGGAATATGACACTCAAACTCAACTTGGAAGTGTATAGTCTTGTTTTCTGCAGCAACTCTGCCACAGAAAGTATACAGCAGTTCACAACAGCAAATCTTAAAAGTTCCTTCCAGTTGCCATTTGACAGAGGAGTCAGTTTACTACTGTCTTCTTGATCCCAACCTGCAGCAAACCACGCAGCCCTTACATTTCCCAAGTTAAATAATACCCTAAATACAACGACATGTGCCTTGCATTGAAGCTAAAAATCCAGAGGTTATCTACAGCTTTTTCAAAAGAAGCAGCTTTGTGCACAGATAAGCTCCATATCTTGTCCACAGCCAGTGTAATCACAGAAACCTAGGGGGTTGGAAGGGACCTCAAAAGATCAAGTCCAACCCCCCTGCCAGAGCAGGGTCACTTACTGGAGGTCACCTAGGAACACATCCAGGTGGGCTTTGAATGTCTCCAGGGAAGGAGACGTTCAGAGGACACAGAGAAGACTCCAGAGAAGGAGTCACCCTCACAGTAAAAAAATTTGTCCTCATGTTTTATAGAACCTCCTTTGCTCAAGCTTACCTCCATTGCCTCTCGTACTATCACTGGGCATAATAGAGAAGAGCCTGGCACCATCCTCCTGGCTCTCCACATATTTATAAACATTAATGAGGTCACCTCTCATTTTCTTCTTCTCCAAGCAGAAGAGACCCCACTCCCCAAGCCTTTCCTCATAAGGGAGATATTCCACTCCCTTCATCATCTTGGAGCCCCTGCACTGGACTCTTTCAAGTGGTTCTCTGTCCTTCTTGAATGGAGGGGCCCAGAGCTAAACACAATTATTCCAGATGTGGCCTCACCAGGGCTGAGTAGAGGGGGAAGAGAACCTTTCTCGACCTACTAACCACCCCCCTTCCAATGAATCCCATGGCAGGGCTGAAAACAGAATACAAAACTCCTGAATCTATCTCCTCTCCCCTATGGCAGAGTCTAAGTTACTCCTTACACACTCTATCACCACCACTCAACTAGTTTAGCCAAAGCACCATCAACAGTAGGAATGGAAAATTCACAGATCCTAGACAGGCTTGCATCACAACCTATTGAAGATATTACCTCCCATAAGAATTTCTGCCCACTACTTTACTGTCTCTACATACCGGCTGGCCAAAAGGACCAGGGAGGTTCTTCTCTCTCTCATACAAAAGGAATGATGTTACTTTGAAGAAGCAATACAGGTGTTTTAAGTAAGCTCATTTGTCTGTGCCTGCTACAGATTAAGTGGCTCTTAGGATGACACCCTCTATATAAAGGAGGAGGCCACTCAGTTGATGCTTTTAACAAGCAGCTGAGGGAGAGAACAGGTTTCAAGCAAAACAGCTAACTCAAACAGGACAGCTGTCACAGCATTAGAACCCAAACACTCCAAAATCCTCTCCCCAAAAAAGTTACAGAACAGAAGCAAATTTCTGCCTATTTGCTATATCCACTGAACTGTTGTTACATTATCAACACTTACGTTGTTCTCCTAAAATCTTTCTGCAGAGTTGGATATTCTGGCATCTTCCTTATGTCTTCCCAATCTTTATCTTTGGTGGGGGGGAGAAAAAGGAGCAGTATTAACAATTCTGAAAGCGTAGGTTAATACACAAGAAGAAAAAACTACAGCAGTTGCCTGACTTTCTGTTTGCTGGCCAGTGCTATTATTCCATAATTGCTATCATTTCAAATCCATCAACATGACAGCTTCTTCGTACCTATACAAACAACTAGTAATTTCCTTTAGGAAAAAAATTAACTCAGCAGCATTATGTCTCACGCTTTAATGAAAATAAATTACCTGCAGGGAATCCCATTACACTGAAAATGCGATCTAGCTGATCATGATGAAAAGGATTACTTGTTTTGATGTCTTCCTGACGACAGTGAAATATAGGTTCTGAAGTCAATAGTTCAGCAAATATGCAGCCAATTGCCCAAATATCTAAGAAAAAAGGAGAATAATTAGTGCAACTTTACTGTACCTCATCACTGAGTTTTTTTCTGCACAATTTCTCAACAACCTTATAAACACTGTAAGATAAAATGCCTCACAGTATAACTACATACAGTAGTTGAAAAATAATGCATTCATATAATACATTAAAAAGGGTAAATTTGGAGATACAGTTTTTTTCAGTCAAAATTAGTCTCTCCAAATTCCGTTTTCAGTTGTACACTGGCAGTCCAACAACCTCATGTATTCACAGTTATGGCAGAAACCTAGACAATTTTTGCTGATGACACGCTTTAAAAGGCATTTACCTGACCATCAAAACCAAACCATAAATCCCCCCAAAAGTTACAGTGAAATAAAAGTTCTATCATGTTTCAGAACAATTCCAAACAGTAACTGATAACCAAATACTAAGAAAGAAAAGTCATATGTTTAGCCAAACAGTGCATGGTATTTAAAATGGAGAAACAAGATCCTAATTTTAATCTAGAGTAGACCAATTATTATGAAACTTTAGAAAAATAAATTTAAAAAAAAAAAACCTACTTCACCACTGACTCTCACTGCAACACTACAGGAACCGTCTCATCCACATCTCTAAGTACACAAAACACCAGTGTGACATACTGATATTTTAATGAAGTAAAATAACCTCTATTTCACAAATTTCTCATTAATAGTCTTTTCAATATTAAATCTACTGTGGACAAGAACATTTCATTTACAGGAGAAGAAATTTCTGTATTACATGTATTCATTCCAGTTACTACTGTCACCACAACTTATATCACCACCTATGTCTTATATGACCCAACTGTTTTATTATAAATCATGCGAATATGTTAGTGAGAAGCTTACTAGCAGGAAATAAATGAATTTGCTTCATTGACAGATACCTGTCTGGAATGTAACTCAAAAAAGATGCTGAGATCAGATGAATAATGATCATAGATTGCTGAGTTCAAGAGAGTTGCTTAGTAGTTGAGGTTGAAGTAGATAACTCTGGGAAAATTTTTGGATTTTTAAAAATTTAATAGCGTAAATATAGAACGTCAAGAGAAGTTTCCAGTGGGTTTCAACTAATCTGAGAGTCAAAAGCCCACCTGCTGTCAATTATGGTGTTTGGCCTACGCTGTCTGTGAGACAGTCTCCTGAAGAAAGATGAAAATCACTGGTCCCTTTGTGTAGGGAATGATAAAGAGCCATCATGGTCTTTGCCAAAATAGGTCAGTTTCGTTCCCTTCATGCTACAGATGTGGAGCTTGGGGTATTCCAATTTACAAGTCATTTCCCATTTTTCCTTTACAGTGAAGTCTGACAACATTTCATTCATACTTTACGGTTTTGACAGGGTATGACTTGCTCTATGTATTACATCACTTTCTCAGGGTTTTATCTTCCTCTGAATTTATTAGCTTTATCTGCATGAAACAAGATCTTTTACCTCTTGAGATTTTATCGGCTCAAGCAGCTAATGCAGCATATTAATCACAATTCCTGCCTGAGTAGCTGGCATAAATTATCTCCTCCAGAGTGGAAATTACTTATTATTTGAAGAATGGCATCTTCATTTAACAGTATCTATTCACTCAGTTTCATACTAGATAGCAAACCCTTTTGGTGATGGTTTATCTAGTGGCCAAACGGGTTGCAGTCCTCTTGGTTTTCAAGGCTTTCTGCAGCATCCATCACACACTGAGGAAGATGCTGAGCTCATTATTTTACTACTGCTCTACCCAGACTGACTTTTTCCATTTTGAGGAAAACTAATCTAATAATCTTGTTGACAGCAAAGCTGGAATAGGAAAAGCCCCCTGATGTGACACAGCAAACTTCAAGACTGTGCCTCATTCATCAGCTGAACTTTGTGAGAGCAGAGCCACTGTGGCAACACATTCCCACTTCCTGACTGGTTATTACAGAGAGCACATGTGAAACTCAGAGAATTCAGAAAGACAGATATTGTACCAACTGGAGGTTACATCAGAATAAACACTGCTAACTCCCAAGCTGGTGGTGTATATTCTGTGGGATGGCATTACTAGATGAGTCAAGCCTGAGAATACTTTAGCTCTCATCAGTCATTATAGTCTCTAGTTCATAGCGCTGGGGTTCAACACTTTAAGTCTCTTGCCAGATACTCTTCAGCTTCAAAGAACTAATATAAAGTAACCCCAAATACTCAGTAGAGAAAACCTGAAGATTTAGTTTCCGTAAGTGAAGATGAAACAGCTGGAAAAGGCTTTACAGTCATGCAGCTCAAGTAGGTCAGGGTCTTCCTTTCATGAATCTCACTTTTATGTAACCTGACCTCAAACACATCCTTGGCACGTATTGAAACCATTCTCACAGTTAATAATTTTTTGCCAAGTTTGGCTGGTCCTCTTTTTTTCTTTAAAAACAAACAAACAACATTCATAATTAACAGCAATTATTTACCATGTGTGGTATCTTTCCAGCAGAAATTCCGTTAAATTCTGGCAAGTTTAAAAGCTCCATCAATACAAACAGTCCTAATAGGTATTTATCTCCTACATTCCTCATGTTAGTCAACCAAATACAAACCAGTTCTAACTTGGAAAAAATGTGTCAATAATTCACAATTTCCCTATCCAATGCCACTTCATACTTCATACCTCCAGTCCCTAAAAGTAGATTAATGATTATTACCTTAATTCCAAGTAAGAAGTACTACCCCTCAGAAGTGGGCATTTAGAGGGGCAGAGCTTAAGACACATAAGCAGTATTTTTCAACCACAACTAGTGCATATCTGCCTCTATCACAGAGGAGCTTCATAATGTATAATAATGTCATTATAAATAGAACTTGTGTTTAAAAACCACCACCAAAAATAAAAGGCAAACTACTATCTACTTTAACTTGTAATGTACCAGAACAATTGAAAACAGAGCCATACAGGTCCTACGAGGTTTTATTGAATACTAAATATTTTCCCATCTGATGTTCCAGGAAGATTCTAATAAATGTACCAGAATAATACAACCATTTGTACAAGGATTATTTCCTACTCTTTCCTCTTCTACCATTAGGTTTCAGGAATGATCCATAGTAAAAGAATTTTAATTTTTTTTTCCATTGTTTTGTTTGTTTGGAGTTTTTAAACTCCAAACTCCTCACTTTCCCCAGGTTTATATGGAACCTGGTTTAGCTCTCTGGCTCTTGAAAGAGGGGTGGAAGTGAAGGCCTTTGTAGGATTCTCCTTTCCCTAAACTCCTCTCCAAACAGCTTGTTCAGGTCCCATTGAAACCTATTCACCAGTGAAATATTCTTCCACTGAAACAGCAATTCTCAAATACTACATAATAATTTTATAAAAGGAAAAAATAGCCTTTTAAAGACAGTCACTTGTGATTGGTAAGCAGACTTTCCACATATATGCCTAGGTGAAGAGATTATTAGAATACCCGCATGGCTGTCCATGCCCCAGTTTTAAAACCTGTGACACTGGTAGCTTTATAGGTCAGCTACTTAAGCTGAGAAAATCCTGTGTGTCCTGCTCTACTTCAGCACTGTAGCCAAGGAGAAAGTACAAAAGGATGTTGATGTAGCTGTTTTAATGATAGGGCTGATTAAGCAGACAAATGCTCATTTATTCTTTTCTTTCTATAGCACACTAATTTAATTTCTGTATTTGTTCAGGTATTTTGGAAACAGTATTTAAGAATATTATGAAAATGTAAGACTATAAGAAAATTTATTGAGCAATAGCATTGAATCTCAAAATGAAACATCTTTTTCATGCATATTAACTAAAACATTCCACTGAAGACAGGACAGAGTCCAAGACTAAATACTTAACTATATCAAAGAAAATAAATACAGACCAAGCTCTTAACATCACATAATTTAAATAAATTCTGTTAAAGAAAATAAATTAAGAATGGGAAAATGTCTATTTACATGCACGTGATTTGCAGAATTTATTAGTGAGTTTATTCTAGCAGCCTCAACCAAGCAGCTTTTTTATTTGTTTTTTAGTTTTGTTTTGAAGATGAAGTTTAGACTCTAGGACATGCCTGAATGCTGGTAAAGTAAGCAAATAGCACTAGAACACAGCTTCTCTACATCCACCAAGAGCTAAAACAGCAAAGGTAACCAAAAGCTTTAGTAAGGCCTTTGCTCAAACAAGGCAAAACATGTCACCTATGATAAACTACAATATTTATAACTCTTTCAAAAATCCTTTCAATCTTTCAAATCAGAACCATTTAGATTGGAAAAGACCTTTAAGATCATTAAGCCCAATTGCTAACCCAGCACTGCCAAGGCCACCACTAAACCATGTCTCTAAGCACCACATCTACACACATCTTTTAAGTAAGTCCATTGATGGCAACTCCCCCGCCTCCCTGGGCAGCCTGTTCCAGCACTATGACAACCCTTTTTTCTTAATATCCAATCTAAACCTCCCCTGGTGTAAATCAGTGTAAGTACAAACACACCAATGTACTTGAAACCCAAAAAATGACTGGTCAAACAAACATGTGTCTAATTTTTTTTCAAATAATTATCAAATGGTCAAATGAAAAGGTACAGCCACTTCATAAGAAAACCTTGTGTCTCATGCTGAGCACAGCAGGTTTTAAACTCGGAATGTTTTCACACAGTGACCTAGTAGCATAGAGACACTATAAAAAAAGAGTCTATTAATTTTACACTGGATTTAAATACCTAGAAATTAGTTTTAAAATAACAATAACCTTTAGCAGCAAATTTCTTGGGTTTTTTGTCCTATAACATGACCAGAACATACCTGTTGCTATCACACACAGACACAAGGGAAAAATCTTCCCCTTTGTACATTAAAGTCTCATATTTTATTTGCTTGATTTAAACTTTAAGCAGCAAAACAGAAGATCAAGAAAGGAGTGGTCATTAGCCTTTTAAATTTGACACCTGCTATGAAGAACTGTGAATATGGTCTAACATTCAGATGTGACAGGCTTCTCAAGGGGAAGCAAAAAATGGTGTCAGTGGACTAAGAGTCAGAAATCTGGTATCACTCTCTGGGACGTTAGGCAATTTTTATCCATCTTTAACAAGCTGCATCTCAACAGAACTTGACTTGAACAGAAGTTTATACTGTAAAACCACAAAGATTAATGTTCTGCAGACAGAAAAAACCCCTCTCAGTAACCTGAAGGATGCTCACAGACAGCTAAACACTCACCTAAGAGCAATGTTTTGTTTCAGGAGCGCATGACTCCTGTGCCATGATGTAGAGTCAAGATAATACAAAACTTTCAAAGGCAAAACCATCTTAATTCAAATCAGTCATGGTATCTGTTACTCACACACTTTTTTAACCAGCATGTCTCCACCTTAGCCTTTTAAATTAAGCTGCCCTTCTCTCATATTTGTACTAAGGCTTTTATTAATTTCAATTACATCTTCAAAATTTTGAAGCACCTTGACTGAAATTCTGAGTTCACGGAAATCAACTCTGATGTTCTACAGGGCTTTTTCACATCCTAAAATTAGGGAATTCCAGGTCTGTGGTTTTACCTGCAACCTTGTACTTTCCTTGTGCAGCCTATGTACTGTAGAAGACAAGAATCCTCAAGGTAGGGAAGATGCAATCTTAACAATTGCATCAGAGAGTATGAGAATTAAACTTGTACCAACATTAGTAGCTCAAGAATTAAACTTTTACCAATATTGCTTTTGTAAGGATTTTCAGTGCCTCTCTTCCCAAATACTATCCCATCAACACCACCACCCCACCCCAAATCCTATATACCACACTGTCATCAGTAATTCTTCAATTCTTAGGTTATGTCTCCAAGGCTGTGACTGTATAAACTACAGATTAACTACAGGAGATAGCAGCAGAGCAGGCTAGGATGCTTGAGAGACAGAATAGAGCAATGGCTGCGTGAACGCAGAATTGAGAGATGGCTCCAGTTTTTATTCTCTTCTTTCAAGTCTTTTTACAGAAACTGGGGTGGGCTCCAGTCTCAGGTGATGTTGCTTCAGGGCAGGGAATTAGGTCACTGGGACACGTGCTGAGTCCTGGCAAGGAAAGTGTGTTACAGCCTCATTTTCTCCCTAATCCTAAGCCTTCACATAAGTCAGAGAGAGCAGCAGGCTATTACTTCATGCCAACTTCAGTACCTCCAAGATGCAGTAAAGCACATCCTGCTATTTTTGTTGTGACAACAGTGCTTACACCTTAGAGGGTGAAGGGTCCAAAAAGCTGCCAAAACTTCTAATGGAAAAAAAGTAAAAAATTTTTTTCACTGACAACTCAAAAAACACACAGAATGTAATGGGTGACACAAAAGAGAACTTCATAGCTTCGTAGGAAAGTTTCTCTACTGCAAAGGATTAGGCAGGTCTAATATAGAAGATGTTACTATCCATTCCTGTAGTGATGAAAGTACCAAAACCAGGCAAGACACACCACTGTTTGGTAAAATAGTATTTACAAAGCTTTTCAGGGAACATCCACAGCTTTGCATTTTCACTTTATCACATGAAAAAAATTACTGACAGTATCATCTGCTCATAGGACTAAAAAGCCAGGAGCACCTGAATATTAATTATGGTGTTTTACAATTAATTTTTTCCCCTTCTCCTCCATTTTTTCTATCTGATTTTATCACTGCAGGTAAGTGTATCGTACACACAGCACAGCATTTTGGAGAACTGTTGCCATTTTCTATGCTCTTCTGAAGTATAGCAAATGAGAAGTGAGCAGCACATACTCTCTGAAATGGAAATACATTTTTATTATTAAATGCAATATATTTCAACAAAGCAGCCTTTCTGTACACAACAGAGCTCTTTGGAGTTTTATTCCATGCTAAAAGAAGAGGGACAACGAGTGTGTAATCTGTCATGTGTTCTCACTTGGCTTGTGCCATTAACTATTACAACTTTTTACTAGGTCCAACATGTCAACACCTTCAGAGCAAACATACGGTAAGCCAAAGGCCTGCTATCTGGTTGATTAAATTATAACAAGGAACATGTGTGAAGAGTACTTTCCAGGCCTCTTCCAATTCACAAGCCATGACAGTCTTTTCTGGGAACTATTAAAGCTTTTGATGCCTACCTTATTTCAGTCAACAGAGAGGAATGCACATGAAGAAATCTTGCCTCTTAGCACAGAGAGGCTTATTCATCCTTCTAAACAGAGTGCTTTACAGTATCTTAAAATTTTCATTACTAAGGAGTTCAGCCTTATACCTATTCTCAGGGCCTTATTAGAAATAACTTGTACTTAATTCCAAGCAAATCTATTGGATAGGCAATGAAATAAACTGCTGTGAAATGTAGCTTTGCTGTCAGGCACGGTTATTGCCAAGAAGTCTCCTTGTGAAGCAATCCAAACCGTCCTGAGAACAAGTCCTTCTACTGAATCAGTGCTGTACTGTTGAAAGCTTCAGTCAATACTAAAATCAAAATTGTGCCCGAAGATCAGTGATGGATTAGCTAAACAATTCCTCTGCACCAGAAATACGCACTTTGTTATGATAGTAGGTACTTGGTTTTCAACCAAAACCAACTTTTGTGAGAGAACATTTTAGATATGGTAGCAAATAGAGCACATTAAAAGCCTTCGTTACTGCCCTAGTTAGCTAAAGTGTTTATGTAAACAGGTTGTATAACAGATCACATTTGGATCTTTAAAAAGCAAACTCGTGTTTCATTTAAGGAAATAAAATGAACCTTTAGTCCATTGTTTTGCTGAGGAAAAAATAAAGCCAAATCAAACATATCTAAGATGCAAGTTCAACTCAGCACCAAACCATTCTCCTGCTCATATATAAAAGGAACAATGTATTGTCATTATATGACAAAAAAATCACAAAATATCCCAACTGATGTGTACAGAATCAAATAAATACGAAGAGAAAGTGGACAAAATATAACCCCATACCATCTCCAGATTCTGAGACTTTTCTTCTCATATCATCATTCACGTTCCATTTCCACATTAGGATCCATTATTTGTTCTGAAGTATGACAGATATTGAAAGAACTCCTGCCTTGCTTTCCTCAATCTTTTTTTTTCACTGAGTCCACAGCAAAGGCTGCTCAGAGTGGTTAGTGAATCAATCCCACCACTGCAAAGCTGATCTGCTTGGTAAAGACAAAGTCAGAGATACTAGGGAACAAAAAGCTTGGTCATAAAAGTGGTCCTATAGTTGGGAAGAATATAAAATTGACACTCTGAGGGAAATATAATTAGAAGGAACAAGATGTGGAACTGAGATTTTTACCAGCAGCGAGGTTTGTTTGACCTACAAATTTTTGGTGTATATTGGGCTAAGGTTGGAGGGGTTTTTGTAGGCACTTCTTGTTCAAAGAGGTTTTTAATCACAAGGATGTTACTATAGAGGATATCATGCCTGCTGAATATTTTAATGTTATTCAATTTGTCCTGCTCTAAACTAATCCATGTGCAGTTAAGTCACAGTAATTATCTCACAAGTGCAAATCTGCCAAAATATTAAATACAAAGGCAAAAGCACCTGATTCCTCCATCCATGTTTTTTGCGAGAAAAGACAATCATGAACATTTGAAAAGGTATTAGGTAATCACAAGTGCAAGTTCACAGGCTAATTTACAGAACAAACTTAATCAGGAGAACTCTCAGATTCTAGATGTGAATGAAGATTTAGTGGTTTTGTTTTCCTTTTCTTTTTTTCATGTCCAGAATATGTCTACTTCTTAACTACAGACAGAAAGTGACATCCCAGATTCTCAGACAAATAAATCCACTCACAGAGATAACAAAAATCATTCATACACACTTGTCCTGAAGCTTCCTATTATCATTAACTGATTTCATCCTCAGGACAATCCTATTAAATAGCATCCCCACTTTACTGTTAATGAAACAACACACAGGATGGACTAAATGACATGCTATAAACCACATAAAACACCTGGAACTGAATCAGTATTTAAATCCAAGCCTCCTGTGACCCAGCTTACTGTTTGAAGAGTTAAAACTTTATGGTCTGCCTCACGTTAGAGTATCTCCATTGGGTCTGACCCACTGCACTGTTCTTCTCCTGACTACTAAGCTACTACACACTCCAGACACTTCTCAGACTCTTCAGAATTGATAATGGCCAACAGCTTTACTAGCTTGTTTCCAGACATCAAGATGTTTGAGAAGCAAGAGGTATAAAGCAGTTAGAAGTTGGCAGGAACTAGAATGCTAGATCTCAGAATGTTTAATATTTTCAAGTCCATAGCAATCCAGTGGACAATATTCCTTGAGTTGATGTCAGCATCTCCAATTTCCCAAAATACCTACTGATGTAGCTTTACGATGTTCTATTTAAGTGACCTAATAACCCTTCCTAAAAAAAAAAAAAAAAAAAAAGGCATGTATAGTATTTGAGAGATAATTGTCAAGCAAGAGGGGAAAAACAGTAGTATATCATCCAGCACCTGCAATAACTAGGTAAGAGAGCAACAATTAATCTTTGATATTAAAATATTTTACCTCTCAGAAGAAGTATGAGAACATCTGTGATAATCAAAATGGAGAAAGTTTACCACATGCCAAAGTAAGTTTACCACAAAATATCATCTAAATCCAATTACTTCCTATGTCATATAACATTGCCCAGGGCATGAACAAGACTCATTTCCTGGTACAGCCTTTTTCTTTTTAAAGGGCATGGATGAATATTTTCCACACTCCTCTACTTTTCTGGCTTTTCCACAACTCCTTCATCTCAAAAATCTCTAACAAACTGGAATGTGGCTCTCAATGGAGCAACGAGAAACTGACTGACTATAGATTTGCTTTACTTAAGTACCTCACGGATATTCAGAAGCAGTCCCCATACTCCTATGGCTCCAGAGACCACAGGTGAGGAACCTACTCTGTGCATTTTTCTTAAGGACTTCTCAATCTTCTGGTTGGCCCCATCTGTAATGTCTGGTTTACCAGATTTTCCATATAGGTCGCATTTTTTCTCCTTCCCCCTAATCCTCCAGAACAAAAGACCAGAAGAGCTTTAGGCATTGCTCCAAGATTTCCAGGGGCACCACAGCCTGGCCAGCATGCCAGCAATCTCTGTGTGTACAGTAAGGACATCTGATGCACTCAGAATATCTGAGCCTTGCTGCATAGGCAATATGGAACACATATGCACACACTCCATCCTAAATCCTACATAATACACCCCAGATTCTTCCCTTTCTTTTTTTTCCCCATCACAAAGTCGAATGGAGTTGCTGAAACTGACAGATCCTAGCTTTTGTTATAAATTCATTCCCTGTGATACACCTAATGTTTTCCTGTGACATTTGCTTTCAAAGGCATTTTGATATCTGCTTATACCTTACACACGTTTTCAGCTTTCCTAACCATATGTTAGTCTGGAAATCAAATGAGGTGACAATGTACTGCCCAAGCTTTAAATTACAATTTCTCTGTACCTAAATCTTATTCAGGATGGTAAATGCAGTTGCCACATGGCCATTTCAGACATTCCTGCTGACTTATAATCTAGACAAGTGAGGAAAGTAATAGAGAATTCTCAGGTCTCTGATTCATTTTTTAACAATTAATAATCCCATCGTCTTTTGGTGCAGGACAGTATTTTAGCCTTAGTTATGGGGTGGTTGAATGATCACTCTAAAGGATTTTTTTGCCAACAAAATCCAAACTGCTGCAAGATGCCTCAGAATCAATCACAGTAGACTGCAACATGCTTTCTTAAAAACCTATGATGAAAGAGTTCTTACTACTTACTTTACTTACTAAAACATTCTTTTCTATTTTGATGTTCCCAGAGGAAAAAAAAAAAAAAAAAAAGATTGATGTCTCCTTTCAAGCCAGAAGCCATATATTGTTTTAACACACAGCTCTTTCTAAACAGACTGTATTTAGTCCATTTTTGCCCAAAGCTAAACCCCCAAAATGCAACTAAGATCATGTCCAGAAAACAAAGACAAAAATCCTGAGTAAGACAGAAGTCAAATTCTAATTTCATTCTTTCACCATGCATGAGAATTATTTATATGCAAAAATATACCTGAATTTATTACAGTAACAAAATCAAATTTGTCACTACTGTAGTCACTGTCCAGGATATTATGAAAACACTGCTAATAATTAACACTGTATGTGAAATTAACGAAAGAGTATTACATACAGAATACAGAAAATACATTTACAGTAAAATCAAGACTAAGTCAGTAATAACCTAAGCAAGCTTGTGAATTATGCAGCAACTGTTGGACAATGTTCAGTGTGATGACAATGCATTCCTAGTAAATTCAAACAAAAATAATTTTCATCACAAAATCAGAAGATAATAGACTAAAGCTGCCATGATATCTCTTTTAGCCTGATTTTATTGATATTTACTAGTTAGACAAAATTGTATATTATATAAAAGGCATAAGAAAAGCACCATGGAAGTGAAGCAGCTATACCAAACAGCCTGTCATTTCCTTTTTTATAAATTGCTATACCTAATCAGTTTTCTTCTGAATTATTATTTCCAACTGAAGAGACGTTACATGAGAATCTTATATAAAATATGAGTTATTACTAGAAGTGATACATTAGGGCTCTTGAGAATTATATCATATTAAGAGATGTCAAAATTATATTTCTCATACAGAGGTTTAAGAGAAATCTTTAAGAGTTGCATCCATTGTCAAAAACAGCATTCAGGTTAAACTCTCACTAGCCTGCTTAGCTCATTAAGATTGCCTTTTTTTAAGTGCACATAACGCCAGAAGCAAACCACAAGTCTGGACTCGTAAACTGCATGAACATCACTGCTGTCATTTTGTTACCCACTTCTTCCTTTTGCCATAAAGCTGCACACAGATTGCCTCCAGGTACTTTTAATTCTTCTCTTTAGTCATATGGCTCCTCTAATCCTTCAGTCAGCCTACAAATCTCACCTCACAATTTTCATTGTTTTAATTTCTGGGTTTTTGTTTTTTTTACTGTGCTGCCCAAACAGTTTTAAATGCCCTCAGCATTCACACTAGGTACTACATGACCCATCCACACCCCTCCTGAGGATTCACTGGTGTGGGTCTGATACAAGAAATAAAAGCCTAAGGAATACCAATTACTAGCAAAACAAGATCTTTCTGAAGCAGCAGCATCCTCTAAAGTTTCACAGGGACTCCTTATCTGTGTTTTAATACAGACTACAGATCCCTCTGGGCAAGAACGAAGTAATTTATGACACAATTAAAAAAACAACGGCATTAAGCTAGCTCATTCTTCAAAGAGGTATCTTGAGATAACGGTACATGTAACTCACCTAAATCTGCAAGCAATATGCTATCTATCAAAAAACCCTAAGTGTCAGCTGAGGTAACTTCCCCGTACCACGCGCAAAGGTGACTCAGTAAATCTGGTCCACTCCCATCTGTGTTTCACAGAATCAACAGTCAGGGCAGTTTTAGCACCTAAGCTACAGGCATTTAAAGTAACCCTGCTGGTAGGTTCTTTAAATGCTTCAGTAACTGTTTTCAACCACTACAGGGTGCAGTAGAAAGGGACTCTGAGTTAGCATCCCAGTTTGCATAGTGACAGAACAAAAGAGGCTCATCCTAAGAGACTCCTTCAGATAACATTGGAATGTCCTGCAACCATGGCAGGGGGACCACTACAAGACTCCATCCCCAGCACCCACTGGAAAAGGTACCCATGGAAATCAGAAGCCACAGCCATGACAAAACTCCAAATTACAAGTGAGGTGCAACAGAGTCCTGCAAGACCTATCCAACTTAGTACCTTTTCCAAAACCAAGGAGGAAGAGTTGGAACACTCCCCCATAAGGCTGTGTGTAGGCAGCAGGTGGCAGGACCTGCCGAGTAATGAGCTCAGTCGGTGCTCAGCCTCACCTGTGCCCAGTTAAGGCTGGCCCAAGTGCGCATGCTCAAAGATCAAGGGCCAATAAAAGGTGGGGCCTGAGGCTGGCAAAGGGCTCACTCTGAAGCAGGTCAGCAGCCGTGCTGGTTGGAGGCCAGTCCTCTACCGATCCTGTCCTCACTCAGAGCCTATCATCGCTTCGAAGTTTTCATCTCCTGCTTCATCTGGTGGAGAATGCGGGCACTTTCTTGGGGGGGAATGCTTCAGTTTTTAGTAATGGAGTTGTGGCAGTGGCAAGTGCCGCCTTCACCTCAGTTTTCATCATTGCCAGTAAGCCGCATACAACTCTCCAGGTGTTATCGGCGCCGATGATGTCGCCGTTAATTTCTTTTGAATTGAGGTCCGCCAGTAGGTCGTAAACCTCTTCCCGTAAGTCCCGGGCTTTAGCAGGACCCGGGGAGCCAAGGAGTTCCTGGCTCTCTGCTTGTGCCACAATTTTTTCAGTGGCGGCAGCTTCAGTGGGTTTACTGGCAGTAAGACCCATCTTTTGACAAGAGGCTTAGCAATGTAAGTAATAAGAAAAAAAAGGGGTCTCTCTTACCCTAATTTCTCGAGTTCCGGAAGAAAGATGAGAAGTTCACTCGGAGAAGAGGGTTTAGACGAGAGTCTATGCCCGCATTCTCCACCAGATAAAGCAGGAGAATTAACTTTGTAAGGTTTTTGGGGTAGTTCCTCATAAAGTGGCAAGCCCACCAATGCAGTACCTACAAAGTTTTTTTTTTTCATTCTTGACAACAGAGGCAGAAGCTTCATTAGCTTCTGTAGTACTGAATTAGGCCACAAGAAATACAAAGAAATGTATTTCAAGACAGCACATCCATGTTTGTAAAATCTTCTAACTATGCAAGGGTGGGCTTGCCACTTTATGAGGAACTACCCCAAAAACCTTACAAAGTTAATTCTAAAATAACATATTTTTAATACTATATCTTTGATTAGCAGTCCACAAATACTGTGTATGATAACAGAATAAAAAAAAAAAAAAAAAAAAAAGGGGGGGGCAGGAAATGTAGGCAGCAGGTGGCAGGACCTGCTGAGTAATGAGCTCAGTCGGTGCTCAGCCTCACCTGTGCCCAGTTAGGGCTGGCCCAAGTGCCCATGCTCAAAGATCAAGGGCCAATAAAAGGTGGGGCCTGAGGCTGGCAAAGGGCTCATTCTGAAGCAGGTCAGCAGCAGTGCTGGTTGGAGGCCAGTCCCCTACTGATCCTGTCCTCACTCAGAACCTATCATCGCTTCGAAGTTTTCATCTCCTGCTTCAGCTGTGGATAAGGGAAAGCTGGGGAAACTGTTGATCTGCCTGAGGTTAGAGCTATCATCCAGAGGGAACTAGACAGGCAGGAGGTATGGGCCACAGGAAACTTATGAAATTCAACAAGCACAAATATGAAGTCCAGCACACAGGATGGACGAGCCCCGTGCAATCCTTCAGGTGGAGGACTGACTGGCTGGAGAACATCTCAGCAGAAAAGGATGTGGGGATTCCAATGGACACCAGGCAAAATGTGAGTCTGCAGTGAACTCCAGTAGAAAGGCTAACAGCATCAACAGGATCTATTGACTGTATCAACAGGAGCACAGCCAGTAGATTGCGAAATGATTATTCCTCTTTACTCAGCAGTTGTTGGACCACATTTGGAGACCTGAATAGATGACAGTCTGATAGTTTGGAGTAAATTCAGTAGAGAACCACCAGGATGGCCAGAGCATGGAGAACCTTCTCCAGGAGAAAAGGATGAGGGGCACAGGCACGTTCAGACTGAAATGGAATGCAGAAGCAGCCTGCCAAATACCTATGGGGATGTAACCGGGGTGACAGAGCCAGGCTCTTTATAGTGGGGAATGAGACAGGCATAAACTGACTCAAGAAGTTCTGACTAGGCATAAGGAAAAATCTCTTAACTACAAGTATAATTAGCACTGATCAGGTCATTTAGAGAGGGTGTGGAATCTTTGTTCTAAGCTGTTTTCAAGACCTGGGTGGACAAATCCCTCAGCAGTCCAGTCTGAATTCAGAATGGATGATGCTTTGAACAGAAGGATAGACAAAAGACCTCCTAAGGCCCATTTCAACCTGACTGAATCTATCTGCAATCAGTATTTTACTTCAGGCCAGGAGTTTGCTGTTGAAACGGATCAGATGATCCACACCTATAACACTTCAGCTTGTGCTCCAGAGTTCTCTCAGAGTACACAAACTAAACTCCTTTGAGATGAAATTAAACCAAACCAAAAAGTGTGCATCAACCACTAATGAGCAGAGTCTATTGGACCTGACCAGAGAAAGCCCAAAGTACTTCC
The DNA here is from genome assembly GCF_036169615.1 of Heliangelus exortis. NCBI lineage: Eukaryota > Metazoa > Chordata > Aves > Apodiformes > Trochilidae > Heliangelus > Heliangelus exortis. Next base: position 69,142,603 of record NC_092424.1, on the reverse strand, counting down.
CTTTCTCCCAAATGTGTATTATGTGGATGCTACATACTCAGAGCCATTTTGCTTCACAGATGCACTTCTATTGTGTCACCCTTCTTGTTAATGTAGACATTGGTCTTTTTTCCCTTAGCAGCTCCTGCACATTCAAGGCAAGATCAACAAAGCAGCATTCTGCCCAACTCTGGACCTCCTGCACTGGAGGACTCCAAATGGGAGAGGAGAGGAATAATGAAACGTGAAGTGTGGTGACGCAAAGTCAGGTGACATCATTCATTTTTTTAAGGTTTTTGCTGCATATGGTAGTTTTATAAAATTTATATATAGGTGTTATATATATATAGTTTATAAACTATATATATAGAAAGACGTAATTGAAAAAGTCAGACTGTGAGACCTAATTAAAAGTGTTGGTCCACCCAACTGGACACTAACAGAGATGCACCATAAAAAATGCCACTTTAATCTGCCCTTTTGAAGGCTTGCAGGATTACCAGATTTCTGAGCCCACATCACAAGACCATATAAAAAAATGCAAACAATATTTTTATTTTAAAAGGAAACGAGAACAAACAACACATTTAAAACGTCTAACATTAACCTTAACTCATATTGAAAAGGGAAAGCACAGCCCTCAAAGTTTCAACCTGGATTTATCTTTACAGATTGGATCATACTCCATCTGCTGCTACTTCAGGAAAAAAAACGAGCTGGTCAGTTGATCTGATCTACTATAAAGTTACCCTCCTCTACAAAACTTACAAGTAGACCTCTTTTTTATACAAATCTTACCAATGGCCTTTGTGTAATGTCTTGCTCCAAGTAACAGCTCTGGAGCTCTGTACCAGAATGTCACCACAACTGGATCCAAGTCTGCCAATGGCTTCAAAGGTGAGTTGAACAATCTTGCAAAACCCATATCAGCTAGAAGATGGAGGGAGGGAAGAAAGAAAAAGAACAGAAAGCTTAACATTTTGACAGAAATAAATCAGAATTTAACAGTATTGCCATAAAGCAGTTATAACAAAAGCTCAAAACCATTAAAACTTAAAAAACAGTTTCTAAGAAAGCAACAATTTAACTGTAAAAATACTAGGGTGATTTATCTAAGGCTTGTCTTCATTTATGAGGCTATGAAGGATGATGTTGGATGATGTTTAATTGTTTTCATCATGGTATTGTACAGCTTCACGTAACCTATTTAACTCTAACAGAAATCTGGTTGGCTACAGTAAACAGTAGTAGGTATCTTTTTTTTTTTACATATATATATGTTTATAAAATTGAGCCCTCATGACTGCAACGTATTTACCCAAAGTGAAAAAAAAAAAAAAAAAAAAAAAAAAAAAAAAAAAAAAAATCCAACATTGTAGGCTGTTTTGCTGTATATGTCAAAGTATGCTTCCTATGTGATTTGGAGGAAAGAACTCCAAAATCAGGAAGACTGAAAATCAATGAAATCAATGAGCATACACTGCTATAGAGGTGTATTTTAAATTAAAGCATTTTGTATAACGCAAAAAATCTTTCTAGAAATAACCTTGTAAATAACATTAATAAATGCTAGATGGAAAAGTACAAAATGTGGGTGTATATTCAAAACTACTCATTTTAATCTAAGTCTGAAATGTCTCTTTTATATAATTTTACCTAAATCTTTCTGCTTCCAAGATTATGAAATGCCAAATATAATTTCCCTGCAGTTACCCATTGTATAAATAAAAACCAGCTGAACATTTTCAAATACAACATAAGTTGAAGAATAGAAAAGAGGTTCCAATATACTACTTTTTTCTTGATTATTGCCCCACTTTGCTTAAAAAACGTTTATATACAAATGGTTAAGGTTTATGAGCTGCACAGATTATTAGATGTTGGATCAAGACCATCATGGTTACAGGTGTTTCCCAATTTGACACTGAATACCCATTTGTATAGCAAACCTTTGGACCTCTACAAACATGGATGTTATTTCTATAAAAATAAATAAGAACAAATATTAAGTTAGAAGTAACAATGTTATACTAAGCAATTATAGTGAAGTCAAATGAACCCTGGCCATAGCCATTATTTTATATGCTTATTTCTTTCTTGTTTCTTACAGATCCTTTTATATCACCAGATATCCTTGGTAAGCTCTGTAAATGTCTACTAATATGTTTGGAAACTATGAGGCTTGGAACCTCAGTGAAAGAGATTTATAATTGAACTAGACGTGCACACATACACTCAAAGAATAATGAAGATTTGTTTCCATCATACATTGAAGCTGCAATTTTTAAAGTAATTACTTAGCTATGCAATGAAAATTTCTCAAAATGCTCACCTATTTTGACTCTTCCTCTTTCAGGACCTTCACCCATTACCAGAATGTTTGCTGGTTTCTGGAAAATAAAAGAATATTTAGTTGATGAGTCACTGAAGACAATAATCAACAATAATCAACAATAATAAAAACATATACATTTATTTTATAATGAAAACATATCTGTAAGTACTCATACAAATTACCATGCCAGTCTAAAATTACCATACCTCTATATTTTACTGACATTTAGTTTTTATCTCTGGTTACCTATTTCAGAATTAGAAAAACAGTAAATTATTATGACATTTCACAGTGAGAAATGCAATCTGTAATTAGATCTGCGTTTCCATTTTTACCAGAATGATCAACCTTAACAGGTGTGATCTTCATCTATAGGAAAATTTTATGCATGGCCAAAATTTACGTTACACATCAATAATCTGGCAAGAACTTATCTTCCTAACATAACATATTGAAATTATGCCAAATCTTGGTATGCAAATGCAGAGAGGAGATACTTTTGTTTCCATCATATGAAATGACATTTTTAGAACTCTGCTTGTTTTAATGCAGGAATTATAAAAATCACATTGGCTAAAGTATTTTTTCCCACAAAGTAAGTTCATTTTATGCTACAAGAATTTGCTTAAAACAGGAGTATTCAGAGAGCTACATCCACAAGCTTTTGACAGCATAAACAGCAGCTTTTCAAGTAGAACAAAACCTTTACAGGCATTTTATGCACCCTGCAGTTGTTCGTAATCAGCTGCTTGTGAACCATATGAAATCTGCACATGACATCACGACAATTGTTCTGCAATTAGGATCGAAGTTCCCTCAGACATCAATAGTCATTCCTTGGAACCTTTTCCCCTATTGTGTTAACAGCTGTAAAGAAGTAAACAAGTTTGAAAACACGAAGTGTTTTGAATGCATAACAGTTTCAAAGCAGATTTTTTTGGAAGGTTCACCAAAACAATTATATTTAACATCTCTAATGCCTGCCTGAGCAGGATTTGTTCAAGAATCTGAAAGACGTCCAGAAGGCCAACATCAGAAGCTCACTTCATTTCCCTGTTCCTAACACTTGCCACTATTTACCTGAAATGAGGCACTCAAACTAGGGTTACTAATTTGGTTTATATTTGCAAATCCTTACCGTTTTTGAGAAAATAAATCAAAGGAAACTAACCCCACCACTCCATCTGTTCTTTCTTCTTTCCCCCAGGAAGCTGTTCTCCCTTTCTACCTCACCCCCATTGCTTCATCCCTGGCTTCCAGGCACAGTCTCTTTCCAGCTCTGTTCCAGATGCCATTGCCTCTTTTATTCCTCCTTTTTTAAGCTCGGGATAATTCTCAACACCCTTCCCAACTTTTCATTCTCCAACATTTTTTGGAACTCCCCAAGAGGGCACATGCACTCCTTGGAGAATGCAATAGCTCTTTTAAGTCATCTTGAGTAAATGCACATAGGAATATAGGAAATATAGGAAAGATAAAGATGATGCTTGCATTTAGCTGACATTTACTGGTAATGAAATCAACACTTCAAAAGCAGCTGGTCAAACTCTGGTTTCACATTTATGTATTACCCTGAATTGAATATGGTGGAGACCAGCACAATCCCATCCTGCATATTCAGAAACCTGGCAGTAAGGAAAGCATACAAGTTCTCAGTACACTTAACCTCTATGGGAAATCATGGGGCTAAAATTGTCCCAACCAAGAGAGCAAAATCCATAGATACATAGAATGGGTTGGGTTGGAAGGGACTTTGAAGATTATCTAGTTTGAATCCCCTGCCATGGCCAGGGACACCTCCCACTAGACCACGTTGCTCAAAGCCCCAGCCAACCTGGCCTTAAACACTTCCAGTCTAACAAATCTCCCTTCCAGTTTAAAGCCATTACCCCTCTTCCTATCACTACACACCCTCATAAAAAGGTTCTGTAGGCCACTTCAGGTACTGGGAGGCTGCTATAACATCTCACCAAAGCATTCTCTTCTCCAGGCTGAACAACACCAACTCTCTCAGCCTGTCTTCATAAGAGAGGTGTTCCAGCTCTCTGATCATCTTTGGATCTCTGGACTTTCTCCAAGAGCTCCATGTCCTCCTTGTGTTGGGGGGCTCTAGAACTGGACACAGTACTCCAGTCTCCTTGACAGAATTCTTCCTTAAAATTCTGCCTCGCAACCTTGATTTGAGAGTTGATTATGAATCAAAATCACTTCAAAAGACTCTTATATTCAGGACTCAATTTTAGGCACAGTGGAATGTATTTGTCACACGAACAGAGCTGATAAAAATGCTGTTACTGCACTGATTTCTGGGTTAGTTTTTTTCTACAGAAAAATTACATGCTAAGAGATAACTAGATGTATTAAAGATGAAATTTAAAAGCTAGGCTGATACAATGGGATTCTTAAACCAAAACAACTCAGATTCACATTTTACATGTATTAGTACAAAATTCTTCAAGTAGTAATTTTTTCATAGAGAAAAGTACTATTTTATCCGCTGACATAATGTTCACAATATTCATAGAATAGTTCAGGTTGGAAAGGACCTCTGGAAATCATCAAGCCCAGCCCCCCGTGCTCAAAACAGGGTCAGCTACAGCAGATTGCTCAGGCCTAACTCCAGCTGGGTTTTAACCACCTCCAGGGAAGGAGATACCTCTCTTCCAGTGCCTAATCACCCTCACAGTAAAAATAAAAAAAAATAAAATAAAATTTATTCATGGATTTAACTTATGTTCACTGCCTTTGTCCTGCCATTGGATAGCACTGAAGATTCTGGCTCAGTTTTCTTTATTCCTGCTTATCAAACATATATACACATTGGTGAGATACCCTCCGAGCCTTCTCTTCCTTGGGTTTAGCAGTACCAGGTCCCTCAGCTTCAGAAAGACACTCTGAACTCCTAAGCAACTTAGTGGCCCTATACATAGAGGAAGATACACGAGGTTACAATCTATAGAAACAAGGAATTTTTCCATTTATGTATTTTTAAACAAGAATATTTTAAAGAGATGTTTTTTCCTTTAAAATTTAAATCTGCACCATTATTTAATCCACTGAGGATGAGAACCCTGCTCAGGCAGCCAGCAGAGAAGCATGCTGATTTACAGACTTAATCAGATTGCATTTCAATTAGCTCTTGTGAATCTCTCTGAGAGAGTCATGGTGGGAAGAGAGGGAAAACAGAGAAGGAATGAAGGGTGAAACAACTGAAAACTTAAGTCTTATTTCCCAAAGAGTAAGTGCTTCTCCTGAGGCACCATCACCATGAAGATTAGAGGTATTTCATGGGATCCCCACTCACACACCACACTGTCTCAATAACAACTTGCATTGTGGCAGCTTCCTGCAAGCTGTTAAGTCTTCAAGCAAACTTGTTCCTTACGTCAGAGGAGAAAGCATCTGAACTTGCTTATTTCCCACACGAGCCAATTACTTCTTGGTTATCAGCTACTAAAAACTTAAGGACTTCCCAAGTTCCTTTTGCTAATTAGAGCTGTTCTGGTTAGGAAAGCATTTTCAACTTCATGTACACTAATCAGTCAAGGAGTATCACTAACCCAACAGGTCTCATCCTTCTGCAGAGACAAATGGTATCCAGCTCTCATGCCCATTATTTTTATTTAATAAACATCTAAAGAGGAGCCTAAGACATAGATCATGTTCTGTAGTTATTTTACATAATAATGTCTTAACCACTGTAAAGCGAAACTCCTCATGGGCCCAAAGCCTTCATGATACACAAACCTCATGGAGCAGGGGTGCTTCCTTGGCTAAAACAGTGGCACCAAGGCAGAGATGCAGAACTTCAGGTGCTCACGCATAAAGGAAAGACTTTAAGTTATTTCAGCAGGATTAATTTAGCATCAGAGATCCTCAGAAAAGTAGGTAATGGGAGAATGTGTCACTTAAAATCCTACATATCCAGAAAAAAAGACTATAAAAATATTGCACTGAGACAATCACTGAATAGCCCACTGTAGAATTAGAGTCTAGTATAATATAGTTACTGGACAGCTGTAAAATCAGATTAAGAAGTGGGAATCCAAATAATTAAAGAATCCATATTTCACGTATGTTCAGGTTACATTCAAGTTAGATGCACCAGTCTAGTCACTGAAACAAATCTTATTGCTTTCCACATGATGAAGAAAACAGGGGTTTAGGTGGAAGAAAACAGAAGGCCCAAGCAGCTAAGAGACCAAAACCTGACAAATACTTAGTATGATACACAATCATGTTCCTTTCCAAGAGGACAGAATTTTATTTCAGAAAGTCTGAGAAGCCCTGCTCAAAATTAATAACTAACTCCTTAGTAAAGGGTGAGGTAACACAACAAGGACTATACTTCTGAACCAGTTACATCCCAGTTAATACCTTCTCTATTTCACTCAAATTGTCGCCTTGCAGAGAACACAAAACACCAGCTGGGAAGAAAAGCGATGCTGATGCTTCTCCACCTCTCTAGTTGCTATAGAAACAGTAGAAACAGTAAGAGTTGGGAGTCTCACATTTAAGATCAGCTATAAAACTAAACACAGAAATCCCTGCTGAGAAAATGCAGTTGAGGTTTGACTGTCTAAAGAATATTTGCAAAAAGAGCAAGGTTAGCTGGAGGAAAAAATTGAAATTGCAATAACCATAGATATTGTATTTACTTTTCTACATTGGTGAGAGAGTGGGAACAAAGGAAGTAACACATCTTGGAGGGAGAGTAATGAAAATGTTGGACTAACAAGTATGTTATCATAAACATTATCATGAATGGAACCCATGTGGACATCCACATTATCTTAATCAATATGCTTTCTATTTAAGTGTTTAGATGGTGGATCAGAAGGCTGAAGCAAAATAAACCATCTATGGCTTTAAAAGAGCATAACGGGTCAAAACAGGAACAACAGCCTAACAATAGATGGCAATACTTCAGTTTTAATGGTTATTGTTGTTATCTCCTGCAGCACAGTGGTGACACAATTCTTGAGAGATTTGGTGCAGAATTACATTCCTGTGAGAAAACGTCCAGAGGGACATACCACTTTCCATACACCATTCTTTATTGTTTATATCCAAACAAATGTGTTTCCCTTTTGCAATATATCACTGGACAAAGACTAATCTGAAATTAAGAGGCTTCTATTGTCCAATATTGCAAGACTTTTAGATAAAAGCTCTCCCCATAATTAAAGAAACTGGCTTGTGACGAGGCCTTTTCAAGTCTCAATTATTAAAAAAAGCAATTGTAAACAGCACAGTGTTGATACATCAATGTGCTTTCAATTCACAAGACAAAACCAAGAATAATGATTATTTTGCCCCAGCATTTAGCACACTGTTCTACAAATGACAAAGGCCCTAAATGAGATGACAGCATTTCACTCCATGGGCACTGTTCAAAAGCCACTGAGCTTTTAAGTTTTAAGTTATTCAAACCCCATCGTTGTGTCAATATATTGGCACACTGGTACTGGCACACTTCTGGAAACAATTAATGCAGGATTTTAAAAAGAAATAGTTCTAAAAAGATTTTATTATTCACTACAAAGTTCAAAATTATTAGCATTCCCATTTGCATTTCTTTTATATATTAAAAATTGTATAGAAAATGTTATATTCACCTTCCTGTTTTTCAGGAAACAGTTCAGTCAACATTTTTTTAATACTGAAGGACAGACAAAAGTATGGTATATAGAGTAAAATACCATCACATCCATTTCACTTTACAAGCCTTACATGATGTGAACTCACACTAGAGTCACTGTTCTGATGACACAGCATCACTTTCAAACACAAAAAAACACTTTTTTTTGCCTAGATATGTAATTCCTTTCTATTTTCTTCTACTGTTTCTCTATTTTGTTAAAACGATTGACCTTGCAAATCAATATCATTAACAAAGCTCATCAATATAGTCATCATTTAATTCAAATCAATAGTGTTTCTTCGGATACTATCCAATTGAGCAAGGCTAAAAATAATGCTGATTACTACAACAAAAAGGAAATAAAATCACAAGGAGTGCAAAAAGCTTTGAAACAGTGTATCATCCAAATTAAATAAAATTTGTTTAAATTTAAGGAGGAGGAAAAAAAAACCCCAGAGGCAGAGATGTTAAGTAAATATATGACAACATATGGATCAGAATACCACGGAAGGCTCTTATAACTAACATTTTTTAAAAAGATAAAGCAATGCAAAAGTTTTTGCAATGAAAAATGAAAGTACAGTGACAAAAAAAGTTTCAAATGTCCTCATAGCAAGTAAAAAACTAAATTTAATGCATGCAAACATATCTATTAATAAGATTATAATAGCTACATGGTAACAATTATTTTTAACTTCCTTCTTGCTGCTTAGAATTTTTTTTTAATGAAACATACAGAACTGATAAAGACATGGAAATATGTGCCACTGCTTGAGAGGAAAGAAGTCTTTGCGTAATTATGAGAAATGGAAAATGGATATCCCATCATAAATTACGGCATCAGATTAAGTTAGAGACTCTTGCTTTTCATAGCTGCAGAACTGATACTGTCAAAATAATAATTAATTCTAGGTAGCAGGAATTCTAATAGCAACCAGAAGTATGGAATTTACCTCAAGCTCTGGAACTGATGATAAGTAGCTAGAAGCAGGAACAAATTGTACAGAAGGTATCTGAAATATTTCTTTGGAATGCCTTAGATGAAGATTTTGGTTAAACACATTCCTTGCCTGTATCTGTTACATGTTGAGTGTACAGTGTACAGTTTTCATACCAAAGCTAGGTATCAAAAAAATCTTTTCATGTTTATACATACCTAAAAAATTCTATGCACAGAAGGCACAAGAAAAAGAAAGCAGACATACTAAAACTAAGCCTACAGTGCAAGTACAGATAGGTAAACATTACAAAAAACAAACAAAAAAAAAAACCCCAAAGCGAAGAAAAAAACTACATCCTTGAAATAAACTTAGTATTACCTAGCCCATACCAATGCCAAAGGCAGGCTTCATTAGAGACTGATTTAAACCAGCCCATGACTCTGGATAATCTTTGGAAAACCAGCTGAAATCATACAATGCTTTGGGCTGGATGGGACATCTGGAGGTTACCTGGTGCTCAAAGCAGGGAGGTCACCCTGCTGAAAACATTGCCAGCTTCAAAGACAGAACCAACTTTGAAGCTGCATCAGGTTGTTGAGTGCCATTACCAAGGGAGCTGCAATTCTCCAAGGATGCAGTTTCCTCACCCCTTCTGGTAGGCAACCCCTTGCACTGTCATCATTTTCATAATGAAAAATTGTTTCCTATCATCTACTAAAAATCTCTCCTGGGGAAACACGTGTCTGTGTGCCTTCCTCTGTACATCTCTTCGAATGACTTCATCTTCTCTACAACCTCCCACTAGAAAGTTCAGCTCCACACTTTATGCTGCCTGCTGCTGAGTGCAGAGGCAGTAAAGCTGATGCACACAAAGCCATCTCCATCCCCCTGCTCTACTCCTATTGCACCTTTGGCTGAATAGTTACAGGGTCGCACATTTAAGACTGGAAACACATCCTTGAGATGACACAGTCAGCCTAGAGGTGCAGACTCTGGAACACACTCACTACAAATTTATTCTACAATGGGAAAAAAGATTTTTTTTTTTCCCCTCCTCTGTTTTTAACCATATCACATATAGATGAACTACCTACCTAATATGATCTATTCAAGTTGCTATGCCTTCAGTTACCTTCATATATAGCTACCCACATGATAATGAAATCAGTGGTCAGGTAAAGTATTAATTTCTCTGCTTTACTTCATTTTTCACAGGTTGGATGTTCTCTTGAGAAGTAATCAAGCTTATACATCAATTGACATTTTTTTAACTCACTCCCTTCAATCCTACTTGGGCACTCCCCCAAAATGCCCACATTCCTTGTAAAAATGCTGTGCTTCAAAACCAATTTGTGACCATGGTTCCTTAGGCAGTTGCTAGAAAAGATATTTAATTTATAAACTTAAGGTTTTTGAACTGTGTTGAAACTGGAAAAAGCTATTCACCAAATTCTGTTCCCCAGTTAATCAATGAATAATACAGTTGCAGTTATGTCACTGGAAAACGGACTGTAAACATAAGGGGTATATGAAATAATAAATCACAGAAGAAGAATATTATTCTGGGCTACATAAAAGTTCAGAGATAGTTCTTCCTTTCACACACCATTTATTTCAGGTTTCTTACAGCTGACAGAGCAGTAAATTACTGCAACACAAAAATGAAAACTCCAGACTTTGGATGGTGGGCATTGCTTCTATTGTAACAATCTTCAAAACATACTAGTGTGCCAGTGGTTTCACCCCAATTAATGGCAATGCAGTTCAAGTGAAAAAGAACAAAAAAAACCACCAAAAAACTTGTATTAGGAGAATGCAAAACATTTGACACAAATTTTATGTTGCTATGCAACATCATCCAAAGCATTCTGCTGGTGCTAGTGCTGCAAATGGCATATTTGAACTTGAAATGTTACATGCAACCTCGAGGACAAAGAAGGGGGAAGATGGAAAGAGAAAAATATTACAAATCATCAATGAAAAACAAAACGTCATAAAGCAAATGTTGTAATAATACACTGAATTAACATTGTCCATGGGATTTTCAACACATCACAGTACACACTCCAGCAAAATTCCCATTAAGTCAGCAGCTGCCTGAGGCCTTGTCCCTAGACCTTGGCTGGGCTCTTTGGGAGTGCCAAGGAGAGGATGGGACAAGAGAGACTGCTCAGCCTCTGCCAGCCCATTTCTGAGCAGTGCACACATGCAGGCCCATCATGCATGGGAGCAGAAGAAAGACACAAAGTCATTTGAAAGAATGTTCTGCTTTTTAATGTATTAACATGAGGAAACTCAGGAATAAATTTCACCCATGAAAGCACAGTCAAATTCTTCCTCTTTGGGGGTTTCAAGAGACATAGTGAATGCCCCAAGATACAGCAGTCAAGCCAAGTCTGGGCAACTCTGCTGTCAAGTGCTTTGTAGATAATCCTCACGCATGATCTTTACTCAGAACAACTACCCAAAGACAAATGAAGATATTTGCATATGTGAAACACTACAAACACTAACACTTTCTTCACCTTCTTTAAGGCAAGAGCTAAGAGGCAGAAAGTCTGACAGAACAGTAATACAGGAAAGCCCAAAGCCCTGTGCTTGGGACTAGAGTTTGAGAGGAGGGGAAAATGAGATAATAAGATTCTCATCCATTACTACTGTTGGAACTCTTCATTTATTTGCATTATTTTGTTTCTGTTACAGCAGCATGAAAATTAGATACCATAACTACTATACCTGGCAAACCTTACAGTTCCAGCATTAAATTCCAGCACTACCAAATCATGGTTGTTTATTTTATACAATATTCTGACCACTACTCCCAGCTTAGTAGGATTACTCCTGTCCTTAGGACAGAAGGAGGGAGTCTCTATCCAATCAAGGGACATATGACTGAAAGTGAGACTGCTGACACTGTCATAAAACATTTTGCTAATTGCCTTTCACAGAGTATCTTTGGCAGTAAAACTCCAATACCTCCATTCCCCTGAGAGTCTGGTGGAGTCAAAGAATTAACAAAGCTTTTCTGACTGCAATAAATAATACAGAGCCAAACAAATAGATATAAATGTAAACCTTTTTCATTACAAACCAGCTTCTGCCTGGATGGCTTAGATTGACTGAATTAGGGTGAAATACTAAAAGTCCTTTAATGGAAATTTCAAAGGAGGAAAAGAATAAGAAAAAGGTTACATGGTTATCTAGAGAGGTTACTTCATGTTAAGTGGGTCTTGAGAGACCCTTTTTGTCTGCACACAGACATGGGAATATAGCTTAAGGGACTGAGAACTATGGAATGCATTTCTTTCCTTAGTATTTTAGGGTACAATGTTTTGGGAAGATTTAGAAAAGCAATAAATCCATTAAGTTTCACAGGATTTTATCAAATTATTATGTCTAATAATATTTCATATTGTTTAATGAGCTCTTATCAGTTTATTACATACATTATTTTGCAGCATTAGGCTACACTACTACACTACGTATCCACTTTCCATATACGCTTTTTTTCTCTGCTTGTAATCTCCAGGGAAAAAAAAAGACAAGCACACATCTCTCCTCCCTACTTCTTTCATGCTGAATGTAAAGACTAGAAAATCTAATCTTGTATGATTAATTTAAATGTCTGTTAAACTATAGCATCAACTTTCGTGTGGAAACAATTTACAATGTAACCCAAATATTTCTATAATCCTTGTCAGAATACCTTCCTGAAGCAATCTCTTGGCTCCCAGTATTTGCAGAGATAAGTTAACACATCACTTTCCCAGCATGGTTTGTCCAGCAGATCAGTGTTCAACTCTCACGAAGAAATTTTATCACCCTAATACAAGCCTTGATGCCTACAGCAATATTAATGACTGAGATTTAACAGCCCAGTGGACCATAAGGTCTCACCATCCAGTTACTACATTCTTGATGACTTACTAATATATCAGTTGAGACAGCACAACCTCCTGTTTGCAGCATGAAATGGCCATTACAGATGGCAGACTGAAAAGCAAGCAGATGCACAAAGTACCACTGCTCAGCTGACACATTCATTACAAACCAAGTTAAGCAAAACATACCCTTTAAACTCCATCCTGACAAACTCTTTTCCTACTTTATCACCATCACTCTGATGCTACTGGTGCACTCAGTTTCCTGACTTCTGGGAGATCCTCAGAACCATTCAGGCTCTGATTTTTAAGGAGTCAAGAACCAACAGTCAGGTTCTTTAGCAACAATTATATTTCAAGTTTAATCTTGTATCATAAGGTTGGAGAAAACTGATTCTCCCTTTGGAAGCTGTCCCAAGGTGTGTCCATCTGAAAAAGCAGCTATGGAGTTTTAAAAATAACCACTAAATGTGGTCTGCCTGGGGCATGCTACAACTGTGGTAACAGATGCACAATTTTATTTCCACTGCCATTCAGAAGGTCAATTGTTTCACAACATTAACCAGAGTTTACAGGAGAGCAGAACCCCCACATCACCTCGAGAACTGTCCTGCATCATGCAGCCCATAGCTGCACATTTGTGCCCCCTAAAGTGAGGCTCCCACTGGTGTGTGGGAGCTGGTGTGTTCTGCTCCTGTGCCAACAGCCTGCTCCTGTGTTGGACTTGATCTGTCAGAGCCAGGGACCCACTGGTTCCTTTGGACCCAAAGGGAGAGATGAGAATTTATGAGAGGATGAACCTAATAAAAGACATAGCAAAACTTTTTTGGTTATACTGCCATAGGGGTATTCAGTACCCGACTCCTTTTAAGCCTTTTTAGGTTATTTTAATGTAGAAGAAAAAGTAAGGCAGAGGTAACAATGGATTTGTTTAGAGACAGATACAGAAGTTATAATATTTCTACTTGTTTTCAGAAGTCTGAAAGAGATTTTTTCATTACCTGACAGTTTTAGATACTCCCCCACACAAATGAGATTAAGAGATCTTCACTAGCATAAGCTCCAATCTTCACTACAGCACAGGTGCAGTCTGACAACAAAGGTCTACATGGTCTCAATCTAACTGAAGTTTTAATGGCCTAATGCTTAAACCAACCCTAATTCAGAATTATCAGCATCTCAAAACAATTTGAAAATCTCTCATCAAGATGATGATCTTCAGATAAATTAAAGAACATATGTGCTTAAGCAGATTTTGCACCAATGCAAAATAACTTCCTAGTAGGAGCAAGCATAAACCATTTGAATCTAGAAAGTACATTGATTGACAACCATGAAAACCTGAACGTTATAGACCTAGAATACTGCTATCCAAATACTAGTGAACACGGCCTACCCAATGACCCAGTTCAGGTAATTTACTGTTTATTTCATAGAATCACAAAGGGCAGAATAGGTAAAGCACTGAACAAGTGGCTCTTGCTTTGGAAAGCAGACAGAGACCAAGGAAAGAGTCTGCAGCCACAAGCATAGCTGATGGAGGCTGGGAAAGGTGTATGAGCAACAGGGAAAAAAACTGGCTCAGAACAGAGACTGAAAACCTGAATTTGGTTCAAGAAAAGAAAAGCAACTAAAAGTTTAGAATTAATAAGCAATTAATTCATCAATTAAAAAGTTATGGAAACCACAAATTATCTTTTGAGTCTCAAGCATTTACCCCAGTTACTTAGCTGCTGTGTGCACAGTCCCAGATATTTAGGTTTTCCTGTAAGATAAATATTTTCATTTCTCAGATACCACAATATTTACACAGCTTGATAGATGCTGATTTTAAAATTTTCTTTTTTTAAAACATAAAACAGTTTCACTTTGTAGAATGGCATTTTAAACTTGTGTTTTAGTATCAACAGTCACAGCCTAAGACAACGTGTAAGCAAAGGCTGAAAGTACTGCTGTGTATCTTGCAATCTGGGCAAGAGAGATATTTTTCACCACCCAAAACTGCTTCTACAGTTTCCAGATTTTTTTACTCAGAAAAACATCACATCCTTACCCAGAAAAGCCTTTCTTTCAGCAGAATACTTTGAAACTGTTAATTTCAAACCAACACCTCCAAAATTTCAAAATAAAGATTCTGCAGATACACACAGTGTGCGGGACACACCTAAAAATTCCTAACTTTGCAACACTTTCACTTTAGGGGTGTGAATGCTGCTCCCTCCTTCCCCTCTATTAATCTCTTACAAGCAACAGTGTTTGGGGGTAAAAATTTCACAGAAGTTGACACCCTATTTCTGCACCTAAAAACCCCACTTACAAAGTGTTCACACAGCACTTCAGTGATGGTGGGAAATGCCTGGACCCTTCAGACATTTGCTTGAATAACCAAAAGCATTAGGTTTTTACTTCTCAACAGCATAAACAAGGTGCAAGATCCCACTTAAGAAAAGGTTTGTACATACATATATCCTTTGAACAGTCATGGCTACATGTTCAGTATTTTCTACAAGCACTTTTATGTGCAGAATAACAAATCTGGAGAAGCCTTAAAATTCATGAAGCTAGATGAACAAATTAATTAGGCTAAGTGAAAATGTGAGTTACCAGAATCTTCACTAACGTGCAGGTAAGTGTGTGTGCCACGGGCACACTTTTACCCTGTGGTATCCTGCATTTAGCACTAAGCAACTTGATCCTTTTCATGAAAAAATAAAGCTTTTATTTCCCACAGGATACCACTAGTAAAAGTATGCCCACAGGCAGGTAGAGCAGCTAAAGGGTTTTGAGTTCATATTTTCACTTGCACTCACAATAAAGTTGCCTCAATGGAGAAAAAATGCTTATACCCTGACCTGCAAGTCTCAGATGGAGAGGTTCCTCAGAGACTATGAGTATGATAACTGAGCTGTAGCAGAGCAATGGAGAAACCTCTCTAGATTAATAACAGATTTATCTGTCTGCACCTACTTCTTTCTATGTTGACAAAGTTAACACAAGACTGAGGCAATGACATTTTGTCAAATTCATTATTATTCCATTAAGGCTTCCATAATACTACAGCTTATTAGAAGATGCAGAGTAGTAAAATGTTAATCTTCTGTCCTGAAATTGCCTTGACTTTTCAAGGTAAGCAGAAGATAAAATTATGTTGGAACAAGCTGTGAAAGCAACCAGGCCAGAATAATTTGCCCAAGCAGCAAATATTTGATTCATTTTCTTTCTTCAGAAGTGTACGAGAAATTTTTTGAAATAATAAGTACATGAAATTTATTTTTAAATATTTAGCCTAATGTACTGCTGCAATGTGGCACTTGAGATTCTAAAAGTATTGATGTTGTAGTATATTGCTAGTATCTTCATTTACTGCCTAATAAAATGCATCAAAAGCGATTATGTTAACAGATGCTTTCATGAACAAATACATTAGGTATTAGAATTACTTCTCATTAATGCAAAACAAAAACACAGTTCTTGGCAGGACAAAAACAGGTGGTGCTTAGGTATTTTAGGTAGCCAACATAAGAGAAGGTGTGGGAGTTTGATTATTAACCGCTTTTGAAGATTAGGCTCTTTCCAAATGACTTATGCAGCACAAAACCAAAAAGTCATTAAGTAATCATAGAAAAATGTTACCTAACACCTTATCAATTATTTATTAATTAAATTTTCCATGTCTCTGAAGGTATTTGCAACGCTTTTCCAATAGTGCTATAGTAAGTGTTAAGACCCCTCTTACACATTTAATTGAAGTTGCTGTACCTTATCTAATATCATGTGGAAGAGCCAATTAGTTATTGACTTGGAATGCCTACAGCCAGCTTTCAGCACCAACTATTAAAATGTTTTTCAGCCAGTCGCCAATTGAGGCTGACTCTGGACTGAAATCTGTAGTTGAAGATTTTCAGTCACATTTGCAAACCTGTGCAAAATAACTCCAAGTTAACTAATCATGATATGGGATCAGCTTGACATCTCCAAAAACCCCATAGTCAGTAATACATAGACTTCCAATAATATAAAAACCGAACATTTTTTGAAAGTTAAATTTTTTTTATTTATTTCTTATTTTTAAAGTGTAAGGGCAAACAGTGATCTGCTGCTCAAAAAGAAAAAAAACAACAAACAAAACCCTTCCAAACGTCAAAATGGAAAACTCACTTTTCCAGTAATTTTTGAATGCTTTAGAAGAACTAGATATAAACTAAGATATGTCAGAACCATAGATTGTAATAGCTTAAATGTACAGAACATTGATCCCACTATTCATTCTTAAAGCTACTAATAGAAGTTAAAAGCTGGAATGCACAGGAAAAGAAGATTTGGTAAATACAATTCTGAGTGGGAAAATCAGAAAAACTGTTTTTGTTCACCACATAGTGACCATTACCAACTTAAGAATCTAGAGACCCTTAGGTTTTAATGAATCACTTAAGTTTTTTAATTAGTAGGGCCCTTTTAATGAGAACCTAAAATAAAGGAGGGTCACTCCATCCACAATGAGTGAGCTTTTCTCCCTTGGGTGGGTCAAGCTATGAAATGTAGTTTTCTACCTGTACCAGCCACTGCAGAGCTCAAAGCTGCAAGGGCC
Organism: Heliangelus exortis; assembly: GCF_036169615.1. Lineage (NCBI taxonomy): Eukaryota > Metazoa > Chordata > Aves > Apodiformes > Trochilidae > Heliangelus > Heliangelus exortis. The sequence continues at coordinate 69,125,235 of NC_092424.1, read as the reverse complement.
AAAGGGAGGAGCAATAATTAAGATTTTGAAGATGAAGAAAGAGGAGTATTTCAGGAAAGTCAAAGCTGAGTCAAGGTTATGTGAGTAATGTTAAAGAGGTGGCAAAAGGCAGATCAACTGATATGGGAATGTGGGTAGAAGAGCAGGAAGTTGGAAGCAAATTAAAGATTTGTGTCAAGAAAGAAAACAGAAGAGTTGTGAAGAAGGATCTATGTGCTGAAAACAAAATCTGAAATAGTTCAGAACTAATTATAATATTTTTCCATTCAACAATTATGCCCTTTTTAAAAATGAAAGGTAACCTGCACAGACATGCAGTGGCTGTGAGATACCGCCAACTCCTAAGAAATGTTCTGTGATTCATGCCAAAACCATGAGCGTGTTAAAGTGTGGCAGGTGAAGCTGTCCTAATATTTCTAAATTTTTTTTTAAATTTAAAAAGCTATGAACACATAATACACTTTCAAAGAAAGACATGATTGTCCTTACTACAGCAAATTTGCTCCAGTTTACTAGGAAAATGTCTACGTTTTCAGTGCTAAAAGTTTAAGATTCACCTCACCATTGACATTAACAATAAGACCTTGACATTCTCACAAAACATCAAGCACTTAAAATGGAAGTGAACACCCTGTGGGAATTTTTATTTTTTCAAACTGCATAAATAGGCTAGGCACTCAACTGCTGTTCTTCAAAGCCAGATTATGACTTTTGAAAAGCCTACTGTGCAAAAATATACCTTTAGAGAAAACCCCTAGCTTTCAGAACATTCCATCAGAGCACTTTCTACTCCCTATTACTCTGTTCCACACTTTGTATATGCTATGCCCATCACCTGAAATTCTTCTCTATAGCTACAACATCCATTCTGAAAATAGCCACTTTACAAACTTAGGACTAGGGTGAAAATCTAAGAAAACTTTAGTAGAGTCAATGATGGCTTTAATACAGATTTAATGGCTGTAATGTCCCTACTTTAAAAATATAAAAGCAATCAACTCATTTGATAATCTGATATTAATGAGATGAAAAGAGATACTCAAACACACACCAATTCTGAACACAATTTCTGGTAGGACTTAAAGTGGTTCTTATACACCAAAGACTAAACTAGACATACACGGTAGGAGGACTATACCCAAAAAGTTGAATTATTTTACACACTCAGTATATGGGTATTAGCCAGAAAAAAAAAAAAAAATCATTATTATATTAACATTTTAACATATTAACATTTTAGCTACCAAGATTTTAAAGAAATCATCCCCAGGAACAACGTAAGGCGCTTGGGAAATTAATACAGTAGCTGTCCAGTTTTCATGATGGTATGTTAGGCAATTTTATCTTACTCTCATTAAGGAGTGAGATATCAAAGAACTATGAATTTTCTGCAGGATGAAAAACATGCAGGTGAGCAGTTACTGCAGAGCACCTAATGCCGAGTAAATCCACACCCTAGACTGCCTTGCTGTAACTTGTTCATGTAGCCATACCTTCTGCTTTAGTTTAAGTTTTTCAGCTAAATTAAATTAAAACTGCCTAAATACTGAAGAAGAATTCCAATCCTTGTGCACCAAGAAAAACACCTGTACAGTTTCAAACATTCCTGCCTCTAGCAGTCCACACTGACTCTCTGCTGGAGATAATCACCCAGGCAGCAGAGGGTTGCAGTGAATGGCCTCCTCTACCATGACCCTCCACCCACCTCAGCATCTTGGTAGGAATAAATACACCTTTATCAAGTGCAAAAGTTAGCAACGGGACTGTAGGCTGGGAGAGCTGCAACAGAGAAGCAGACTGGCTTTGCTGACTGGTGGCACCCAGCATTGCTTCCAGAGCAGCAGAGGGAGGGCTTGGGCGGTCTGAGACAGCACCAGTTCAGATCTCTGAGAACAGCCACAGGGCAGTTAAACTCAATTTAGTTCCTCTATTTCAATAGCTAATTCAGACTTTCATGAGTCTTCCCATGAACACCACCCCAGAGGAAGAAAGATATTAGTATCTAGAAATTGCTCCAATGAAGCAAAAAGCGAGCAGAACTGTGGGGATCAGCACTTCAGTAAACTACGGATTATGAAGGGATATATATCCCTATAGACAGTGATAAAATAAGCATCAAAACAGACACACTGCAGGAGGAGAAATATCTTGAAGATAAGAAACTAGAAAACAGCTTGACTTGTTTAACATTTCTTCAAACTCAACACACCACTTGTGATATACTCTCGACACCTTTACAGCTTTCTGTTTGTTTAAAAAATAATTTTTGTATTTTTAGACTGTAAGCCCTTCCCATCCTAATACACACGCTAGCATCAAAGAGCAGCAGCTCCCTACCAGAGCAATGAGAAACACACAGAGAAAAAAGCTTCCAAGTAAATCCTGCATTTTAGCAAACACCAGCAGTCATTCAGCCCCAGCTTTTGTATTTGGTTACAGTATAAGTAATAAGAAGCTACTGCAAATTATTATGCCATTTGGATACCCAGAATTTCAAGCATGCATATGACCCCAGACCAATTCTCCAATTCTTGTGGATATAACTCTCAAGAATTCAAATTAATATTTAATTTATAGGCAAACAGAGCCGATACTGAAATTCACATCCTGAAATTCAAGAAACAAAAACTTCAAAATCACATTTAACAAACCTAATTTTGGCTGATCTGACAAACAGCTAATCATCACACTTCAGTTTAACAGCCACAACAATAATTTTTATGACATTAGAAGTCAGTATCAGCTAGTTAAAAAGTAACTTACTAGAATGTGCACTTAATTCTAACCATCATCATCCACAACTGCTACATCAAAAATAACTATATTCAAGACAAAACAAAATACAAATGTACAAGATTTTTTATGAAAGAAAAATGGAGAACAGAAGACACATTTGTAAAAAACCTACCACCTGGTAACAATTACAGCGTAAGACAAAATGGCTTGAGTAGCTGAAATCCCCCATTCCGGGGGGAATTTCAGGAATGCAAAATATTGTCTGCAGAATGATTTTCTTAGACATCAGTTATGTTTGAGAACACCAGATACAGGGAACACGACCATGCTAAGTTTTGGGATTGGGCTTAAAACTTTAGCTAGTAGAACAGGCAAGCATAAACTCTTATAGTACCATCTTCATTTTTATTACAATCTTTTTTACTACTTTTTTTTTAACTGCAATTTTTAATTTTTTAGGTAAAACTCTTCCACCAGAAAAAACACATACCAAACAAAAAAAACCCCAGAAGTGGTTATATATAATAAAGTAAACCAACCAACCAAGTAAATAAAACCAACCAAAATTTAATATATGAGTAGAAACGGAAGCCTCACAGAGTAATGCTAGCTAGAGAGTGGGAAGGAAGGTTTGCTTGAGAGTGCACTATCACAGTCCCAATATAAAAAGCATTTTTCTGATGCCATCATCTTATATAAAGAGAATCAAATAATTACCATACTGTTTCTTACTACTTTACAAAGCAGCACAGGACAGTTACCAAACTCTTGGGAAGTGCTTCTACAAATCACTGAAAGGAAATCATAAAGTAATAGTGAGCTGTACTCTAACTCCACTGAGGTGCTGAACAAAGTGGAACAGGAGTGTGTCAGAATGCCTGTCATACATTCACAGGGGCTTCAGCTTCTCTAAGGAAGAAAAGCAAAAGAGAAGACTAAGAAAAATTTTAAAACTCCAGTCAGTACAGAGGTCTGGTATACAGAGAACCCTGCGTGTTTACGACTGACTGCTTGCACTATGCCAAACCATCCTTGCCTGGAAATCTTTGCTGATTCACTGTTAATAGATGAAAGAATATTACAAATACTTCTACCAGTGGTCCAGATGTGTTCAAGTTTTGTTCCTGTGGATATTAAAGTGTCTTGAACATTTAATTCTAAAGTGTTTTTACATGAAATTTTTTTAAAAAATAAGGAAAAGGCTATCATAATTCTTCTCTAGAGATGAGTTTGAAGACCTAGAGCTCAGTTTCTGAGAGAAGCTCCTCACATAGTCTTTCACTTCACAGACTGTATAAAAGATTTCTTTTGCTTTTGTTAACTGACACAACTGTGGTATTTGGTCTTACAGTTACAGTAAGGCAAATGATTTCTGAAACATTAGCCAGAAAGCAGAAAAGATGGAGACAGGAAAAGACAAAGAAGCCCTAAAATAAGCCACCCAGCTAACCAGTCAGTTTGTGCAGCAGAGAGAGTTTATCTGACAAGGTTCACACATAACCAAAAACTGAGGTATAAGCTAACATCCTTTGTTAGTCACTGTGGCTTCCTGCACCAGTGATCAAAGATGCTTAATTTAAATGCAAGGCATTTAAATTAATGTTATTGCAACATCTTAGTAGAGCAGTAATAACCACAGTATGCTTGCAAAGGGAGAGAAATGCAGAAGACAAAGCACAAGATGGCAAGCAACATGAAGAACAAATGCAGTTTTAATTTTTTCTGGATTTTATGTTACTACATTAGTTGTCTTCATTAGTTTTAAATAACTTCATTTAAGCTTCATTAGTTTCTACTACTATAAATATGAAGTCAGCAACATAGTGCCAGCCTTTGTAGCCTTATTCAGAGGGACAATGAGTCCAAAAAGAAATAATCTGATGCACTTGTAACCACTCCCATTATTCCAAGTATACTTTCTCCAACATTAAAAAAAAGTGGTCTTTTTTTTTTTAAAAAAAAAGCTTCTTCTAAACTTTGCTTTTTTCATTTAGAACACAACACCCAGTTTGCTCACCCCAAATGGTCAGATGCATCAGTAAGCCAAATATATCACATATTTACTAGAAACCTTCATACAGCAGATGGTATATTTACTGGGGCTATTAAAAAGCTGACATTTTCCTTCTGTATCAGGAAATAAAACCAAATACATTCTAGGGTTACATTAATACTTTTGTTTCTTTCTTGCCCTTTTTCTACCTCAGAAAAAGAGACATGAAGCTCACAGGAGCAATATGTCAGCTGTTGACTTTAGCAGCAAAACGCAGCCAAGAGAACATTAAATCAGCTCCTTTGTTTCTTCTGACTCATCTGAATTTATATCCAGTCAGGGTTTTATGGGCATAAGCTTGTTTCAGAACCTGAGGTAAAACATTTTTCTTCAACTGTAATTATTTTTATTAGTAAAAATTAATCTACACACATCACCTTAATACTCTTGCCACAAACCAAATGGTATGCATTAGTCAGTCTTGGAAAAACTGCTGTTTCCATGCACTCAGTAATACCCTGCACACCTTTATACACCCTTCTCAATCATGTGAGGATTAGTTACTACAACTGGAGAAAAGCACAGTTCTAAGTAATAAGAAATGCTCCATTTCTTTAATAGGTGCCCCTCAATACATGCCTAGCATTTAAACAGAAAAAGAAAAAAAAAAGAGAGAAAAGCATATGCTGATAAAACTCAGTTTTCTAATCAGCATGCAAAATTTCTGGTTCATTTTATCAGCCCAGAAGCATGCATCCATATAAATACACATACAGCCACCCACATACTTACTCTTGTTCCTCAGCAGTTAATTAAAATGTTATCCTCTCTCTGACCAGATATAAAAGAGGAAAAAATGTGTTAACCTTTCAGCTAATAATCTTTCTAAATCGCTTTCTAAAGTCATCATGGAGTCTAACCTCTCCAAATATGCAGGTTTAGCATGCATTTCCTTTCTTTTGGGGAAGTTGCAAGCTGAGTATGACCATTAACAAGGTTTTTTGACACTGTGGGAAGTCCCTTTCACCCCCAAGAGATCCTGCAGATGGAATAAAGGATTAGGAGGCCCAAACCCATACACATCCAGTAAAGAAAGAGTTAGGAGCACGTGTCCATCCACACTCGTGCACCTTTCTCATGGGTCCACACACGATGACACAGAAGGGTGGTGATTACAATTACAGTGTTTTTAAGAACTTGAAAGAAACTGGAAGATAGGTTGACTCATTCTTTATTTATAGGAGGTGTGTGCGCACCCAAACGGGTGAACAGGGCCAAGAAGCTTTTCAAGCCAGCACAAAATTACTAGCAGAAGGCAGGATCCAACAGTTCTGCATTCCTGCACAGCAGCTGCTTGTCAAGAGAGGGATGCATGAACCTAGATCTAAATTTGCTTTTGATATTTGCACATAAAAATCCTTTTTTAGAATTGCTGGTGAAAGGAGGTTTCCTGCCCTCTTCATTTTACATTTTATCTTAAAAAAATCCACAGGTTGCTTGCTCAGCAAAATGCTAGTGGGACATTTAAAAAAAACATTTAAATTCTGCTGCTTTTTAGCTAACTTTCCTAATTATTTTTTGGTCTAGAAAATGTTCATGGGAGGGCATGGGGAAGATGATAAGGAAGTACTTCAATATTATAAACTACTACTAATAAGCAATGAGAGAGTTAATTTCTCAAAAGGTTTGACATGAAAACAAGTAAGTCAGAATCTACTTAACGAAATTAAGAAAACTTCTAGTGCCTTCATACAACATGCAATTTAAATTTTTTTTGTCTTTTTAAGTACTTCTAGCTCATTAGAAAAAGACTATCAAACAATCAAAAGATTTATTAACTACATAAGCTACACTTATTATACTGCTTTCACTCAAAGATTTCCTAGCACATAAAGCAGTGATAAATAAGCTACAAATTAGACCCATAAATAGCTAACATACTGGGACATAAAGACAAATTAAGTGAGTTGTGCAATGTGGCAGCAAAATTCCAGAGCAGAGCCCAGGTAAAGCTCATTTAAGACACATGGGGATGGTAACATAAAAAGATGGAGATGGAAATCCAGTGCAAAAGTCTTTACCACAGTTGGATGCCTCCTCCCTCCCCAAATGAAATTAGTGAGAAGGTTGATTTGGAGAGAAAGGGTTACACTAAGAAAACCACACATGGACACAGAATCATCACCAGATTAGCCCACTCGGCAGCTCAAGTATCAAGAAAAGGGCAGCTCAAGTTAAGATGTGGGCCTGGCTGGAATCATGAGGTAGGATATCACAAAAACCTTGAGAAAAGTGAGCCTTGGCTACCAGTGAGGAAAAGTGATGCACAGTGTTACAGGGCATGTGCACACAGATGGCTGAACAACAGAACTGCAGGAAGACTTTTGCTGTCTCTTCTTTCTCTCTCCATTAGCTGTGTCTTCTGAAAAAAATCAACCTTTGATTCCATTTCCTACCAAAATAGTTTTTACTTTTCTTCCCCATTTCTTTCTCCAGTATGTCTTAGTAATACAAGCCAGAAGTCAATTACTATCTTTACTGTTCTTTTATCTATCATTTTGAAAACTCTAAAGTGTTTGCTGTCTTTCTCAGTGACAAAACCAATCCTTAAGTTTTCACTACAACCACTTTTCTTCACTGAATACCACCACAAGAGCTGTCCTGCAGTATATAAGGACCCTACATCCAGAATTTGCTCCAGAATTTAGTCACTTGGTTTCATCAGTCTGCCACATTGCCACCCATTCTCTTCCACAGCAGAAGCAGAAGTACCCTTTCCTTACAACCACTGTTCCCATTTGCTTTAAATGCCAAAGAAGGTGTATTTATACTGACATCATAAACTGTAAACTCTCAGATTTGAAAAACTGGCTCACACTGGCTCATCTCTGATGCTGACAAAAATATTTCAAACAACTGCAACTACATTATTGAAAAACTCAACTCAAACATGAAATCTTAAAATATCTTGAGAAATTTCAGGTGTTTGTTTTATTCTTACTGGCCAAAAGCTAGACACCTAGAAATTTAGAGGTGCCAACATGGTTAAGGAAGAAGATTACAGATCATACACTTAACACTGCCAACAGAATAGGACAATGTCACTGAAAACTGAATGCTCCCTTATGTCCTATCCTTGTCCACTTGACTCCCACACACCCACCAGTCCTGCCCATATATCCATCTTACATAAGCCTTTGTGTAACTGTGCTGAACCAGACTGGGGAATGAAGCTGCAGACAGATCAACCTCTTCTTTGTGAGTCTAATTTTAACTCATGTCAGTCTGCCAGTTCCCAGAAGGAGAAGGATCACAGTGGACCACAGAGAGAAGAGTAAAGGCAGCACGGCCTCCTGCATCAACACGAAGTTATACATCCTAACACGCCCAGGGAACCACCTCATCTAAAATCTACAGTGTCTCATTTACACTTTAAACACCTAAATCTTTTTTCTAAACAGAACTACACAAATCAATTCTCAGAGTGAAATGGACTTTGTCTGCAATCTCTGCAGTACTAAGACTCATGGACACCAATTGCTTCATCAGAACATGTTAACCCTGCCCCCTACGTAAATCAAAATTTTGATTCCAAAATTGTGTCAAACATCGAGTCTTTTCACCTATATAACTGTTGTTCATATAAGGGACTTTTGCAGTGGGGTAATTTCCTTAATTTGTGGAATGACATAAGCCATCAATTTAGACAATCTAAAGCTGTAGAGAGACAATACAAGAGAAACCAGGAACTCTGTAACCACTGAGTATTTAAAATTATAACAAAAACACTGAAGGAACTTGGCTTATTTTACAAAGGTAGCTTATACAATAAGAAAGTTTCCCAGAATGCTGAAAGCAACCATTTAACACAATCCTAGGGGGAGGGGGAGGAATCTTTTTATTTGTCTGGTGAGTTTGATTTCCAAGATTTTCAACCAGTAGCTTTAATAACTTTAAGCAGAAGACTAAAGAAATGCTCGAGGATGTAAATGGAAACTTAAATGAATTTCTCTATATGGTTTCTGTGCACTTAAAGAATCTCATAGGTAATAACTCCCCCCGGGAAAATACATCCTATTACAAATAGAAATTGCTTTTATCAAGTTCTAAAGGAAATGGTCTCTGCCTGCTTTTGTCCTTAAGCAACTAACATCAACTACTTAAAGGGCTATTAGCAAAAGAAAAAGTGCCAAACAGCAAAATCTTTTGTTGCTACCATGAATGCACACTGTGAACAGTCTATGGAAAATATCCATTTTTAGATGTCTCTGCAAGGTAAGGCTTTTGCTGAACATTCATGCAGAATATAAATAATTCTCCTCTGGGGGAAGAGGGGACAAAGGTATAATACTGCTCTGAATCACTGTACTCCACGTGCTGAATCTTCTAACTCATTATGAACTTAAGCACAATTTTGTATGTCTCAAGTGAACAGCTCATGGTATATACAGGGCTCTTTAAAAAAAAACATCTTAATACCAAAAGGTTATTTCTCACATGACACATGTCAACTCCAAAGTGTATAAATTTACACAATTCAAGTCAAAGAAATCAAAACTCTAATGCTCCCAGTCCCATATTCTGTACTGGTTTGAATCTTGCCATAAAGAAAGTTATTAATATTTTTTTATCTTACAGAGATTTACATCTCAGTCAAAAAATATACCTAAAAAATTACTTAGGACCTTTCAGCTACCTTCAGGATAAGAAAACCAGGAACAAAGTAACACAAACACTACAATCAGCTGAAAGATACACTGATTATTTTCATATTTCTAGAATCGTGAGTGTATCATGTTACAGTTTCCTCCAGTTTGGGCACTTTCCTCTATTCGGATTTGTGTTGAAGAGTTTAGCATGTTACATCACAAACACTAGCACTATAATTTAAGAAACAAAAAGGTGCATTATAACAATAAATCATCTGGTCTAATGGCAGATGATGCTAGAATGACCTGTTGAGCATCCTGCCACCACCTCCAGCCTGACCCTTCCTTCCATGCCAGTTCCCACACACACTTAGCTCCCAGTGAGATCCCTCAGGGAGCTAATCCTGCAGAAAATGAGCTATGCAGGAAAAAACCACAACAAACTAATGCTTTCTGTGGGGCTTAACTCCCTGAATGAGCTTGCCATGAGTCAAGTGTCACCTGCCAGACCATTCAAATGAATAGCAGTGCCAAGTGCTGGTGACAAAGGGAACGAGACTGTCTCCTGGTGGTACAAACCATCCATTAGCTTGGCCCAAGGACAGAACATGTATTAAAAGACTGCAAGTCCACACTGTTCTCCAGTTTTATCACTCTGTCATGCTTTTGCTGGCTACTGTTGACCTTAAAAAATAATTTCAGAGTAACGATTTTAAGGTATCTTAAAATAAAGATCCCTTGAGAACCAGGGGGTTTTAAAAAAGAAGGTTCTTTAAGAGCTCTTTGATTTAAGACAGTACCAAATTAAGATTTAAACAATGTTCTTCAAGTACCTCCAAGCAAGTCCTCTCACAAATACCTTACTTCCCATGTTTCTGTTTTTCACTGAAACATTTGTTAAATAAATTTTAAAGGTCATTTCCATGGCTCTGGAGAATTTTACTAATATTATCATAATTATTCGTGGATAATTTTTTTTTTTTTTTTAAACCAAAACAATGAGATATCCTTAATATGACTTTTATGAATGTCACCATCTTTGGTTTACATCCAAATGCATACTAAAAATAGTAAGAACAGAGTTATATTAAACCAGGAAAGTACAAGGTGTCTTGATGCAAAATTTGGTTTACATAAAATAGAAAAATATTTTTCCAGCGGATGTAAACTGAAACAGCTAAGGGAAAAACACCAAACTGCTCCTCAGCTTTAAGAAAACACTGAAGAGCTGAAATTTACCTATTATGCAAGAAAATGATTCCTGTAAAATCATGCCTGAGGTACCATTCTTAGAAGCAAAAAATCACAGCTATGAGCATATGAATAAAAATTAGAGTTATATGAAAATTCTGGTTAACTGAGAATTTAAACTGGTAGCTAAATGATTACATAAGCTCCTATCTTCAAGAGTAGACAGCACACATCCAGAATAACATTGCCTTTTTCTTACTGTGTTTAAGATACAAAATAACTATTTGAGCTACTTGAATCCTTCAGAAAGCAGCAGTAATTTTTAAAAAGGTAAATTACTCTGAATACATCTTTAAATCATCAGTCTATCAATGTATTCTTTAAAAATGGTTCCCCTTCTCTCACTGAGGTATCCCAGAATCCATTAGCTTTTATTTATTCGCATACCAAGAACACATTACTACTTCAGAAATTTCTGTTCCTCTCCCTTCTCAATTATTCCAACATCAGTCAAGCATCAGCATTCCAGAGCCATGAAAAACAGGCATCTTTCTCATAGCAGCAACCATCACCTTGCAAAGTTCCAAGGGAAAAAAGTGGAAACATTAGGCACCAGCTTTCTTGCAGCTCATAAACAGCAGATAAGACCTGCAAAGCAGCAGCACCAGTCACACAAATCCCCTGGCACTGCAGGCTGCAAGTAGCAATGCTGGCAACAAAATTCTCCAGAGTATTTGTTGTTGTTATATTAGCTACCATCTTGTATTTCGTATCAAGGTATCAAGCTCCTGTATGGTACTTGAGTGTATATATATTTAATAGCCCCTTGAACACATATCCTTCTTCCCTTAAACATAGCTGAATACAGACTTTTCAGGTGTTCCTTCTCAAGCTGTGTCTAATTACATGTCAGTACTGTGCCAAAGCAACAGCTGTCTCCTGAGGAAAGCAGTAATTGTAACAATTGTAACAATAAGTAAATAAGTAAATGTATAAATAAGTAAAATCAGGGTCATACTTGCTTCCTGCTTCTGCTTATGGCAGAATAAAAATAAAATAAAAACCAAAGAATGAGGTTCAAAAAAAATATCCACACAAAAAACCTGAAATGCCACTTCTGGCCACTGTTATTTGGTCTTACGACAGAAATTAAATAAATTTCCCTCAGAGTAATTTGTACATGTATCTCTATTTTGATAAACTGGCACAACTATGAAAAATAACTGAAGAAAAGAAGTGCCTTTAGACACAGATTATACTACGTTTCCTACCATATCTACTACTGATGTTACAAGAACATACCTGCAAAGATAGATTCAGCATGTTAACCATCATGTTTTTTGACTCATGCAAAAAATTCTTACTACAATACAAGTGGCAGCAAACATGATATGCATATTAGTATTTTTCTTTCTCTAACCCTTGGTGGCACTTAAGTACGAAGAGCAGTGGGAAACTTGAAGGGGAAAAGGGTAACTAAGACAAGGCACTTGGCTGCCCTTGAAATCCACAGTCAGCTTAAAGAGCCACTTCAGGTCATGAGAAATTTCAGGATGATAACTCTTTCACAGTTCTCTTCCCACGGTCAAAAAAATACCACATGGAAAAGAAATACTCCATGAAAAAAATACTCTTTCGCTAGCTTTTATGGTAGCTGGCACAGAAGCCAAACAATGTGCAAAGGTATCAATCACTTCCCTCTTAAATGCCTTTTAAACGTTGTCCACAAACTTATCAGAATGTTGAACCAACATATATCAGCTGGCTCATGTACTGTTTTCATATATTGATATCTGCAGTCCTTTTACCGCATCCTGCATCATTGTCCAAGCTCAGATGAATCAGATAAAAACAATGCAAAAACATAGTTTGTTTTCATGTTTAAAGTCTCCGTTGGTCCCCTGCAACAATAACAGGAAGAGCTGTACGGATCGATACGCAAGATTACTAATAGGGACTTTTCTTCTCCTACCCAACAACATGCACGTGAAACTTTCTTAACCAGGTAGCACATGCAATACTTACCAGATCTCTGTGAAGCACCCAGTTTGCATGGAGGTAATGGATTCCATCAAGGATCTGGTAGAGTAGGGATTTAACCATAGATCTTGGCAACTGCATGGGCTTTTTATTTGCTTTTGAGGCACGGTGAAACTTGATAATATGCTAGAAATAAAACAAGTAGAAACATGAAGCATGTTAGAGAAGTCAAAAGGTTTTTCTGTTGTGTTGTTTTCTTTAAAAACTAATACTAAATAATGGAATGAAATACCAAGTTTGTTGAACTTTGCCATTAAAAGTAGTAGTGATGTGCTCAAAATTTTAATTGGTTTTCTTCTCCTAGTTGCTTTAAAAAACAGCTGGCTACTTACCTCCAGTAAAGGGTCTTAGACACTCTCCTCCCTCCCTCCTCCCCAGTTGGGATCCTCTTATCCTCACCTGCTAGAGCAGAAGCTTCCAAACCAGCAGTATCTACCAGAAAGAGGATCACACTCTAGGCTTTCACACCTTCCCTCCTCTCCAAGAAAACCCATGGGAAGAGTGGCTGCAACTATTTTACTGCTCCCCGCTAAATTAGAATCCCAGCAGATTGAGATTAAATAAATATTTAGGGGCTCAGGGGAAGACATAATTCTAAAAACCCTACAACACAAAACATTAGGATAAGATCATGTTCAAATATCTAAAAATGGTTATATTCTCTCTTCCAAGTTTTGACTGCATACTTCATTGATGATGACAAGCTGGAGGCTCTTGGGTTAGAGAAATCAGACAGCCCAGTAGAGGACAAACACCACTTGAAAACATGGAATACAGAAAGGAACCCCAGCAGTAGTCAGTCAAAGGAATCAAAAAAAGATCACGAAAAGATTGCTGAGAGACCACTAAATATTTATAAGCTAATTAACATCTGTTGTAAGATCAATGCTGAGATAAAGGGTTTAAGTTTGATTTTGCTACCATGTATGAGAAATAAAGTGTATTGAGGCTTTTCTACCTTTTCAGGCCTTGGACAACATGGGGGGCTATGCAAAGCACAAACCCAGTCTTAACATTAGCATTCCACAAACAACTAAATCCATTCATTCGTATTAAAAATAAAATATAAACAACAACAAAAAAAATCTCCTTTCTGAAGGTGATCTAAAGAAGCATCTCAAATAACCAGATTTTAGTTGTGCTTTTCAAAAGACAGCAATAATAAAGGCAGTTTGTATTTCTACTGACAGCAATTCAAAATGCCAGCTTGTAGAGTGCTAAGACTACTAATTATCAAATTCTTTAACCAGGATGTGCCCAGTTTAAGATCATTCCCCCACACAGGTTCAAGCTGTGGCCAAAGGCCATGCTTTCATTAGACCTCTGCTCACCTCACCACCATCCCCCAACCCAGTTTGTCACTACTGTTCTCAATGACAAGGTTAGTATTTCCTCATGGTAAATGTTACCTCTGGCTGTCATTAGTATTTTAGCCACTGTCACATTGTGCTAAGTAAAGGTGTAGAAAATATTGTTTAAAGAAAAATATAAAATAGCAAAAAACTCCAAATAAATCAGAACAACAGGCTGCTTACTGTCTATGAGCAGCAACATTCCCACTAAGCCTTCCACTACTACACTTTCAAGAGTGATGGCTGTATGTTAAAAATCTATAAAAATAGAGGTTATTATTATTAGGTTATAATATGAGGATCAGTGAACAAAACAAGCTCATAGTAACTGATCCTTTAATTATGCAACCACTCTGAAAAACATACTGGAAAGCCTTAAGCAATAATTTCCTTTGGAAAGTTTTTTTCTTGTCACAAGAAACTTTTGTGTCAGAATTTCAACTTCAACCTTCCAGTAACACACAATGCAGTAACACACCAGATAATGGCCTTCATGTCTAATTACAACATGTTTTATAATGTAGTAACAATACCATAACCCCTAAATTACTACCTTTAAGACAGAGTATGAAAAAATACAGGAGCAAAGGTCACAACACTGACCCCTAAACGCAGCTCAGCCCTTTTTCAAGGTGCATGTAATCACTAAAAGCAATTTCTCTACCCATTTAAAAACCAACTAGGATCCACAGAAAACTCCACGCCTTATCATCATGGCATGTAGAAAATGAAAGAGGGTCGTCTTGGACACAATTAACCACAGAGTTGCCGAGGAGGAAGGTTTTGCCTCTGGCCCTACCACGGCCCCTCTGGAAGAAGCGAATGTGATGACACTGAATCATATAAATCACAGAATCTTTCAGTTTGGAAAAGACCCTTGGGATCATCAAGTCCAACCATCATCCCTACTCCACTAAGTTCTCCCCTAAACCATATCCCCCCAACACTACATCTAAAAAGCCCTTAAACATATCTAAGGATGGTGACTCAACCACCTCCCTGGGCAACCTATTACAGTGTCTGACCACTTTTTCTGTGTAAACTTTTTCCTAATGGCCAGTCTAAACCTACCCTGTTGCATCTTGAAGCCATTCCCTCTTGTTCCATCACTAGACATCAGGCTGGTGGCCTCTGGTTTCCACCCCTGTTGTTCCCTGTGTCTCCCCAATTCCTTCCGAAGGATTTGGAACCCTGCCAAAGGCTTTGTCCCACAAGAAAATAAAGGACTGAGCAGACCCTTAAAGCAATGCAAGAATCCATTCAGGAGAAAGACACTATTAATCAAGCAGCTACTAGGGCCATCTACAAGATCAGCAAAGCAGAACCTACACCAAGGTAGAGGAGGGGAAGGTTTTTCCCATAGTGACTCGAAGCAGCAGCATCCCTCTCCCTCCCATTTCACAGGAACACCTAGGTGAACATTTGAGGCAGATAATCTGCCCTTACACTGAGCTTCAGGTATAAAAGTTACCTCTAAACCAGAGCTGGCACAACAAATCAGTGCACCACTAAGCTAAGTTACCCAGCCAGATGTGCCAGTGGAGGATCACCAACACACTTAACAAACCTGGCTCATGCTCCAGAAGATGGCAGAGCTTGCACTTGGACACATTATAAATCATCTTGCTCTGATGTTTGTTTGTCCCAGACAGAAAGGCTAACAAAGCAAGCTCCTTTCTTGAAGCAGTTACTGAATTGCAGAAGTTAATTAAAATTGACAGTTTTGCTTTAAGCAAGTGGCATCACCTTTAGATAAAATACAATTTCCTACAAAAGAAAATACAAGATTATTTTTGCCATCTTACTCTAAAGAAGTTTGTATCTATCAAATGGAAAACTTCAGCTCATCACAGCACTGAGATCTGAACAAAAATTAATCTAAAAACATATTGCAGGGCCAAATAGCACAGGGAACTGAAAAGCTGAATTTGCCCCATACCAAAGGGATGAACCCATAGTGCTTATGACCTAATCCTACTCTCAAGAGTTTTCTAAGAAAAGTAAGTCACCCAATTTCTTGTATGCACCTGGCCATATGCAGAAAGACCAACACATATAGCCAACCCCCAGTGGCAATTTTAATGGCAGCGTCCATCTAAGAAACAGAAAAGCAAATAAGTGCCACTGCTGAACAGCATCTTTTCTAGTGGATGCAGCAAGTCCAAGTTTTTCCTTATCCCTTTATACTTTCAGAAATATATCTTATCTGGGCCTAGCAGTGTTGTGGAAGAATATGTCTCAAATTAAAAACAAATAAAAATTAAGAAGAGCATTGAAACAGAAACAAATGAAAAGTTAGAACAACTTGACAGCTTCAGCATTCTGCCCGTCTTTTTTCACTGTCACACCCTAAAGCTAATTTGACTCCCCTGTTCTGATAGACCACCTGGCCACAACCGCAAAAAAGCAAAAATTTAGTCTTAATTGGCCAAATGCACATTAGTCACATGCTACAGAAAAGAAACTCATCCCCAGTATTATCAAGCCATACTTTCATCTTAACTAGAACACAGTTCACTAGAACACTGTAGATGCAAACTCTCCTGATAGATAATATCTAAGATCATTCAAAATGAAAGAAGAACACTTGTCATTTGAGGTAAATGAAACCCTAACCAATTTTCAAAACTATTCAGCAAAAGTAGCCAAGTTGGTTTCCTTTTTTCTGCATCTGTATTTTCAGATTCCTAAATCTTAACAACATGTTGCTGCTAACTGGATTCCAAAAATGTTGTTAGCAAATTAGGTATTCACTTTTAGAAAGAAACATAATATAAAATATTTATATTGCTTTTACATATTCTTAATTTAAGCAAGGCATCAGTTTTGAAGCAGTGGCTTTAAGTCTCTATTCTTAATTAAATTACTACTTCATTGACCAACATTAAAGTACAAATTTTTTACATTCTATAAAGCAGTGATGTTTCAAGAGGCTTGCTGTAATTTGCTATTTGCAACCTTGGGAACTCTTGTCTTTGTTTACTAACTGCATATTCCCAATTTTCAACCTCAAAAAATGTAAAAAAATTGAAGGGAGAAACAGATTAACTGGCTTATTTCAGCAAGACCATTTTAACTTTAGCAAAGCTAAGACAATAGATAAAAATAAGACAATAGATAAAAAAAGATAATAAAGTAGTAAAACAGAGCTAAGCATTCAGAAAGAAAATAGTGGTGACTCATGGAACGGCATTCAAACTAGTAGTTCATCTGTCTTCTGTGTTACCAAGGTGCATACCAAGCCCCATCCAGCCTGGCCTTGAACACTCTTCCAGGGAGGGGGCAGCCACAGCTCCTCTGGGCAAACTGTGCCAGCATCTCACCAGCCACACACTGATGAATTTCTTCCTAATGTCTAACCTAAATCTCACCTCTTCCAGTTTAAAGCTATTACCCCTTGCCCTATCATTATATGCCCTCATTAAGAAGTTCCTTCCCAGCTTTTAAGCAGCCCCTTCAGGTACTGCAGGGCCTCTATAAGGTCTCCCCAGAGCCTCCTCTTCTCCAGGCTCTTTCTTTCATGAAAATCCCTTGTATTTACCAAGCACGTACCAAGCATTCAAAAGGCCCTAATTTTAGCCTGCTTCCAAGGAAGTCAAGCTGATGCAAACAAACTCTGTGTTCATGTAGCAAATTAGGAGAATTGCTGTTCAGTATGACAGAGATTGAAACAAACAAGTTAGACCTGGAAAGTTTTCCTGAAAGTAAGAAATCAGCTAAAGGAGAGATTTGATGCATGTCTGACTAAGTGAAGTTACAGTGTGAGGTCTTACCTCAGCAGGTCTATGATGATCCATAGACCTCAAGATACAACGCCCTAGAAAATCTGACTTAGGTTCTACTGCTTAAGGCAATGCTTGTTTCAAAATTATATGCATTTCTGTCAAGCTGAAATGCAATCACGTCAATGCAGATGTCTCGCCCTGATGAAATGTCTGTCTGCTCAAGCATTTTTGCAAAAACTCTTTAATTGCTAATCCAACATTTGAGAATAAAACAGAATTACAATGTTCCTGTAAAAAGTAAAATTACATTTTAATACTAAAGACACGGAATTTTGGATACATATGAAATCCCTTCCGAAGTCAAGAGGAAGACTCAGGTTATATGGCTTCAAACCTCATTTTCAAGTTATTTTCATCTTGTCTCTTCAGCAACCAATGCCAAAACAAAGGTAACTAATATTATTGAGTGTTAAATGTAAAGCACTTAAAAAACTGAAGAGGAATGTATCAAAATCTAAAGGTGGTATAAAAAAAAAAATAACTGTGCAGGAAGCAAAGATAAACCAAACTAACCTGAGTAACTTTTTTGTTGTTCCCAAAACATATTACAGCTTCATAAGTCTACACTTACAAGTCATTTCAGACAGCAAGGTTCTGGATACTAAAATTTTTTCAAAGATATATTACAAGTAAAATAAAACAAAATCAAAACAACAGTGGGTTAAAAGTAGTTCCACGCTGAGGTTTCCAATTTTGGAAGCACTACAGCAATCAACACCTAGCAGTCCTTCAAAAGAGGAGAGGGGAAAAAAAATGCTCCTCAACACACTCCCTCTAAATGATTCTGGTACACAGCCATCATCAAGTTATCTTCTTTAGAATGTCATAAACAAAACTGCCTAATGCAAAGTCCATTTCAAAGTGACAAGAGGTCAACATTCTAATACCAGAGTGAAAAGAGTTTTAATACACTAACTTTTTCTAAAGCCAACTTGCTTCAGCTGCCCAAGCTTTGAAGCACAGAGCAGACAGAAACAGATACATTAGAATTTTCCTAGGTTTTTCTGGGGTCTTTCAGACCTTAATATGTCAAAGTAATTCTAGAGTATGATAATAAAACCCTTCAGAATCCAGCTACCCTTTCAGTATGTATCTGAAACACTCAGTATTCAGGACACTTTGCTCACATTAATTCTTCATACACTATGGTTTTGCAACCTTGCCTCTCTCTTTGAGGTCTGTTCCTACCTGTTGTTTCCTCCAAGTCTCTTACTTCATGGTACAGAAAATAAACCCAAAAACTACCCTCAAATCCCTATAATTAAATCCCTATAATTCCAGCAAAAAAGCCAAGTTTTGTGAATGACAAGCACATTCTCAGGACAGACAGCTATCAACAATAGCCAACCAGCCTTTTAGTGTCAAAAAGACCCTATCTCTTATATTTGAAAGAGAGAAATCATGTCATAAAGACTTCATATAGCAATGGCTGATCATAAAAATTGTAACTTAAAAGTAATCAAAACCTATACCATCCCATTCCCTCCTGCCCCAACAATTCTTACATTCTTCTGCCAGCTAATGAAGTCCTATATTGGTAAAACTGCACACAACAGACCAAGAATCACCTGATGGAATATGACAGAATTGAAAAAAATTACATACATAACTAGAGAAAACTAAAAGAGCAAACAAAAAAATGCTACACTGAGGAAAAAAAGTTTTTCATATATATAAAAATATTTGTGATCAACTAGGATCCGAGTTATCCTCATGACTAAGAGCTAAACTGAAGCCCAGTGGAAGGAAACTATAGTTGATTACACTATATTTCAGAAAGACTTTAAAACTGAGATCTATCTGAAAACATAATTAAATAAATGTGCCCATTTATTGCACAAATCAGCATGCAAAACCTTTTATTTCATTTACATATAAGAACATTATTCAAAATGCTGTTAGCTGAAATGAAATACATTTATTTGAATTTTAAGAGTCAGCTAATGTTACAAAATTCACACATAAAAAGGTTATTTTCTCCTTTCCAGTACTTGAAGACTATTTTTAGATATACACGGCTATGCTTACAAACTCTATCCTGTATTTTTTAGAAGCAGAATACATAACAAGTATTTCACATAAATCCAGCTTTTCCATATATTTATATCAACAATAATTTCAAGATTAATTTTTCTCCAAGTTTCTCAGAGGTACTTGCTGCCAAGCAGTTAAGTTACTAGAGATCATTAGAATCTGATATAAGAGAGGAACATTCAGCCATACCTAAAAAAATACCAGATAATGATTTAACTGGTCTCATAGTAAATGTGTCATCACACCCAATATTATCAAATTGCAGTTAATAATTTGTTTAATTACTTATTATGAACCGAGGATGTTTTGTATGGCTGTAAAACACAGGCAACACATTTTACTGTGATAAAAATCTCTAATGGATTTCAGAACAAGATAAAAACAATACTTGGGAACTTCTTGTTTTAATTACAACAGAGATTTCCAGAAAGGGGATCCTAAAGCTTTGAAGTTACACGCAGTTAAATAGGCCTGAAAATTAACCCTGTACCACAGCTGGAAAAGTGGATAACCTATCAAAAATGTTAACTAAAAATACAGAGACCATAGAATTGAAGACACTGAATGTGTGCTTACCTGCAGTATTAAAAACAAAAACCTTTGCTTTAGAAAATATTTCCATATGATACAAATCTCATGCTGTAGAGTATAGGAGTAACTAGGAATAAAAGAAAAGCTCTACGAATTATATATCTCCCCAATAGATAGAAGTAACTACACTGACAACAAATAAAATTCACCTCCAGAGCAGATCTCATTTGTATCAAACTTTTCTTAAAGTCAAATTACACAATCATAATGCATTTAATATATTTAATATAAATTTGAATAATGTCTTTAAGTGGATGAGCTTTACAGAAGAAATTTTGGACAGCAGAATACAACTTAAGACTGTTCTTAAGGTAAAATAAGAACATATGTAAAAGTTGAATAGGAAGGTAAATTATTCCTTAGGGACATAGAAGCAAAAACTCATGCATTTAAAGCATTGTTTTTTAAAAAACAAAAGGGTCAAAAAATAACATAGCAAAAAACCACACATCAGTTGAAGCAATTATACTTTTTCTTCAAAAGATTCCATCCATGTGAAGCTTTGTAAGATTATTTAGTTCTGTGTACTGCAAATAAATGTGTAAATTATATGTAGCATCAGTTCCACTCACAGACTTAATCTTAACTCAGTTATGCGTTAACTGAATTACAAATTACATTTTTTTTGTTTAAACATTAATTATGGCAGAAAAACTGGATAGAATTTGGATTAAAGCCAACCGAGACCTTACAAGCAGATACTGGAAAAGGAATGTCCCTCAGAAAAGAAGGAATAGGAGATGGTAGGTTCTGTTGCTATGAACATCAGAAGCCCAGAGCTTCAGGCAATTGGAATATAAAGGTGTGAGACTTAAGCCAGTTACCAGGAATTAAAAAAAGGATGTGACCTATGATGTAAGAGATACTCAATGGGATTTGTGGACATACATGTTTTTAACCTTGTATCAGATGCTCCTGAGATACAAGTCACAGAATCTTGCATTTATTTCATAGTATGAGGATATATAAGCAGTGATGCAGTGCAGACAATACACTATAAATTAACATCTGTGACACACCCAGTAGCCTTAGAACTTTACCAGATGACAGAGACTAATAGCCAAGAAAAATCATAAGGAAATAATTTGTGGATTACACTAAGAATTTTGGTAAAAAGGCAAACAAGAGTTATAAAACAGTTGCTCAAAAGAATTCCTATATGCTTAAACATTCTTTATTATAATCTGATTAATGGCTTTGTTTTGTAAAGCATAATTTGGGAGTTAATGATGGAAAAATCTTTGATAGGCTTAATTATTAAATTGTGAATAGACTTGTAGGCAAGAACAACATAATGTCCTCATCAATACCTGTCAAAAGTAGTTCAAATTACCATAGTTTTCTTCAGCCCTTAGTAATAGTACCAACAGAGTCATAGCAATTTATGAAGTATGCTGCTATCTATACTCATGTTTCAGATCTGAGCAGTCTAATCCTTGGAAATTAAATGCAAAGGAAAAAAATGTTCTTGCTCACCATAAAATAATTTTTTTAATCCACTTAGCTGGCAACACCACTTTTCCTCTTTGGAACAGGACTTTTTTTTCAGTGTTACAGAATGAAAAGAATAAGATAGCATCTAGTATATTTTATTCAACTCTTGCCAAATATTTCCAGTACAGAAGCTGAAAAATTTAATGATTTTAATTAATCTGATATTTGTAAGTGATGAGAGTTTACTCTTCTCATTGAAGCCAAGAAGAGTTACTAAAGCTGAGCAGCTTTGAACAGAAAGCTACTACCATAGAAATTTTGGTAAATAATTCTAAATCTACCTACATTTGAAACCATTGGTCTCTTGGAATCTACATCTCGCTAGTGACAGCACATCTAAAATTCCCAAAGTTTAAATTCTTCTAAACTAATACCCACCATGAATAGATTTATTTTGGCTTTATGTAGTGCTGGAAAAGCACCTGGTGCTATGCAGTAACAAAATGTGTCCTTCCCTACTGCAGTTTCTACCCCAAAGAGCTGAAAGGGTACAAGCTGTAAAGCACAGGAAATGCAAAACACAACACAACACAGACAGAATGACAAGTGGTTGTTATTACTGAAATGCGTTACAAAATAAGTGGATTTTTAGGAGTTTTTTGAAGGAGGATAGTGAAGGATCTTTACGTACGTTAATTGGGAGGCTGTTCCATGTGTAGGAGGCAGCGTGGAAAAAGACACAAAGTTGGGAGTGAGCAAAAGAGACAAAAGGGGAATTAAGAGCGATGCTTGGGAAGTGCTGACGGGAAAGGAAATGAGGACCAAGGTTAAGCCAGAACCAAAAGTGCCTTGAACATGGCTAACTTTATGCAAGGGAGGAAAAGGAATTCCTGGCAAAGGCATAAGAAGCAAGGAAACATGGGCACTTATAAAGGAAAGGAGAAATGATTTGTGTAGCATGTCCCATAGGAAAAAAAAAAAGTGAGTTAAGAAGTGGGAGACCAGTTCACATCAAATATCTAGTGTAACAAACATTTCAGTCTCGTGTAACAGAAAAGAATTAACTTCACTGAGATTATGACCAATACCCAGCCAGATGTGAGAAGTGGTAAGAACAGACTGCAGTCATTCTTTATCTAAAGCTGTTAGATCATGTGAAAAATCACCATGCAGTGTAAAAAAACACGTCCAAAATAAATTAAATGGAAAAGGTTAGAAAAAAGGTGTTTTTAAACATGTCATTCAATGTAACAGTAAAATGTGTTTGTTGTGGTTGTTCTGTAAAATGAGTAAACTTATTGGGTAAATTCTGTCCATACAGGGTTTTCAGCTGCATTCCTACTCATCGCTGTCACCAGTTGTGAGAAATACACTAACTCTCAGTGTACACTAGACTTTGATGAAGAAAACTTTTAAAGCACAAAGCTGCTACCCCCTAGGAGAAATTAAATATTTTTAAAGCATATTAAGGGGAATGAAACACCATGACTTGATTTGTTCCGAGCCAGAAATATCTTTTTCACATGGTCTAAGTTTACTTTGCTTCCAGATTACAATTTTGTGTCATTTACAAGTACATTTTTTTTAGCTCTTAGGAGCTAAGTACAAAAAAGTGAACAATTTGTCACCAACACTAGTAATAACAACTTCTGAATTCCCGAAACCTTAAAAAATAACATCAGAATTAATGTTACCATTCCCTCTCCTTGCCTATATTTTCAAAGGAATTAAAATTTTATTGATTACTCTTACTCTCAGTTTAAATTAGGTCCAAGCCAGTCATATCTTATCAATAGGCGTGGAGCTTGACTATTTGTATCCACGTTCAACTCATTATGTCATTGATGTCCACCTCTACAATAAATGAAATGAAACAGTATTGTAAAAACAGAGACCTTAGTGTCTCTGCTTCTCTTCCCCATAGTGAAAAACCATCAGTAGGCCCAATTAGCATGGCTTTTTTTTTTTTTTCTTTCCACTCATACTGTCACAAATTCACTGTTTAGAATTAGATAACTGAATTCTGGACACTTCTACTATATCTCTATGTAAATCAGTCCCTTTTTTTTTTTTTGTGTATGCGTGTGCAGGAAAAAACATTAAACACATTTCCAGAACCTTTTAAGAAGGCCTCAATTTAGGAATGCTTTCTTTATCTCCAATTAAAGCTTGCATGAAAATTCTTTTAACTTCAGAAGGAACTCTAACTTAAGAAAATTATTCTGCATAGCCTTTTGCAGGTTTTAAAGTGTACAAAGAACATGGTGTCAATTAGACCCTGAATTACAGAACAAGAAATTTATGCATCTCTGCACTATGTAAAAGTACACCACACACAAGTCAGTTTGAACAAGCTCATATTACACTACCTCAAACACTCAGGGAAATCTGTACTCACCCACAAATCATGTTCAGCATAGTCAAACAGCAGCCAAACCTTTCTGTCACTGTGAGAAAGGAAAACCTTCTGCAATGCAATCACGTTAGGGTGCTTCAACTCTCGTAAAAGCTGCAGAGAAACAGAGAAGCTCTTGTTACTTCAGTGCTTGTTAAGAAAAGCAAACACAACAACAACAAAACAGGTCTTAGCACAAATAGCAAACAAGTACTCCCAAAAGAGGCTCTAGAAGGAGTGATGCCACTGATACAGCATATTATCTTCAAAATGTCAAAACCAGGGTATATATGACCTCCATGGATGGGCTGCTCCTCTGCCAGCACAGCTGACCATCACTAGTCACCTTCCTTCCTCTGTCCCACACATCCATCCCACATACTCATCCCACTCACTCTCAGATTCTGTCTTAAAATAAAAGATGAAACTGCACACAAACATGAGTGTTCTATTGTGAAAGGTGAACACTTGAGGTTGCCAGAATGCAGCCTGTGCTCTGGTCCAGATCTTTTTGTGGACAACAGTTTTCAGTCACCACCATAATTACTGTACTATGGATAATTTGTTTTTGCATTGGATCCCTGCCTCACTTGCCTCAAAGTCTCTAAGGTTGTTCTCAGAATATAAGGGTGTTTTCAAGGAAACGTTTATCAGAACCATTTTTCCGATGGTTGTTACAACTACTGTCCCGTAATCCAGAGATAAACCCAAGCTGATTTAGTGCTTCCCAGAAAGAAAACTAGATCTCATGACTAATGAATGAGTCAGCACATTAAAAGCAGACACCGCTGCTGAAGTCATCGTTTTTGCCAGATTAAATCAGTCTCAGGAGGAGCTGGGAAGCAGAGCTTCCAAAAAATACCATTTTCATGAAATAGCTTTTTTTTTTTTTACTCAGTACTACAGTCAGAAAAATGACTGATAACTTCTGTTTTATCTGAAAATCACTTGCATCTGCAGCACTAGTAAACAAATCGCCAAGAATCAATTTATAATGGCAAAATAGTAAATGGAGTAGATTCCAAGACACATTTGAGAGAAACTATTCTTCCCTTCTTTTCACATTACAGAAAAAGACTTAAGATGTTTATTTTTGGGAGGAGGAATATGGAAGAGGTTTAATTTTAAAATATATTATCCTTTGGCTAAACAGATATCTATCAAGACAAGAAACTTCTTAAAGAATATTACAAGTACTTAACCTATTTCAGTTTTCCAGCAAATGAGATAAATTGAAAGCTTTCTCTACTATGCAGAAAGTGTATTGTTTTCATTTCTTCCTCTCCTTAACACTAAGCATTTGTAGTTATAAAAGAAAAATTCTTGGCTAATGAACTGATCAATAGTTATGCCCAGATATTACTTATGAGATACAGTAAAAATAATTTTGTGACTTAAATAGTAAAAACTTGCAGAACTATACCTGGACAAAACTCTGTCTCTTTGATATGTATCAAGAGATGCTGCTGTATACCTTGGCTCTAGTAATATTAAAAACTATTTTTTGATGTGATGCTTCTGCCTTTTTTTTTTTTATAAAGAGCTCTTTTCATTCTAAGGGGAGGGGAAAAAACACTACAGCAGGCACTTTTTTTTTAAAATTGCTGTTAGATTTTCCTTAAATATACTGTTGGCAGCAGTAGTAATATAAAAACATTCCAAGCTCTGGGGTTTTTTAAATGAAATAAAGCATTCTCTCAAAATAAGTAAAACTCTACAGTAAAAAACATCCAAAGAGAATATAGTTCCATGTCAAATGCTAGTATATAATTTAAAAGTTAACAGAAATGTTATCTAGAGCATAAGAACAGAAATAATACCTAATGCATTGTGAATTAATAGAAAGATGCTCCATGGCCAAGAAGGCCAAGATGATTCTGGCTGGAACCAAAGTAGCCATCAGGACTAAGGAAGTGACTGCCCCCTTTTCTCCACACTGGTTATGTTCAGTTATGTTCAGTTTGTGGGCCCCACTACAAGAAGGACATGGAAGTGGTGGAGCATGTCCAAAAAGGACAACAAAACTGGTTCTAGGGCACAAGTCTTATTTGGAGTGGCTGAGAGAAGTGGAGTTGTTGAGCCCAGAGAAAAGGAGGCTGAGAGGAGACCTTACTGCTCTCTGCAGCTACCTGAAAGGAGGCTGTAGCAAGGTGGGGGTTGGTCTCCCACGTAATAAACAATAGGATAATGGGAAATGGCCTCAAGTTGTGGCAGAGGACATCTAGATTGAACATCAAGAAACATTTCTTCACCAAAAGGCTTGTCATACACTGGAAGGGCGGCTCAGGAAGGTGATGGAGTCACCATTCCTGTAGGTATTTAAAAGACACGTACCCCTAACATTCTGTGATTCTGTGAAGTGGTGCTTAGGGACATGGTTTAGTGGTGAACTTGTTACTGCTATGCTTACAGTTGGACTTGATGGTCTTAAAGGTCTTTTCGAATCAAAACAATTCTATAATTTTATTCAAACAAGAAAGAAATGTGTATGTTCTGCAGCTCTCAGCACCCCTACTAACACCACTCCACAAAGAGAAACTGTATGTACCAGTGATCACCACCTACCAGGACAGCCTGATTAATAAATGAAACCTGAAACCACTCCTTTTCGTGCAACTCACAAAACCAGATGCTTCCATATTAAAGAAAGTGGTCATTTCTTATCCAAAACAATGACATACACTCATCTAATGCACCATTTTCTCTTTTGGTTCAACTTAGATGACTCAACAGGCATCCTTATCTAAACCCTGCATTTTTCACAACAGAATCAAACTGTTACTGGTATGATCTTAAACACTTATTTTTGTTTTAAAAAAGAGGAAGAAAACATTGGGGTTTTTTTAATACTACATGTGTTGAGTTTCTAACAGAGAATGTTTGTATTTGACCTGAAGCTGGAAAACAGAGCATTTTAAGATAAACAGCCTCTGCAGAAAAAAAAAAAA